>NC_060148.1:150068116-150380222 GCF_021461385.2 Schistocerca piceifrons
CCAGTTCCCTCCAGCACTACTTCAGACATTAGTAGAGTCCATGCAACGTCGTGTTGCGGCTCTTCTGCGTGCTGGCGAGGGCCCTACTCGACATCAGCGAGATGTACAGTTTCTTTCGCTCTTCAGTGTATTGTTGTTGTTGTGGTCTTCAGTCCAGAGACTAGTTTGATGCAGCTCTCCATGCTACTCTATCCTGCACAAGCTTCTTCATCTCCCAGTACCTACTGCAGCCTACATCCTTCTCAATCTGTTTCCTGTACTGATCCCTTTGTCTCCCTCTACCATTTTTACCCTCCACGCTGCCCTCCAATACTAAATTGGTGATCCCTTGATGCCTCAGAATATGCCCTATCAACCGATCCCTTCTTCTAGTCAAGTTGTGCCAAAAATTTCTCTTCTCTCCAATTCTATTCAATACGTCCTCATTAGTTATGTGATCTACCCATCTAATCTTCAGCATTCTTTTGTAGCACCACATTTCGAAAGCTTCTATTCTCTTCTTGTCCAAACTATTTATCGTCCACGTTTCACTTCCATACATGGCTACGCTCCATACAAATACTTTCAGAAACGACTTCCTGACACTTAAATATATACTCGATGTTAACAAGTTTCTCTTCTTCAGAGTTTCTCTTTCCTTGCCATTGCTAGTCTACATTTTATATCCTCTCTACTTCGACCATCATCAGTTATTTTGCTCCCCAAATAGCAGAACTCCTTTACGACTTTAAGTGTCTCATTTCCTAATCTAATTCCGGCAGCATTACCCGATTTAATTCGACTACATTCCATTATCCACGTTTTGCTTTTGTTGATGTTCATCTTATATCCTCCTTTCAAGACATTGTTTTGTTCATTCCGTTCAACTGCTCTTGCAGGTCCTTTGCTGTCTCTGACAGAATTACAATGTCATCAGCGAACCTCAAAGTTTTTATTTCTTCTCCATGGATTTTAATACCTACTCGGTATTTTTCTTTTGTTTCCTTTACTGCTTGCTGAATATGCAGATTGAATAACATCGGGGAGGGGCTACAACCCTGTCTCACTCCCTTCCCAACCACTGCTTCCCTTTCATGTCCCTCGACTCTTGTAACTGTCATCTGGTTTCTGTACAAATTGTAAATAGCGTTTCGCTCCCTGTATTTTTCCCCTGCCACCTTCAGAATTTGAGAGTATTCCACTCAACATTGTCAAAAGCTTTCTCTAAGTCTACAAATGCTAGAAACGTAGGTTTGCCTTTCCTTAATCTGTTTTCTAAGATAAGTCGTAGGGTCAGTATTGCCTCACGTGTTCCAACATTTCTGCGGAATCCAAAATGATTCGGCTGAGGTCGGCTTCTACCAGTTTTTCCATTGGAATTTGTGTTACTATTTTGCATCCGTGGCTTATTAAACTGATAGTTCGGTAAATTTCGCATCTGTCAACACTTGCCTTCTTTGGGATTGGAATTATTATATTCTTCTTGAAGTCTGAGGGTATTAGGCAATTTAATTTCTGGAGTTTGGGTTTAAGAATGTTGCCGGTGGCTGCCTTACCCCTGGTACATCTATGGTTTGATCGTACAGGGCTGACACATAGAAATTGTTTTTACAGCTGAAAGCAGGGTCATATATGTTCCCGTTTCAGCGTAAATGAACTGGAAGCTGCCGACACAGGCTACATATAGAAGGGCATATTTGTTTGTACGACTTGTGACCCGTCTTGTTGTCGGGAGTCTGTCAACGGTACTCACAAAAGAATTAACGCCTGTTAACGGTGCTAATATGCTGACATCAGTTTAAAGAGATAAAAGCACAGTTGAATTACAGAATTATTGATATTTGCTGTGTTTAACCTCCAAGGAAGAAGTTATTTTCAGATTGTGTAAGTGATATCAAAAGGCCGGAATGTGTACGACGCCCTTCTGCTAACATCATTGACGAATGCGGGTTGCCACTGAGCTCGGAATAGAATTGAAAGAAAATTACAGGTTCCCTCAGAAACGCCCTCTTGCATGAGAAATGTTACTGCGTCTTTGCAAAACCAAAACGAGGGGTAAAGCTATCGCTGATGAATTAGACAGCGTACTTTCGAATAGAGAAACAAGGCTAGGCGCACGTTTACGCTCTGACAAGAGTACTATGGGAAATCTGAAGCTAGTAATCGGCCTCAGTGCACGATAATTCTAACTGCGTATTCCAGTGTGTTTACCTAGATTCTAAATCGAACTAACATAGTGCCTAGTTACTCTGAAACAAACATAACTCGGTGGTTACAATCTTTGTACGGTGCCTCTCAGACGTGTAGACCCACTGTTCTGACGATTAGAGTTGTAGTAAGCACTACGAAACGGATTGGCATTTCGCGAATCCGGATTGACGTGACCTGTTTGCAGCACGTGGAAGTTTGTGCGGAATACGGGTTCGAGTTCCGCTTCGGCACAAATTCTCATGTTCCGCGAACAGCGGACGTCAGTTCGGATTCGCGAAATACGAATACAGTTCACAATAAATATGAAACTGTTCCCCATCTAGATGAACCTAAATGTCGATGGCAACGTTTCTGCGGTGGCTGTGTTTGTCACGCCGTAACAACTTGTGCATAGGCAAGAAAAATCGAAGAAATTGCGATTTTGTAAGTTTTTCACTAGTGTCAGATGTTACGCTTGCTTATCTTCTGTATTAACGAGTTGACTTAACAATGAATCGTCAAGTCTGCAGGGTTGCTTATACTGTTGTGAAACTTCCTGACGCTTTAATTTTGTGAAGCGCGGTGGATGAAGCTTGCATGTCTAGGTAAGTTTCAACTTGGGTCGTAAAGGCGTTGGCGGATAGCTCAGCAGGCAAGAGTGAACGTTCCGCGTTGGAAATCTCTTTTGGGGCATAAACGTCTGAGCTGCCAGAATATTCGGGAGTGGTTGGCGTTTTGATAGGCGCAGAAGTAAATACTGTGGCCGCAAGTCTAAATACTCGGGAGATACAGTATGTCGACGTTGCGAAAGAGCGGTCTGTCAACAGGAAGCGGACACACCCCAGGTGACGCAATGCGGCCACACTGGCGGTTGCACTGTTTGGTCGGTGAGGGGGGGGGGGGGGGGGGGTGAAGCTGACGCGACGGCGGACCGCAACCTTGGTGCCCCAAGTGAATGCCGGACATTTGCCACGCCACACTTGTCCCTTCGCCAGGTAGCGATCCCTCAGGTAAGGGACGCCCTTCCCCGCACTACGTCTGTCCGCTTTCAAACCGCCTTCTCCACATCTCACTCGATACAACCAGTACGTAAGGGACCTTCTTCTTCGACATCTTGGCCAAATACAGAGCTTCTTTTCCGAAATCGAAATATTTGTATCTTTTGGGAAACGAAAGCAATTCCGACTGTTGTCAGTATGTAATTAGTTCTGCCAAGTATAAATATATGTCCCTCTGTGTGTACGTAGCGTCCTTTCACGCTTACTGATTGCGATAGAAACAGTCCATCGCCATGGGAGCAGCCAGAAAGGAACGGTGTAAACAGAATGCGAATGTACAATAACCATTTCTTTTTTATCGCTGCATTTGTGCCTACTTTAATTGCTACAACTGCATGCCCAAAAGACAATAAGGAAAGAAGAAATGGGTATATGAATGTTTGAAAAGAAGAACGACATACTTCATATTAATTTACTCTAAAATCCGATATCCCTTGCGGCGAAACATTAGTTAATAAAATGTAGCGAGACAATGTTCAAAACATGACTGGAAGTACGTTCATAAACAGACATAAGAACATCTATGATTGACATGTCATCTAAAGTCGACGTACAATTTTAAAATGTTAGACGTAAGGAAATGAAGTAATACAGAATGCTGTGCTTGTAACGTACGTTGTTGTTCTACATTGTTTAGCTCTGGTATTTACAGGGTCACAGAGTAAGCATCCTAGGTTTTGGAGGGAAAAGCCGTAATTGTAATGATCTCCACTACAACAGAAACAAGAAGCACAACTTACGGAAAAATAATGTAATGTGTGTTCCAGCTCACAAGCGACACTGAAGCAGGTAGTTCCTGTGACTTAGTATGGACAGAGGTTATATTCCACAACCGGAATAAATTAATAACTGGCTCCTTTTACCAACCCCCGGTTTCAGATGAAACAGTTTCTGAACATTTCAAAGAAAACTTGAATCTCATACAATTATAGTTGGCAGTTACTTCAATCTACCTTCCGTATGTCGACAAAAATACATTTTCAGACCCTACTGTAGAAAGAAAACAACTTCCATAATTGTTCTAAATGCTTTTTATAAAATTATTGTGAACAATTAGTTCACGAGGCCATTCAAATTGTAAATGGTTAAGAAAACACACTTGATGTCTTAGCCACAAATTATCCTGAGCATCATGACGGCTACAGGAATTAGTGAACACACAGTCGTAGCGAGGCTCAATTCCGTAACAAAGGAATTCACCAAAACTAAACGCGACATATATATATTTATAAAAGCAACTAAAACTTCGGTTGACGTCTTTCTAAGAGACAGTCTCCAATCAATCCCGTAACAAAGAAATTCACCAAAACTAAACGCGAAATATATATATTTATAAAAGCAACTAAAACTTCGGTTGACCGTCTTTCTAAGAGACAGTCTCCAATCCTTCCAAATTATGTAAGTGAAGACCATATGTGGCTTAAGCTCAGGGAAATAGTATCAACAGCACTCGAGAGATTCATACCAAATAAATTAATATCAGACGGAAGTGATCCCCCACGGTACACAAAACACGACAGAAAGCTGCTGCAGGAGCACCGAAAAAGGCACATATAATTTAGACGAACCCAAAATCTCTAAGATGGGCGAAGTTTTACTGTGGCTCGAAATTTGGTGCGGATTTCAATGCGAGATGCATTTAATAGTTTCCACAACGAAACTCTCTCTACGAATGTGGCGAAAAATCCATAGAGATTCTGGTCCTATGTTAAGTAAACCAGCGGAAAGGCTCAGTAAGTACCTTTACTGCGGGTCTGGCGGCGAATGAGGAGGAGGGGGAGACAAGGGACCGAACCCTTCGGAGCAGGTAAAATCGTGGCAGATGTCCGCCGTGGCAAATGTCCGGCGTAACAAATGCCCGCACACCGCCCCAAGTACCCTCCTCCACACACCGTAAAGTGGCCAGAAGTAGGTGTTCCTTATTATTTATTACTCCTAGAGCACTAATTTTGTGCTACTAGATTTGGAACATCGTATCAGAATCGAAGTTCATCGGCAAAGCATGTTTGTCGTAAGTGACAGTCAAGATTTAAATACAAAGTGACTCACGAAGAAATGCAAATATTAAAATATGCTAAAAGTAAAACAAAAGGAAAAAGTTCAAATAAACATAGGTCCGCAAATGTTTAGTTACGGAGTTGCGGCTGATAAAAGATTTCGCCTGAAATTTAGCAACTTTGCTAATATAAAGCCACCGCAAAACTGTACGAGGCTAAAGTAAAGCACGATTTCCATTTATTTTGTTGTTATTTGTCTGGTGAACCTAATAAAGCATTTCCCAGACGGGTATCTGCAGTGGAGAGAAGCCAATAAGTAATTTCGTAAATTTTTTAATTTATTAACTACTTGGCCCAATTTCTTTTTTAAATTCCATATAATTTCATAAAATTTTCCACAGAATTTGTAGAGAATTTAATTTTGAAAAAAGTTGGTAATAGCGTTAACTGAAACTGTATGAATGTCAGATACTCTGCTTTTATTAATACCATAGCACACTTGAGTACACTGTTATTATGTTCTTCCACTGAACAGTACAGGAAACTAACTCGTTTGAACGGTTACCAACAATGACATAAACGTTTCTACATTCTTAATGGATAGTAAACAAATTTACTTGTTTAATAATCTTTGCTTCTCTGGATGTTCTGGAAAACTACTGTAGATACACGTGTGGGACATGTTTTATTAGATTCGCCAGACCAGTAACAACAAAATAAATGATAATCGCGTTTTACTTTAACCTCGTACAGTTTTGCGATGGCTTCGTGTTAGCAAAGCTGCTAAATTTTAGGCGAAATCTTTTTATCAGCCGTAACTCCGTAACTCAACATTTGCGGACCTATGTTTATCTGAACTTTTTTCTTTAGTTTTACTTGTAGAATAGCATACAAACATATTTGCATATCTTCGTGTATCACCGTGTAACAGTGTCATTGCTTAAAAGAACTGTATTTGCTTCAATTAAATCTTGTGGTCGCTTTGATAACTTGCTAAATTATTCTCTTTGCTTTAAAGTATCGTGGCAGTTTTTAATTAATTATAATAAATCCAAAACCTTAAAGATGGTAGCCATTGGGCTGCAAGTACTTCCGCAGTTTGTATCCGTATTAACAAGGGAACCTCCCCATCGCACCCCCCTCAGATTTAGTTATAAGTTGGCACAGTGGATAGACCTTGAAAAATTGAACACAGATCAATCGAGAAAACAGGAAGAAGTTGTGTGGAAGTATGAAAAAAATAAGCAGGAACATCAAGGAGAGTATAAACTCAGGAGCGCCGTGTTCCCGTGGTTATTGCGTGAGCAGCTGCGGAACGAGAGGTCCTTGGTTCAAGACCTCCCTCGAGTGAAAACTTTAATTTTTTATTTTCAGACAATTATTATCTGTCCGTCCGTCCGTCCGATGCGAGGTAACTGCGCCGTAGTATGGGGACGCTACACCTAAACAAACGTAGAAACACACGACGTCAGTCGACTACAGCGCACGGAAGAGAGAGTATTCCTGCTAACGAGGCTCCCTGGCTGGCAGTTGGCTGTTCGCTACTTTGGACGAGAGTGCATTAAATACGTGAGATGCATTCCGTGGACAATATGAATCCACCAAATATAGCGGACGGACGGACAGATAATAATTGTCTGATAATAAAAAATTAAACTCTTCACTCGAGGGAAGACTCGAACCAAGGACCTCTCGTTCTGTAGCTGCTCACGCTAACCACGGGATCATGGCGCTCGTGAACTCGCACTTTCCTGGATGTTACCTATCTTCCGCATGGACTACTCAGTTTGTATATTTTACTTATTTTTTTCATAGTTCCACACAACTTCTTCCTCTTTTCTCGATTGATCTGTGTTCAGTTTATCAAGGCATATCCACTGGGCGAACTTATAACTAAATCTGAGGTGGGTGCGATGGGCAGGTTCCCTTGTAAGTAGAGGTCAGTTTGAAGAAGGTAATTAAGTAACCGTGAATTTATTCCTGCAAACTTGTAGTTAAGTTGGCTTTAGAGCTGGGAACCGAAATCTTCATAAAAAATTAAAAAAACAAATTCTGTACATAGGGATGTTCATACTGTGAGGTAATTGCAGATTTCTTCACGTCTCTAAAACTACATATTCCTGCGCTGAGGATAAAACAAAGTTGTAGGGAACACACCTCAGGTACGGAGTGAAGTGTCATTTATAAATCGGACACCTTCTCTTCCTCAAGCTCAAGAAGTCTGATCGCCTTGACCCTAATCTAAATTACAAGTTTGCACATTGTCGATAGTTCTTAAGTGTTTGAAATACATTCAGTGCGGAACAGCCGGCAATCAGTATTCAAATGAGTGAGCAGAAGCACCAGCTTTTCTCAAAACACTGCAAGCCGGTTACGAGCTTCAGTTTCTTTTTAACATTCTCTAAAACATTATAACTTAACCAGAGCAAGCAAGCACAAGTATGATACGCAAAATTTACTTACGCAAAATCTTTACCGGTTTCAGATTTTCAAAAATCCATTGTCAGACGGCTTTTAAAAGGTGATGAACACTTGCGTTAACGGCCATTTGAAAGAATATACGTTTCTGTACACTATACCAAATCTCCACGATCGGCGACATGTAAAATTATCGAGTAAATTTTCCCACGGAAATGACTACTTCGGAGTTTTGCGTTCGGGGACCACAATACTAAATGAAACGCAATGGTGAACTCAACTACAAATTCAGTATGCCTTCAGTGAAAAATAAATAAACGAGAGACAGAATCATTCGTGAGTGGTGACAAAGATTAATTAATTATCTGTACACGTCAGCCATATAGTAGAGGTATAACTGCGCTTTAAAGAACGTTTGATCAGTTGCTGTGGCTCTTGGTATGTTGTAATCGGAATTTTAGATGAGGAAAGGATCCACGCCCCAATTACACTATAAGTGAACAAAGTGTCAGTGAGACGTTGATGAAAAGTCAGTGAATAGCAACACTGATAGCTCACAATATACTAAGTACTTACGTGTTACAAAACATTAAGGTCTATAAATTCCTCAGCATTATTTTGCAGAAGAAGCCATTGGTGTATTCGTTCTTTTTGAGTCTGCACAGAATGAACTTCTAGATATAATTTTGGAATTCAAACACTTACACGCGCAACCTAGTAACGATACCTGGGTCTTTGTCCATGGGTACGTCAGTCAGATGCGAAATTGCCTTGGGTTGCATGCACATACACAAGTAAATTGTGTACCGGAAAGGAGTAGAACAGGTCCGATGCAAGCAGGCACATACTCACCATTTACGTTCTTAATGGTTGATTGCTTACGGAAAGATTGCATACCGTAGTGATGTACACAGTAGTGGCAGTGAAGTCACTACATGTAGTGTCGGCACTGTGTGGCCAGGAAGTACGGAAGTGCTGGTGCATTCTGTGAATGGAGTATTAGGCGCTGCAGTGATTATTTTTAGTGACACAGAAGTACTTTGATTGTTAATATTGTCAGGGGTATCCATGGAGGCAGATTGCGTGTACAAATATTATCTGTATTATTCAAAGAATTCGTAAATACTGTATTGTAAACCGATCTGATACATAAAATCAGCAAGCGGATCGAAATCTTGAATTGAGTCGATCAGTGACCATACTGGCACCTAAACGTAAGACGACAGAGAGAAGGTGAAATACAACGCTACAACAAATGATTAACTCGTTTCCAGAATTCTAAATTTTCCGAAATATAACATGTAGGCCTACAAATGTAATTCGTGCATCAGTGTAACCGCAAACTCAGTGAGTTTAAATTGTGATGAGCACTTGACGAATTCAGCGCCTTGCCAAAATGCAAGAGAAACGTTTCGAGTGTTGAACATGGAAAATATTTGACCAAATGTGGCAGTTGTAACGGTCGAGGGAAATGAGTGAAATTTTTGTACCCAGTACAAGGAAGTCACTAGTATGCACAAGCCGCGGACTCTTAAATACAGCAGCAAAGTGTGCGGAAGATCATGCGTCTGCAGCTCGTACAACAATTAACCCATACAGCTACGGCCGGCGCCTTCAATTTGCGTCACAATGGAGGGAGCACTGGAAGATGAACATTTCGCCTCAATGCTGATATTAAGCGACGAAGCAACCTTCCGTTTGTTATTATAGGGCATCTCTCTTGAGCTGACTGCAATGTAATTAAAAAGAATTACACTAGACGCATAAGACAGATAACCTATAACCTCAGATGTTAACAGCTGAAGATGTCCACACAAACAAACGTAACCTTGCGTTTATCTGAAAAAGTTTATCCCTGCAATGTGAGAATGTGTGCTACTGTAAATCCTTATGAAACTGCGACACATGAACGAGATTCGTCGAAGGTTAAGTGTGCAGTGTTACAGACGAAGCTGAATGGGCCGTTTTAATTCCGTGCGAAAACTGTGGCGCGTACCAGTTACCTCGATATGTTGCAGTTGTGGTTGTTTCGACAAATGACCGCTGATTCCAGGAATTTCATCTTCCAACTAGCCTCCCCCCACCCCCCACCATACCCCTGATGAGAGCGTCGATGTTTGTCTCTACCTAAACGACGAACTTTCGCATCGCTGGGTAGGCTGTAGTGGTGATGATAATGTGGCTCTGTTCCCTTGGTCCTCCAAGTCACCTGACCTACACCTACATCTACATTTATACTGCGCAAGCCACCCAACGGTGTGTGGCGGAGGGCGTTTTACGTGCCACTGTCATTACCTCCCTTTCCTGTACCACTAGCGTATGGTTCGCGGGAAGAACGACAGCCGGAAAGCCTCCGTGCGCGCTCCAATCTCTCTAATTTTACATTCGTGATCTCCTCGGGAGGTATAAGTAGGGAGAAGCAATATACTCGACAACTCGTCCAGACAAGGCACCCTCTCGAAACCTGGACAGTAAGCTACACCGCGATGCAGAGCGCATCTCTTGCAGAGTCTGCCACTCGAGTTTGCTAAACATCTCCGTAACGCTATCACACTTACCAAATAACCCTGTGACGAAACGCGCCGCTCTTCTTTGGATCTTCTCTATCTCCTGTGTCAACCCAACCTGGTACGGATCCCACACTGATGAGCAATCCTCAAGTATAGGTCGAACGAGTGTTTTGTAAGCCACCTCCTTTGTTGATGGACTACATTTTCTAAGGACTCTCCCAATGAATCTCAACCTGGCACCCGCCTTACCAACAATTAATTTTATATGATCTTTCCAGTTCAAATTGTTCCGTACGCATACTCCCAGATATTTTACAGAAGTAACTGCTACCAATGTTTGTTCCGCTATGTTTGTTCCGCTATCATATAATCGTACAATAAAGGATCCTTCTTTCTATGTATTCGCAATACATTACATTTGCCCGTGTTGCCACTCCCTGCACCAAGTGCCTATCCGCTGCAGATCTTCCTGCATTTCGCTGCAATTTTCTAATGCTGCAACTTCCCTGTATACTACAGCATCATCCGCGAAAACCCGCATGAAACTTCCGACACTATCTACTAGGTCATTTATATATATTGTGAAAAGCAATGGTCCCATAACACTCCCCTTTGGCACGCCAGAGGTTACTTTAACGTCTGTAGACGTCTCTCCATTGAGAACGACATGCTGCGTTCTGTTGGCCAAAAACTCTTGAATCCAACCACACAGCTGGTCTGATATTCCGTAGGCTCTTACATTGTTTATCAGGCGACAGTGCGGAACTGTATCGAACGCCTTCCGGAAGTCAAGGAAAATGGCATCTATCTACCTGGGAACCTGTATCTAACATTTTCTGGGTCTGATGAACAAATAAAGCGACTTGGGTCTCACACGATCGCTGTTTCCAGAATCCATGTTGATTCCTACAGAGTAGATTCTGGGTTTCCAGAAATGACATGATACACAGTCAAAAAACATGTTCTAAAATTCTACAACAGATCGATGTCATGTCAATAGTTTTGCGCATCTGCTCGACGAGCCGTCTTGAAGACTAGGATTACCTGTACTCTTTTCCAATCATTTGGAACCTTCCGTTCCTCTAGGGACTTGCGGTACACGGCTGTTAGAAGGGGGGCAAGTTCTTTCGCGTACTCTGTGTAGAATCGAATTGGTATCCCGTCAGGTCCAGTGGACTTTCCTCAGTTGCTTTAATAATCCTTGGACACTTAACGGGTGATTTTTTCCTTAGGGTGTCTATTAGGGACGCATCAGTTTTTCTGTACTGATCACTGATAGGACGTTGCTATGTAGTGTGTGGAACGAGCCTGAATTCCGCTTGGGTCTGTTTCGTGTCAGCAGAGGAGCTACTCGTGAGAACATTTGTAGAGTGTAAAATGTAAAGTTGCTGACTGTACGATTTTGTTCACGCCACCGATCATATTTTCATAGGCAATACTTTGCTAAATATGGATGTCTGGAAATGAAATAATCGTTAGTAGTAGCCCAGCACTTTCTTCTTTCTTCCTAAATTATTTCTTACGGGGAGATCGGGATAAGGGTCCTCCTTTCAGTCTTCGCACTAACACCGAAATGTAAGATATTAAGTTATTGCGAATACGAAATCACCTAAAAACCCACAACGGTGGAAAAGCATCCGTGCCGGATGAGATACCTGCAAGGTTCTACAGAGATTGTGAGAAAGAACTTCCTCCCGTCCCAGAAGTTGGGTATGGCAGGTCGCTTGAACGAGTGATACAAAGCGATTGAGAGAGTTCTGGTCATTCTCGTGTTCAGGAATGGTCAAAGGACAAACTGCGAACGCTGTTTACAGTGGTACAGAAAGTATCACTGAAGTATCACTGACTGTATGTGTAATAATTCAGCACCAGTAAAAATATTTATTATAAACTATAGAGTGTAGCAATCAGTCGTCCTTCTAAGTTTTTATTACGCAAATCCAGATTTCAGCTAGTTTCTAGCCATTCTCAATGCACTATTTTTTATTCTCAATGCATGTACGTCCCTGTTGTTCGGTCGTCAGTCATAGTTCTTTGAATACTACCCACTGTAGTAGGGTAGTATAATTTATAAGTCACATACAGTCGCTTAGTGCACCCACTATTCGAATGGAAGGTAACCTGATATACAATCGGAACATTCGCCACATCGCCCACTATACTTTAGAGAAAGCCGTTGCTCGATTCTTTTTAGTAGTTGTGAACGTCATTTTGGTTTTTCGGCTTAAGTCTTTCAATGCTTTACCAAGTTCTTCACGAAGTATCATATATCTCCCTTCTCGTCTTCCTCTACGTCTTCTTCCATTTCCGTAATATTGCGCTCAAGTACATCTCCCTTGTATAGACGCTGTATATACTCCTTCCACCTTTTTCTGCTTTCCCTTCTATATTTTTCATATGAGCTCTTGATATTCATACAGGTGGACCCCTTTTCTCCAAAGGCCTCCTTAATTTTCCTGTAGGCAGCATCAATCTTACCCCTAGTGATATATGCTTCTACATACTTACATTTGTCGTATAGCTATCCCTGTTTAGCCATTTTTGTATTCCTTTTCGCCTCCTTCATCTACTGCATTGTTGTATTTTCTCCTTTCATCGATTAAATTCAATATCTCTTGTGTTACCCAAGCATTTTCACTAGCCCTCGTCTTTTCAGCTATTGCTCCTCTGCTGCTTTCACTATTTCATCTCTCAAAGCTACCCATTCTTCTTCTATGTGTTCCTTTGCCCTATACTTGTCGATCGTTCCCCTGCTCTGAAACTCTATACAACGTGTCGTTCTTTCAGTTTATCCGGGTCCTATCTCTTTAAATTCCTACCTTTTTGCAGTTTCTTCTGTTTTAATCTGCAGTTCATAACCAATAAATTGTGGTCAGTCCTCATATGTCCTTCAAATTTTCTTCCAGTTTAAAATCTGGTTCCGAAATCTCTGCCTTACCATTATATTATCAATCTGAAACCTTCAGGATCTTCCTCGTATACAACTTTCTTTTACGCTTCTTAACCAAGTGTTAGCTATGATTAAATTACGCTCTGTGCAAAAATCTACCAGGCGGCTTCCTCTTTCACTCCTTTCCCCCAGTACAAATTCGCCAGCTACTTTTCCTTCTCATCCTTTAGCTCAAACGATTTCCAGTCGCCCTTGACTATTAAATATTCGTGTCCCTTAACTGTTTGAATAATTTGTCTTACCTCATCATACATTTCCTTAATCTCCTCCTCATCTGCGGAGCTAGTTGGCATATAAGCTTGTACTACTGTGCTGGATGTGGGCTTCGTGTCTATCGTGGCTACAATAATGCCTTCAGTATGGTTATCCGCGTTCCTATTGTTTTATTGATTATTAAACCTACTCCTGCATTACCCCTATTTGATTTTGTATTTATAACTGTATTCACCTTATCGGAACTTATAGACCTCCTGCCACCAAAGTTCGCTAATACCAACTGTATCTAACTTCAACCTATCCGTTTCCCTTTTTAAATTTTCTAGCCCACCTGCCCAATTGAGGGATCTGACATCCCACGCTCTGATCCGTACAACGCCAGTTTTGTTTTTTGTGATGACGACGTCCTCTTGAGTAGTCCCCACCCGGAGATCCGAACGTGGGGCACTATTTTAGCTCCGAAATATTTTATCCAAGAGGACGCCATCGTCATTTAACCACACAGCAGAGTTGCATGCCATCCGGAAAAATTACGACTGTAGTTTACCCCTGTTTTCTGCTGTTCGCAATACCCGCGTAGAAAGACAATTTTGGTTGCTGTTAAAAGGCTAGATCGGATAATCATCCAAGCTGGCACTCCTCTTCAGGAACCACGCTTTGGTCTGGCCTCCCAACAGATACCCCTCCGTTGTGGTTGCACCTACGGCACGGCTATCTGTATCGCTCAGGCACGCCAAGCCTCCCCACCAACGGCAAGGTCCGTGGTTCATGGGGGGAGGGTTGCATTAATACTACACAAGAAATGTATTCAAGTAAGTTCTAAATTTTTTTTACAATAAAACGCATTCAAACAAAAAGAGTTTCCCAAAATGAATGTATTACATAATAATGTTAATGCTACGAAAACTTAAATACTTTGCACCCTAAATTTTACCGTTTGCTAAATTTTTAGTTTTTATTATACGTGTCACAATAAAGACATTCAAAACACACACAAATCATTCAAGAAAATCAAAATTAGACTAGTAGTTTTCAGGCTTTTAGTTTTCTTCCCAGAGGTTTTCTTTGCACTAGCTTGAATTTTTGGTAGAGAAATCAAACTAGATTGGTTTCTTGCAACAGTGGAAAACATAAGATGTCATTCTCTTCGTGTCTGAATCATTGATGGAGGATGTTTTGAGTTTCTCCAATCGTTCCACGACGACTTCCACTCTTGGTTCTGCTACACCCAAAACAAGCTGAATTGATAGACCAAGTTCACCGGGCTATGTGATAGTGGTTGACTAGCTTTTTATCTGTGGCGTCAGCAACAAGTTCGTAAGCTTCCTCAAAAAATTAAAGCCGCTCACCTGAGTATCGTTTTTGTAGGAAATGTGAAAGACAACGCATTCACGCCACTTCCCACGTCGAACATGCGGAAAAATATTGCCAAATCTACGACCAGCGATATTCAATCAAATATGTACATATCAGAACTTTTAACCAAGTCTCTACCATTCCGTCTTTATCACTTCGCTCGCTTTATTCAAGAATGTCACAGGTGGCAAAATAAATTGGTCTTCACTTTCGCATTGTTCCTATTCCGAATTGTGTTCACTTTCAATTTCATTCCCACTATCCAATCCAACATGACTTCCTAAGCTGTCCTCAGACCGTTTTAAAACAGTATCCTCAGAGTCGGGGATCGTGACACGAAAAAATGGTTCAAATGGCTCTAAGAACTATGGGACTTAACATCTGAGGTCATCAGTCCCCTGGACTTAGAACTATTTAAACCTAACTAACCTAAGGACATCACACGCGTCCATGTCCGGGGCAGGATTCGAACCTGCGACCGCAGCAGCAGCGCGGTTCCGGACTGGAGCGCCTACAACCGCTCGGCCACAGCGGCCGGGCCGTGACACGAAAAGCAGACGGAAGACTCGGCTACTGAATCCAGGTGCGGTCTCAGAGACCGCTAGCACGAAAGAAGCAGTAATAGTATAGCTCCACGTCACATTAAAGTGGCTACTGGCAAAGGAAACCACGGCAGCTTCGGGAAAGAACAGTTAGATAACGCCCCACCAATACGCATTAGCAACAGAGCAACAAATAACGCTAGCGGTCTGTGATGTCGCGTCTGGGACGTTAGGGTTTACGTGTCAAAATATGGGATTACGATCTCAGTCGTGTCATTACTGAACAAGGTTGAGAGAACGGAATTGGTAGTTCGGAATGCAGAGTTCTGCCGCAGCCCAGATCACGTAAGAAACAGATTGCCCGATCGCTTGGTCTAGCAGGCAACCCTTGTCAGGGAACGACTACCAGGCGGCAACAGCGTCACACCCTTACTTGTGGCACCAGCCACTAGGTGGCACTCCGTTCTGTGAGATATGTGGCAACATCGTCCGAACGCATGGGGTAGCATTCATTTCACGCCAGCTGAGGAGAGCCCTACGTCAACGTGACGTAGGCGCGCGTCATCATGAGTTTCACTTGTCCTATCGACTGTTGTGTGCAATGCATTCTGTATACATCGACTGCTGTGTGCGTCTTGAATCTGCACTGTTCATTGTTCTTAGTTGATTTACAACGTGAAGGCAAAATTAAATGGAACTAGATGGTTTAATATTTCCAGCAACATTCGGAATTACTTCGAACTTGAAGGCGCAGGCGGCCGAATTTTACGACGAAGGAATTTCCAAGCTCGTCCATCGCTACGATAAGTGCCTTAATTTAAATGGCAACTATGTAGAAAAGTAGTACTAAAGTGAGGCTTTCATCTGTCTATAATACAAAAAAATTCCAATACTTTATTTATTTTTAGTTCCAAAACGTTATGTACTTTGTGGATAGCCCTCGTACGTTCTTCGATTGAAAACTCAGGAAAAACCACAGCCGATCATGAGCTACAGTCAGCACTCAGTGTGACGAATGCATTTCGCGCGCAGCGCTCTAGCCGAACACAAATCAGCGTCATTCACGTCACCGAAGGTACAGCGTTGCCAGTTCCGCGACGTGGACAGGTCAGTTGGCATTGTAGCGTCGCCTGCGACATCTGTTGACCGACGGGAAAACTATTTTTACGGTTGCCTGTTCCGCCGTAAGGACGGTCAATCTGTGTCTTACGTGATCTGGGGCCGCAGGAAGCGTTGACAGTGCTCACTCCTTGGAGCGAAAAAGAAAGGAAACCTGCTAGAAAGCGAAGGTCAGGGCTGGCCAAGTTCGATGCTATATAGTGCGAATGAGGGGGAGGGGGGGGGGGTCACGTGACCCCGGAGCCGCTGCCCCGCCGGTTCTGGAACAGTCGCTCGCGGGGCGACGCCCAGAGGCGGGCCAAACGGTTATTTTGGAGTAACCGTTATCACGGCCACACCTACATTTTGCAACGATTATTTAAATGGTTATAAATAACTGTGAGCAGGGTGTATACGACCCGGGACATCCGGGAAAAACCCGGGAATTTTTTCATCCGGGAGAAAACCGGGAAAAACCCGGGAATTGTTTAGAATTCCGGGAATTTTCCATTGTTTTAGTTTTCCGTTAAATTTTTGTGATTTTGACTGGTAAAAACCCATACTCTTACAAAGGATATTACTGTATCCCGGTATTGCAGAGTAATACTGTGGCAACAAAACATGAACGAGAGAAAATAAAGGAAACTAAAACTTCAGTTGCAAGGAAATGCGCCGTATACAACAACTATGTTGGAACACCTGAGGCAGTACTGTCCCTACGACTTCTCTTAGAAGAAAGATTAAGGAAAGTCAAACCTACGTTTCTAGCATTTGTAGACTTACAGAAGCCATTTGACAATGTTGACTGGAATACTCTTTCGAATTCTGAAGGTGGCAGGGGTAAAATACAGGGAGCGAAAGGCTATTCTCAATTTGTACGGAAACCAGATGGCAGTTATAAAGAGTCGAGGGACATGAAAGGGAAGCAGTGGTTGGGAAGGGAGTGAGACAGGGTTGTAGTCTCTCCCCGATATTATTCAATCTGTATATTGAGCAAGCAGTGAAGGAAACAAAAGAAAAATTCGGAGTAGGTATTAAAATCCATGCAGAAGAAATAAAAAGTTTGAGGTTCGCCGATGACATTGTAATTCTGTCAGAGACAGCAAAGGACTTGGAAGAGCAGTTGAACGGAATGGACAGTGTCTTGAAAGGAGGGTATAAGATGAACATCAACAAAAGCAAAACGAGGATAATGGAATGTAGTCGAATTAAGTCGGGTGATGCTTAGGGAATTAGATTAGGAAATGAGACAATTAAAGTAGTAAAGGAGTTTTGCTATTTGGGGAGCAAAATAACTGATGACGGTCGAAGTAGAGAGGATATAAAATGTAGACTGGCAATGGCAAGGAAATCGTTTATGAAGAAGAAAAATTTGTTAACATCGAGTATAGATTTAAGTGTCAGGAAGTCGTTTCTGAAAGTATTTGTATGGAGTGTAGCCATGTATGGAAGTGAAACGTGGACGATAACTAGTTTGGACAAGAAGAGAATAGAAGCTTTCGAAATGTGCTACAGAAGAATGCTGAAGATAAGGTGGGTAGATCACGTAACTAATGAGGAGGTATTGAATAGGATTGAGGAGCAGAGAAGTTTGTGGCACAACTTGACTAGAGGAAGGGATCGGTTGGTAGGACATGTTTTGAGGCATCAAGGAATCACAAATTTAGCATTGGAGGGCAACGTGGAGGGTAAAAATCGTAGAGGGAGACCAAGAGATGAATACACTAAGCAGATTCAGAAGGCTGTAGGTTGCAGTAAGTACTGGGAGATGAAGAAGCTTGCACAGGATAGAGTAGCATGGAGAGCTGCATCAAACCAGTCTCAGGACTGAAGACCACAACAACAGCAACATCCCCTTCGGGGTTCGGCCGCCGTATTGAAAGTCTTTTTATTTGACGCCATATTGGCGACTTGCATGCCAATGATGATGAAAGTGATGATGAATGTCACACAACACCCAGTCCCCTGCCGGGAATCGAACCCGGGATCCCTTGCGGCAACGCTACCGCTGCGCTACGGAGGCGAACACATAGGGTAATGAGAAGGATGGAAACCTAGGAGCATAAAATATATTCAGTGTGAGTGTAATTGAGAGCTTGCATTTGAACAATTAGGAAATTTAAGTAGCTTTATAGCGATGCTGTACACAGAGACCTCCCATCCTCAATGTGTCAAACAGCATATATTCATACGACGTACATCGTAATATAAAACCCGTCAAATAGAAGCTTAAACTAAAACAACGAAATCCAGTATGGTGTCTCCTCAGAACTCAATACGAAAAGAAAGTCGATTAATAGCGCTGAGGTCGAAACAGCATGTTCACTTCATAGTGACGTCACGGGGAGCGATCACCACAGTGAGCGTAACGCTTCCCGTAGAAGCAAATGTGTACGGATTGATTCGAAGGGAGTGTGACATTTAGAGAAATAATATGCCATGTTTGAACTGAAACATGAGAGATGGCATTAGTAGTGGGACAGCGCCAAGTTTCAAACAGACCCAACACACATCTACATCTACATTTATACTCCGCAAGCCACCCAACGGCGTGTGGCGGAGGGCACTTTACGTGCCTCTGTCATTCCCTCCCTTTTCTGTTCCAGTCGCGTACGGTTCGCGGGAAGAACGACTGCCGGAAAGCCTACGTGCGCGCTTGAATCTCTCTAATTTTACATTCGTGATCTCCTCGGGAGTTATAAGTAGGGGAAGCAATATATTCGATGTCTCATCCAGAAACGCACCCTCTCGAAACCTGGACAGCAAGCTACACCGCGATGCATAGCGCCTCTCTTGCAGAGTCTGCCACTTGAGTTTGCTAAACATCTCCGTAACGCTATCACGCTTACCAAATAACCCTCTGACGAAACGCGCCGCTCTTCTTTGGATCTTCTCTATCTCCTCTGTCAACCCGACCTGGTACGGATCCAGCACTGATGAGCAATACTCAAGTATTGGTCGAACGAGTGTTTTGTAAGCCACCTCCTTTGTTGATGGACTATATTTTCCAAGGACTCTCCCAATGAATCTCAACCTGGTACCCCCCTTACCAACAGTTAATTTTATGTGATCATTCCACTTCAAATCGTTCCGCACGCATACTCCCAGATATTTTACAGAAGTAACTGCTACCAGTGTTTGTTTCGCTATCATATAATCATACAATAAAGGATCCTTCTTTCTATGTGTTCGCAATACATTACATTTGTCTATGTGAAGGGTCAGTTGCCACTCCCTGCACCAAGTGCCTATCCGCTGCAGATCTGCCTGCATTTATATATATTGTGAAAAGCAATGGTCCCATAACACTCCCCTGTGGCACGCCATAGGTTACTTTAACGCCTGTAGACGTCTCTTCATTGAGAACAACATGCTGTGTTCTGTTTGCTAAAAACTCTTCAATCCAGCCACACAGCTGGTCTGATATTCCGTAGGCTCTTACTTTGTTTATCAGGTGACAATGTGGAACTGTATCGAACGCCTTCACTTGTCGAAATTTTCCTTTCCTCAAAGGTAGTAGGGTCAGTGGGCGAAGATAGACAGAGCACGAGCCTAGTCACGTGGCCCACTCTAGATCAGGGACGACACGGTACGGGTCATCTCATGACGGTGACGTCCACAGCAAGCGCTACACCGAGTGATGTCACGTGGCCTCAGTACCGGTCGTCAGCGGAAGGCCAAGAGCGGGAGTGGGGAGGGGGGGGGGGCTGCCCCTGCCTACACTGGGAGTCCAGTGTGTGATGGTTGTTTTGTGTGCTGAGCTCACTTCGTGACGTCACGCGTCCCTGACTCTGGGATGAGCGGAGGCGCTGCAGGGGCCGCTCCACAGTTCCTTCACGTTGCTAGTAGAGATGGGCAAAACTGTTCTTTTCAGAGATCGGATCAGAACTGTTCACTCCCTGAAATGAATTAGCTCTTTTTCATGACTCACCACTCATTTACAATAGAAAATAAATGGAAGGCACATTGCCCTTTAAACTTGGTTTATTCCAGTACTATACCTGTATTTTGATCTTATTTGATCCTATTTTGAAGTAACACAGATAATGAGTAAGAATTTTGTATTGTTTATTGAAATTTCCACGATATGACAAAGTTTTTGATTATTGATTTATTTTGCACTATCGTGGTTTTTTGGGTGATCGGAAAACATATTTGGCTACAATGTATTAAAATTTCATTAACCTCATACAAATACATCGCAAGCCATATATTTTTAAAGTGAACGTTTCATTCCGAAGACGCCTAAAATCGCAAAATCCGTACCAGAATAAGAAAAAAACTATAAATTTGACTGTAAAACGAAAGTGCTGCATATAGCCTTACGCAGAATAAAACAAGGAAAATATTGGTGTATCACATTTTGCGATACGTTTATCGGTTCGCTCGTAATTAAAGCGTAAATTCGAGTGTCCATAATAAAAATCCTATAGTAAGAGGAGTCGTCAGGAACCTAATCTAATCAGTTTAAACAAATGAAAATAAAATAAAAACAAATGATGTATACATAACATAATAATGTAATATACGTAGCGGTATTACTACGAAGAACAATATCCAGTAGAGACGAACTCCGATGCAGAGCCGCTGAGTCGAGCAGGTCGAGCCGCGAGCTGTATTACTGCGTGAGCCGAGACCGCAGAGACCAGAGTGACACCTGAGTCGCTTTGCTCAACGCTCTGGCTAGAGTCGAGAACGGTGGGGTGAGCGTTGAGCGGGCGAGTTCCGAGAGTGGGGGGAGCGGTGAACTCACCCGCTCCGAAACAAATCGTCCGTTCCCTTGCGAGCAGGTTGTTGCAAGTAGTTCCTATGTTATCCGCTAGGTGGCTCTCTGTCCTGTTGCTCGCATCAACTGCCCAGAGGGCAGGACGTGCGACTGAAACGATCGCCGACAGAGTGCGATGCGAAGTCAAGCTGCGCCAGACACTGCGCGCGGCAGACGACGCACAGAGACGGCACGGCATATGTGAAACACTAAATCCAATGGGGCACTGCACAATGCAGGCAGCCAAGGTAGAAGCAGGGCAGAGGCCGGCGCTGGCTGTGTTGTGTGGCGTGCACTGTGCTGTGACCAGCAGAGGCGCCGCTGATATGCTCCGTCTCTCTCTCTCTCTCTCTCTCTCTCTCTCTGCCGTGGGAAACGTTTGGAGCTACCGTTCTTTTTTTCTGAATCACTGATTGTTCACTCCTTTGAAAGATTCAACTCTATGAATTAGTTCAAGAGTGCATCCCCCATCTCTAGTTGCTAGCAGGTGCCGTATTGCCATGACAGACGATCACCCCTCTCAAACGACCAACGTGAAGGAACTGTGGAGCGGCCCCTGCAGCGCCTCTGCTCATCCCAGAGTCAGGGAAAATGTAATTCGTCACTCGTATAGTGTAACGTGCAGTGTAAAAGCATTATCTATTAATGACTTGCCATTCTATATTCACAAAGATGCAAAGCTGGTACTTTTTGCCGATGATACAAGTATAGCTATCACACGCGACAGACAAGTATTAACTGGTGAAATTGTAAACGATGTTTTTCAGACAATCATTAAGTCGCTTTCTGCAAATCGGCTCTCATTAAACTTTGACAAAACACAGCACATACAGTTCCACACAGTAAATGAAATGACACCATTAATAAATATAGATTTCGATCAGAAATAGGTAGCTAAGGTAGAATATTCAGAATTTGTAGGTGTATGCATTGATGAGGGGTTGAACTGGAAGAAACAAACTGAGGATCTGCTGAAACGTTCGAGTTCAGCTTCTTATGCTATTAGGGTCATTGCAAATTTTGGCGACTTACATCTGAGTAAATTACCTTACCACGCCAATTTTCAGTCTCTGCTTTCGTATGGCATCATATTCTGAGGTAACTCATCATTGAGTACAGGAGTGTTCGTTGCACAAAAGCTTGTAAGGAGAATAATTGCTGGAGCTCATCCAAGATGAAAGGATGATCTTCACTACCAAAGGTTAAATCTGACTTTGGCTCAGAAAGGGGTAAATTATGCTGCCACAAAAGTCTTTGGTCACTTACCTAACAGCATCAAAAGTCTGACAGATAGCTATATAGCATTTAAAAGGAAATTAAAAGAATTTCTTAATGGCAACTCCTTCTATTCATTAGATGAATTTTTGGATATAGTAAGTGGATAATTTCCCAACCTCAATAAAAAAAAAATTATTGAGTGTCAAAATATTTTGTCTCATGTAATATATTGTATAGACACCTTTTATTAACCTGACACGTTCCACATCATTACGAAGTGTCGTATTCATGATTTATGGAACAAGTACTAATCTAATCTAGGCGAAGTCGAAATAACGCACGGTAGATTATCGACCATAGTTGGTGCTGCACCAGCTCAACTTAGTGTGGTTTATAGGCGGTTTCCCACACTCGTTTACGTTAATGTTGGTCTGGTTCTTGATTTTCGCTCCACGAAATACGGTACACCAACAGTGAAAATACGATGACACACAGAACAAAGTGTGCTGGATCAACAGACAAGAGGCACACGTCTTTGCTCTATTAGGTAACAGACGGTTGTTTGAGATTAACTCGCAGAAGAAGAGGGTGTTGAGAAATTGTGATCGCTTGTAATCATATAGTATGAGGGAGAAAATTTAACCAAGGGAAGCGTGTCTTGCAATACAGGACAATGAGGCTGTTAGGCACAGATCATCAGTCTTAAATACGTTAGTGAGAAAGTATGAAATATAGAGACATGGTGCGTGTAGTTAATATCAGAGTATATGTCGATATTGTGCCTCGACCGAATTTACGGTGTTAAATTAACTGGATTAATAATGAGCAGCTATTTGCGCTGCTGGTTCAAATGGCTCTGAGCACTATGGGACTTAACGTCTATGGTCATCAGTCCCATAGAACTTAGCACTACTTAAACCTAACTAACCTAAGGACATTACACACATATCCATGCCCGAGGCAGGATTCGAACCTGCGACCACAGCGGTCGCGCGGTTCCAGACTGTAGCGCCTAGAACCGCTCGGCCATTCCGGTCGGCTGCGCTGCTGGTTTCAGTGACTACCGTGACCACCTAATATAGAAATTACAAACACTGAATGTGGACTGTAATTGACAATTTGATCCGCTGGAATCGGTACTTGCAACTGAGAAATAAGATAAATGAAATCCATGCTGTTTTGAGCCGTCTCTTACGTTTTTGGTGTCGACATCAGTTACAAAATTATATCACATGTCTCAGCTAATTGAAAGACACATTCTTTACGAGTTGCTGAACAGCCTACCAATTTGTGGTTTGGTGTTGTCTTGTTAGAATCTGTCTGAAATGTTGAGAAGGATTTGTAGTTTGAGTGTGACAGCTACAACCGTGGCAGTTTTTGCTATTAAGTCACCCCAAACTTTAGCAGCCGATGGTCACTGCATTGTGTGAAGCAGCTCCTACAAGACACGCAGAAATACTGTTAAGGGGGGTAGGACGTCAAACGGGCCGACTTGGAGCAGGAGAGGCACCACAGGACATTTTATTTTCTACTGTCTATACTTTTACAAATAAATTCATAAAACTTTGTCAGCATGACCAGGAAGAATTCAGGATTCACACTCATAGCAGTGGAAGTGCAAAACCAAACAAAATAAATTTTTTATTAGATATGAAATTTCATCATTTTTTCACTTACTGTTGGCTGCATTTGTTGCTATAGGTACATTTTTCTTCACAAGTAAGAGAGATTCTTTGATGAATTTTGCACAGCATGCAAACCATACTTACAGGTGTATGAAACTCTAGAATCTTCCAAATCTATTAAAATCTGTGGTAAAAATTGAGATAATTAACTACAAAACTTGATTTTTTTCTAAACATAAAGTTTAAAACGTAACAGCTCCTTCATTTTTTCATAAATTAAATAGATTCTAGAGTTTCAGACACCTGTAAGTATGGTTTGTATGCTGTGCAAAATTCATTGAACAGTCTCTCTTACTTATGAAGAAAAGTGTACCTATAGCAATAAATGCACCCAATAGTAAGTGAAAAAATGATGATATTTCACATGTAAACAAAATTAATTTGTTATGTTTTTGAACTTTCGCTGCTACAAGTGTGAATCCTGAATCCTTCCTGGTCATGCTGACGAAGTTTTATGAATTTACTTGTAAAAGTATAGACAGTGGAAATTAAAATGTCCTGTGGTGCCTCTCCTGCTCCAAGTCGGCCCGTTTGATGTCCTACCCCCCTTAAGAGCGAGTAATACAGATTTCAGGCATCAAGTATAATAGTTTTCGTACAAAACTGGAGAGGTTGGGATGGTTACTATCTCCATTTGGAAAGACATCATTATCGAGCAACATTACTCTGTAGACAGAAAATTGTGTTGTTGGAGATAAGCAGCTCTTCGTGTGTGGCAAGAGTCTTAACACAGACTGGATATCGTGACTTTGTAATAGTTTTATGATGGACAACATTTACGAGCTGTTGTTCCATACACGTCAACTTGTGCATCGTACAAGAGTCGAGAGTGCTGTATGAGGTTGGCACAGTGACTCTGTGTTTCAGAATCATCCGCCACGTCACCAGTCAGTGAGGATCAAGAGACCGCGGCCGTGGACCTGGGCGCCCTACCAGGCGACGGGGTCAGTGCCCTGGTGACGTCAGTGGCTGGGTGACGCAGCTGGTGGCACACATGGCCGTCCTGGCAGACGGGAGTCCCACGTTCGAAGCAATCCTCAGGCACAACGCTCCGGAGACCACCTGCGGCCAGGTCAACGTCACGGACGTGGAGGGCGCGGTGCTGAGGCAGCTGCTGGGCTACGTGTACACCCTCTAGGCCCACCAACTGCCTGGTGTGGTCCCCCAACTGCTGGCAGCAGCTGACAAGTACAGCTGGTTCGCCCTGGAGGCTGTGTGTGAGCAGCAGGTGGCTGCATAGCTGGCAGTGGAGACTGCGTCGGATGTAGCTCTACTTGCACTGAGGCTCTCGTGCCCCATCCTTGCTGTGGTTGCCGTCCCCTTCGTAAAGGACCACTCTGAGGTGATGGCCATGCAGAGCTGGTGCAGACTCTGTGCTCAAGTACCCAGAAGATGTCACTGAAGTGAGTCGTCTGCTCGGAGAGCCACCAGCAGATGCCTGGTAAGACTTCTGAGTTTAGCAATAATGTGTTGTGTGTGTGTGTGTGTGTGTGTGTGTGTGTGTGTGTGTGTGTGTTACAGAGAGAGAGAGAGAGAGAGAGAGAGAGAGAGAGAGAGAGAGAGAGAGAGAGAGAGCATTAGAAAATTGTAGCGAAATGCAGGAAGATCTGCAGCGGATAGGCACTTGGTGCAGGGAGTGGCAACTGACCCTTCACATAGACAAATGTAATGTATTGCGAACACATAGAAAGAAGGATCCTTTATTGTATGATTATATGATAGCGAAACAAACACTGGTAGCAGTTACTTCTGTAAAATATCTGGGAGTATGCGTGCGGAACGATTTGAAGTGGAATGATCACATAAAATTAACTGTTGGTAAGGGGGGTACCAGGTTGAGATTCATTGGGAGAGTCCTTGGAAAATATAGTCCGTCAACAAAGGAGGTGGCTTACATAACACTCGTTCGACCTATACTTGACTATTGCTCATCAGTGTGGGATCCGTACCATGTCGGGTTGACGGAGGAGATAGAGAAGATCCAAAGAAGAGCAGTGTGTTTCGTCACAGGGTTATTTCATAAGTGTGATAGCATTACGGAAATGTTTAGCAAACTCGAGTGGCATACTCTGCAAGAGAGGCGCTCTGCATCGCGGTGTAGCTTGCTCGCCAGGTTTCGAGAGGGTGTGTGTCTGGATGAGGTTTCAAATATATTGCTTCCCCCTACTTATACCTTCCGAGGAGATTACGAATGTAAAATTGGAGAGATTCGAGTGCGCTCGGAGGCTTTCCGGCAGTCGTTCTTCCCGCGAACCATACGCGAGTGGAACAGGAAAAGGGGGTAATGACAGTGGCACGTAAAGTGCCCTCTGCCACACACCGTTGGGTGGCTTGCGGAGTATAAATGTAGATGTAGATGTATGGTGAAAGAAAGTTCTGAAGCATATTGAGATATGTGCTTCCTGTAACAGTATTCTCAGGAAAGAAAAACGGACCACACACCTTTTCCTGGGAAGCCTCACAAAACACAGTCTACATAGAGTTTCACAGCCGAAAGTGCACACAGTGACAGTAAATAACGTTATCATCCACTCTTATCATACTTCACACAACAGACTGATTGTGTGGTTTCACAACCGAAAGTGCACACACCGACAGCAAATAACGTTATCATCCATTCTACCGTTCTCCAAACAGCAGACTGATAGTCGGTGTGGGAACTGATATGGTCGAGCACTTTACCCGCCGACAAACGGCGCGTTTTCCCACGCAGTAAATTGTCGTGTGGCATAGCAGGGATGGGGAAACGGCCGCAGGATGCTGAGTGCAAAAAAAGTGCTGTGGTAGGAATACCCTCCTCGTGCCGTAACTATCGCTCTCAGGAGTGAAAGGACGGCTCTCTCGCTGTCGTAGTTTCACGGTGTGAGCCACTGCAGGCGTTCCTGCGGACACGAATCAGGCCATTCTGCCGGCACTGGGGTGGTGAGTTCACCGCTAGAGAAGAGCAGTCAACTTTCTCGCTACTAAACAAGTGCGAGTCTCTTAAGTGAATGCATGTTTTCCGGGCGAATTGCACTGGTCAACTCTTTTCGGGAAACTGACCCAAAGGAGGTGGCTTACAAAACACTTGTTTGACCTATACTTGAGTACTGCTCATCAGTGTGGGATCCATACCAGGACGGGTTGACAGCGGAGATAGAGAAGATCCAAAGAAGAGTGGCGCGTTTTGTCACAGCGGTATTTGGTAAGCGTGATAGCGTTACGGAGATGTTTAGCAAACTGGAGTGGCAGACTCTGCAAGAGAGGCACTCTGCATCGCGGTGTAGCTTGCTGTCCAGGTTTCGAGAGGATGTGTTTCTGGGTGAGGTATCGAATATATTGCTTCCCCCCTACTTATACCTCGCGAGGAGACCACGAATGTAAAATTATAGAGATTTGAGTGGGCACAGAGGCTTTCCGGCAGTCGTTCTTCCCGCGAAGCATATGCGACTGGAACAGAAAAGGGAGGTAATGACAGTGGCTTGTAAAGTGCCCTCCGCCACACACCGTTGGGTGGCTTGCGTAGTATAAATGTAGATGTAGATGTATCTGTGCTGTACAGTACTCCTTCATTTATTCCCTTTTGCTGATAGCTCACAGTGCTGTCATTGTCTTTTCATGACAGGCTCCAAATTGAACTGTTTTTGGTAGCAGTTACGTTAACTAAATAAATCATGGCCCATCTCAACATTTAAGCAATCTGTCCTCATTTGCAGTGATTTGTTTTGGTATAACACATGCGTGCAATGCATTTCGGCATGAAGCCTCTGACCAAAGGACACATTGACGGTGTATCTAGCAAGTGAGACTACTACTGTGGGCACGAAAGGAAGACAGTGACGTGTGCAGTTTGTAGCCAGCCAGCTGAATGCTTTTTTATTTCAGTTTCTGATCACAATATGAATTCTTTAGACGATGACCGGTTTCAGTCTGTATTGACCATCTTCAGATCTTTTTTACACCATGTCCTAAAGTGATACGGTCATAATGGCATCGTCAAAACATATAAATATAATCAGTATAGCATCGTCACATGGATCTGAAATATGGTGTAGAATCGATTCTGAGGATGGTCAATACAGACTGAAACCAGTCATCGTCTAAAGAATTCATATTGTGATCAGAGACTGAAATAAAAAAGCATTTTACAGTATTGGATCACTGTTTGTATATGCAATTATGTCGCAGTTGGTGAAACCAGGTGAATGCCTGTGCCGTGATGTATGGCCACTTCACAAAAAGAAGCCTTCAGTTGTTTGCTACCACTGCTGCAGCTGACAGTATGATAGCTCTAAATGGCGTCATGCTGCATAAAAACGAGTTGAAGATGATTAAATATGTTGTCCAAAGCCAACACATGAATCATTTTAGTGTGCTGCACCACTGGGACAGCAAAATATTCACAACTTCACATTTCTCTTGTTGCCATGTGGTAAATTCTGGCTTGTTGCAACTTGTAGGCGTGCTAAAGCGTATTACCATTGCATCATTGGTGGCACATTGAGGTCTCGCTGTATGCACTTGGCTGCCATGATGGCACTTTAGAGCTGACAGCCAGACCTGTGCACAGGTTGAAAGCCCAGCACCTGGGAGTCGCAGCTTTCACAAGCGACTCACGCGATGTTGGCACAGATGGATGGCCTTGCAGCTATACTGATGATCACACTTGAGGATATTAAAAGCCAATGTCTCATAATCATGAGGCACTTAATCAGAAGTGAGATGTATGAGTCAGAGTAATCAAGAGCTGGCATTCCTGTCATACTAGATCATGCATTAAACACAGTACAGGACACACAGTGGCCTTGTGAGCCACATAATTGGCTGTATGCATTACACAATATGCTAGCAACTTAATTACAAAATTATTTTGCTACCCGCCCCCTCCCCGCAAGCAGTATAACTCACAATAAATATTAAATAATTTCTTTTTTCAAGTCATAAGTCTTCTGGTTGTCTTGGTGTCACCCACCATGAATGCCTTAGCAGTGCCAACTTCATTATCTCAGAGTAGCACTTGTAACCTATGCCCTCAATTATTTGCTGGAAACATTCAAAAAAGTTTTTACCATCTACAGCTCCCTCTAGCACCATCGAAGTTATACCTTGATGTCTTAACAGATGTCGTATCATCCTGTTCCTTCTTTTTGTCAGTGTTTTCCCGAGATTCCTTGCTTGCTGATTCTGTGGAGAACATCCTCTTTGATTACCGTATCAGTCCTCCTAATTTTCAACATTCTTCTGTAGCACATCATCTCAAATTCTTCGATTCTCTTCTGTTCCACTTTTCCCACAATCAGTGTTTCACTACCATACAATGCTGTGCTCCAAATGTACATTCTCAGGAATTTGTTCCTCAAATTAAGGCCTATGTTTGATACTAGTAGACTTATATTGACCAGGAATACCTTTTTTGCCAGTACTAGTCTGCATTTGACGTCCTCCTTGCTTGGTTCGTCATGGGTTACTTTGCTGCCTAGGTAGCATAATACCCTTCATCTACTTTCTGATCATCAGTCCTGATGTTAATTTCCTCGCTGTTCTCATTTCTGCTACTTCTCATTACTTTCACTTTTCTTTGATTTACTCTGTCTATATTTTGTTCTCATTAGACTTAATTCCCTTCAAAAAACCTTGTAATTCTTCACTTTCACTGACGATAGCAATGTCATGAGTGGATGTTTTCATTCACATCATTTCACCTTGAATTTTAATTCCACTCTTGAAATTTTCCTTCATTTCCATCATTACTTCTTCGATGTATAGATTGAACAGTAGGCTCTGAGCACTTTGTTCTTGGTCTTCTGTTCCTCTTGTATGCTCCTGGCTTTTGTACCTGTTGTATATTACCTATGTTTCCCCATAACTTATTCTATTTTTCTCAGAATTTCAAACATATTGCACCATTTTACACTGTTGAATGCTTTCTCCAGGTCCACAAATCCTACAAATGTGTGTTGAGTTTTCTTCATTCTTGCTTTCGTTATCAACTACAATGTCAGAACTGCCTCTCTTGTGCCCCTACCTACCCGAGAGCCAAACTGATCATCACCTAATGAAACTTCTGTTTTTATTTTCATTCTTCTGTATATTATTCTTGTCACCAACTCGGATTCATGAGCTGTTAAGTTGATTTTGTAATAATTCTCACACTTTTCAGCTCTTGCAACCTTCGGAACTGTGTTGATATTTTTCTGAAAGTAAGATGGTATATCATCAGACTCAAGCGTTGTACGCACCAAAGTGAATAGATCTTTTTGTTTCCATGTCCCCCAATGATTTTAGATATTCTGATGGAATGTTATCTATCCATTCTCCCTTATTTGATCGTAAATTTTCCAAAGCTCTTCTAAATTCTGATTCCAATACTGCATCAACTATCTCTTCCTTATTGACTACTGTTTCTTCCTGTATCATGTGGTTGGACAAGTCTTCTCCATCAGAGAGGTTTCCAGTGTACTCTTTCTACCTACCTCTCACTCCTCTGTGTTTAACAGTGGAATTACCATTGCACTCGTAATGTTAGTCCTTCTGACAATCATTTCTTTTACGATTTTTTTTTTTCATGTGGCCATGTTGCCTCAGCTTCCCTGCCCTTCCTATTTATTTCATTTGTAACTGACTTACGTTTATCTATTCCAGAATTTCCCTCAACCTTTTTGTTCTTCCTTCTTCCATTTGATCAACAGAAGTATTTCTTCTGTTACCCATTCTTTCTTCACAGTTAGCTCTCTGTCCGTATCTTTTCCGTTCCAACTTCTATTATTGTCGTTTTTAGAGATGTCCGTTCCTCTTCAACTGAACTACCTATTGAGCTGTTCATTATAGCAATATCTATAGCCTCAGAGAAATTCAAGCTTATCCCTTCATTCCTTTGTACAACCATACTCCACTTCTTTGTGCATTTATTGTTTGTAACTCACCTCAAAACTTCAGCCTACTCTTTATCACTACTAAATTGTGATCTGGGTCTGTATCTGCTCCTGGATATGCCTTACAGTTCATTATCTGATTTCGGAATGTCTGCCTGATGATGATGTAATCTAACTCAATCATCCCATATTTTGGTCCTTTTATACCTCCATCTCTAGTGAGTTTTGAACAGAGCATTCACTATTACCAGCTGAAATTGTTGTAGAACACAACTAATCTTTCTCTCATTCCATGTCTCAAGTCGATATTCTTGTGTAATCCTTTCTTCTGCTCCTTCCCTACAACTCAATTTCTGTCCCCCTGTGACTATTAGATTTTTATCTCCCTTAAGATTGTGAATTACCTGATCAATAACCTCATACTTTTTCTGTCTCTTCGTCTGCAATTTGTGACATCAGCATGTATACCTGAACTATCATTGTTGATGTTGGTTTGCAGTTGATCCACAAGAGAATAACCCTATCACTGAACTGTTCACAGTAACTCACTCTCTCTCATACCTTTCTGTTCATAATGAACCCTATTCCTGTTGTACCATTTTCTGCTGCTGTGATACTGCCCGCAGCTCGTGGTCGTGCGGTAGCGTTCTCGCTTCCCACGCCCGGGTTCCCGGGTTCGATTCCCGGCGGGGTCAGGGATTTTCTCTGCCTCGTGATGGCTGGGTGTTGTGTGATGTCCTTCGGTTAGTTAGGTTTAAGTAGTTCTAAGTTCTAGGGGACTGATGACCATAGATGTTAAGTCCCATAGTGCTCAGAGCCATTTGAACCATTTTGCTGTGATAGTACTCTATTCTCATCTGACCAGAAATCCTTTCCTTTCCACTTCACTGTCCCCCACTATGGTTGCATACATTCTCAGTATTTCCCTTTCCTTGTTTTATAGCTTCTGTGCCACAGTCAGACTCCTTACATTCCACATTCAGACTTACAGAACATTATCCTTTCATTGTTTACTCAATCTTTTTGTCACAGTCACATCCCCCTTTGCAGTCCCCTAGCAGAGATTTGAATGGAGGTGCCATTATGACACTTTTTCAATTACAAGTCACATGTCACGTTGATGCACATTATGTGTCTTTAATGCAGTGTTGTCCATTGCTTCTACATCTTCGTGCTGTTGATCATTGCCAATTCTTCCTCCTTTAGGAGCAGTTTCCAATCCCAAGGGAAAGATAGTGCCCTGAACTTCTATCCACTCCTCCATCCTCCTACCAGGCTGTTGGCTGAATGAGGGTGACTTCTGATACCGGAAGTCGTTAGCCACCAATGGTGATGATTTTTATTCAAAATTTGAGCAATGAAGAGTTTCAAACCTGGGACCGAGTATGTTTTTGATTACAAATAAAAGACACTACCCATAGACCACAGGCTCCAAAGAGGAGATTATGACTCCTGGCCAGATATCCAGTAAAGCATGTGCTGTGAGCACAGGGGCTGCTCATACACATCGTGAGCAAACACCAAGAGAATAATCCACTCAATGCTGTGCCGTACAGTTACATTTTGTTCTCGTCTCTGTTCAGCCATCACCCAGAATATGTTTCATGTGTTACCTTTTACAAACACTCAGGAAAGCTGTGTACTGGTTACCTCACTGTGCTACCTGCTGGAGGAGCAGGTGCCAAATTCCTGCCCTCCTGTCTTGCTTGAAGTTCTCTGTTTTTTTACTAGAGGTTGTCCAGTGAATCCCATCGGGTTTTCTTCTACTAGGGTACAGCAAATTATATTTGCTGTTCATCTGTTGGTGTTTCATATATCTTCCACAACGTCAGCACTGTGGGACAGTTAGATACAACTAGCATTTTGGTCATTCCATGTCAAGTCGCCAAAATTTAGAAAAGCTCCCCACTCGACCATCTCCAATTTTGATGAAATTTTTACAGGATGTACATATAGACCTTACATGAAGGACTGCCAAATTGCAGCTTCATAAGCAGTATGGTGGGGTCGCTAGCCACCTTTTCCTAAAGGCTCGTTTTTTAACATTGCGACTGAAATGAATAAATGATCAACTTTGTTTTACCATTGTTCAGGATATAGGAGACCTGTCGTGCTGAAACTTTGTGATCCTGTTCAACTTTTTGGGTACAATATCTTAGCTGTAAAACAAACGTCAAACTGTGGTAAATTCATCATAGTGTGCTGTTGAAGTGACTCATAAATCTTGTTGTGCCAGATTTTGACTGTAATTTATTGCCTTGTATCTACTGAAAGAATAACTTTCTTAAGCTGAAGCTTTAGGTATCTGCAACCTGTTGGCATGTCATAAAGCTCCACAAGTGGCATCCAGATTGCTCAAATAATAACTGAGTTATCGAAGTTCAAAGTGTGCTAAAAAATTAATCTGTCAATTTTGGCTCACTTTCAAAAGGTCATATCTCAAAAGGGATCACTCAAATTTGATTTGTCTTGGCACCATTGAAAAGAGCTCACCTTGTTTGATCATAAAAAGTTCTTTTTATTTTGGAGACTTTGAATATAAGAACTAATAAACTTATACTTTCATTCCATTACTTTTCTCGACAATGCGACTTAAACGAATAAATGATCAACTTCCATTTACCATTACTCAGGATCTAAGAGACCTCTCATACTGAAAGTTTGTGATCCTGTTCAACTTTTTGGGAACAATATCCTAGCTGTCAAACAAAAGGTCAAACTATAGTAAATTAACCATAGTGTGGTATCAAAGTGGCCCATAAATCTTGTCATACCAAATAAACGTACATTTGTATTACATTAAAAAATATATGTGCCAGTTGTACTCTTTGTGGTTCCCAAGCCAAATATTTCAGTTATTATTAATTCATTTGCTGAAATTTGTTACTAATAGCAATTACGGTTGATTCTAACAAGCTATAATGTCAGCTCATTCTTGTTGCTGATGGAGCTGGAATGACAGAAATAATGTGTTGGTTTCGAATCCAACAAACATCCTGCCTAGCTGGCCAATAGAATGAATGTGCAGGGCCATTGGGGTGCATGAAACTGACTATAACATCATTGTCTTCTTCTGAAGCTTAAGACGCATTTCCAATCCATCATTTTCCATCATATATACAGGCAATATATTGGCCCGGTTATAAGGCTGTAGTATTTCTGAATGAAACTATATGACTTTGGTCAACATTTGCCCCCAAAAAATTTGTGTCATTTGATACTCTTCTAATACATACTTGCTTTTCATTTAATGGCACAAAATGAAGATTCTCTCTTGTCCCTGGTACTATGTAGCCATTTCTGAACCTTGCTTTCTGCTCAGTTTTTAATGTTAAAATTTTCTTTCTGAAGCACCAAATTCTTGCATTGTCTCTTTTGCAGTCCAACTTTGTGGTATGTTGTTGTTGTTGTGGTCTTCAGTCCTGAGACTGGTTTGATGCAGCTCTCCATGCTACTCTATCCTGTGCAAGTTTTTTCATCTCCCAGTACCTACTGCAACCTACATCCTTCTGAATCTGCTTAGTGTATTCATCTCTTGGTCTCCCTCTACGATTTTTACCCTCCACGCTGCCCTCCAATACTAAATTGGTGATCCCTTGATGCCTCAGAACATGTCCTACCAACCGATTCCTTCTTCTGGTCAAGTTGTGCCACAAACTTCTCTTCTCCCCAATCTTATTCAATACTTCCTCATTAGTTATGTGATCTACCCATCTAATCTTCAGCATTCTTCTGTAGCACCACATTTCGAAAGCTTCTATTCTCTTCTTGTCCAAACTATTTATCGTCCATGTTTCACTTCCATACATGGCTACACTCCATACGAATACTTCCAGAAATGACTTCCTGACACTTAAATCTATACTGGATGTTAACAAATTTCTCTTCTTCAGAAACGCTTTCCTTGCCATTGCCAGCCTACATTTTATATCCTCTCTACTTCGACCATCATCAGTTATTTTGCTCCCCAAATAGCAAAACTCCTTTACTACTTTAACTGCCTCATTTCCTAATCTAATTCCCTCAGCATCACCCGACTTAATTAGACTACATTTCATTATCCTTGTTTTGCTTTTGTTGATGTTCATCTTATATCCTCCTTTCAAGACACTGTCCATTCCATTCAACTGCTCTTCCAAGTCCTTTGCTGTCTCTGACAGAATTACAATGTCATCGGCGAACCTCAAAGTTTTTATTTCTTCTCCATGAATTTTAATACCTACTCCGAATTTTTCTTTTGTTTCCTTTACTGCTTGCTCAATCTACAGATTGAACAACATCGGGGAGAGGCTACAACCCTGTCTTACTCCCTTCCCAACCACTGCTTCCCTTTCATGTCCCTCGACTCTTATAACTGCCATCTGGTTTCTGTACAAATTGTAAATAGCCTTTCGCTCCCTGTATTTTAACCCTGCCACCTTTAGAATTTGAAAGAGAGTATTCCAGTCAACATTGTCAAAAGCTTTCTCTAAGTCTACAAATGCTAGAAACGTAGGTTTGCCTTTCCTTAATCTTTCTTCTAAGATAAGTCGTAAGGTCAGTATTGCCTCACGTGTTCCAGTGTTTCTACGGAATCCAAACTGATCTTCCCCGAGGTTGGCTTCTACTAGTTTTTCCATTCGTCTGTAAAGAATTCGTGTTAGTATTTTGCAGCTGTGACTTATTAAGCTGATAGTTCGGTAATTTTCACATCTGTCGACACCTGCTTTCTTTGGGATTGGAATTATTATATTCTTCTTGAAGTCTGAGGGTATTTCGCCTGTTTCATACATCTTGCTCACCAGATGCTCTCCCACGGCCGTCAGTAGTTCCAATGGAGTATTGTCTACTCCGGGGGTCTTGTTTCGACTCAGGTCTTTCAGTGCTCTGTCAAACTCTTCACGCAGTATCATATCTCCCATTTCATCTTCATCTACATCCTCTTCCATTTCCATAATATTGTCCTCAAGTACATCGCCTTTGTATAGACCCTCTATATACTCCTTCCACCTTTCTGCTTTCCCTTCTTTGCTTAGAACTGGGTTTCCATCTGAGCTCTTGATATTCATACAAGTCGTTCTCTTATCTCCAAAGGTCTCTTTAATTTTCCTGTAGGCGGTATCTATCTTACCCCTAGTGAGATAGGCCTCTACATCCTTACATTTGTCCTCTAGCCATCCCTGCTTAGCCATTTTGCACTTCCTGTCCATCTCATTTTTGAGACGTTTGTATTCCTTTTTGCTTGTTTCACTTACTGCATTTTTATATTTTCTCCTTTCATCAATTAAATTCAATATTTCTTCTGTTACCCAAGGATTTCTACTAGCCCTCGTCTTTTTACCTACTTGATCCTCTGCTGCCTTCACTACTTCATCCCTCAAAGCTACCCATTCTTCTTCTACTGTATTTATTTCCCCCATTCCTGTCAATTGCTCCCTTATGCTCTCCCTGAATCTCTGTACAACCTCTGGTTCTTTTAGTTTATCCAGGTCCCATCTCCTTAAATTCCCACCTTTTTGCAGTTTCTTCAGTTTTAATCTACAGGTCATAACCAATAGATTGTGGTCAGAGTCCACATCTGCCCCTGGAAATGTCTTACAATTTAAAACCTGGTTCCTAAATCTCTGTCTTACCATTATATAATCTATCTGATACCTTTTAGTATCTCCAGGGTTCTTCCATGTATACAACCTTCTTTCATGATTCTTAAACCAAGTGTTAGTTATGATTATGTTGTGCTCTGTGCAAAATTCGACCAGGCGGCTTCCTCTTTCATTTCTGTCCCCCAATCCATATTCACCTACTATGTTTCCTTCTCTCTCTTTTCCTACACTCGAATTCCAGTCACCCATGACTATTAAATTTTCGTCTCCCTTCACAATCTGAATAATTTCTTTTATTTCATCATACATTTCTTCAATTTCTTCGTCATCTACAGAGCTAGTTGGCATATAAACTTGTACTACTGTAGTAGGCGTGGGCTTCGTATCTATCTTGGCCACAATAATGCGTTCACTATGCTGTTTGTAGTAGCTTACCCGCATTCCTATTTTCCTATTCATTATTAAACCTACTCCTGCATTACCCCTATTTGATTTTGTGTTTATAACCTGACCAGAAGTCTTGTTCCTCCTGCCACCGAACTTCACTAATTCCCACTATATCTAACTTCAACCTATCCATTTCCCTTTTTAAATTTTCTAACCTACCTGCCCGATTAAGGGATCTGACATTCCACGCTCCGATCCGTAGAACGCCAGTTTTCTTTCTCCTGATAACGACATCCTCTTGAGTAGTCCCCGCCCGGAGATCCGAATGGGGGACTATTTTACCTCCAGAATATTTTACCCAAGAGGACGCCATCATCATGTAATCATACAGTAAAGCTGCATGCCCTCGGGAAAAATTACGGCTGTAGTTTCCCCTTGCTTTCAGCCGTTCGCAATACCAGCACAGCAAGGCCGTTTTGGTTATTGTTACAAGGCCAGATCAGTCAATCATCCAGACTGTTGCCCTTGCAACTACTGAAAAGGCTGCTGCCCCTCTTCAGGAACCACACGTTTGTCTGGCCTCTCAACAGATACCCCTCCGTTGTGGTTGCACCTACGGTACGGCTATCTGTATCGCTGAGGCACGCAAGCCTCCCCACCAACGGCAAGGTCCATGGTTCATGGGGGGGGGGGGGGGGGGGTACTAATGCCAATATTTGCAGTTTTTCAGACAGCATTGAAAATTGCAACTTCTCTTTCAATTCTTTAATCAGCTGCTTATAATCTTCACAATCAGGACATGTCTTGCTTGTACTAGGTGTTTGAAGATCTTTTGGGGTGAATCCTCCAGCAGCAAAAATGTTATTTGCAATTGCCTCTTGAGCTTCGCTTAGTTTTCATTTTGCGTAACCTTTCACATCCATTTTTGGTACTCTCTGAAACTTTAGAGGGGAGACCCCAAAAGCAGTTAGACTTGAATTAATTGATACTTCTGGATATGCTTCATCTTCTGACTGGTTTGAAGTTGATTGTGATTTTTTTGCTTTCTTTGCTAAAAATTGTTTCTGCAAGTTGGACAGATCTTCCGACCAGGTTTCACATTGCTCTTAGTCACGGCTTGCAACTGTTTTGCTGTTTCCACATTGACAATCCGTAACCCTTTTTAATAGAATGGTTTTTTGCACCAAAATGATTACAACAAGATCTCTGTAGAAAATCATATTTGACCACAAGTATTGCTTTGTGATGAAGGAATATTTGCGCATTTTCAATAAGGCTTAACTGCTTTATTAATTCCTGTTGCTGTACTGAAAATTCTTTGATTGGCATGAAGCCTTGTTGATGTGTGTGTATTTTCAGATGGCATGCAGAATTATCTGCAAGGACAATGACACATGGTACTGAAACCTCGTTGATATCCATTACACTACAATTAAATTTATGCTTCCAATTGCCATTTGTTTCAATATTAGATAAAGTAGAGGTAGTGTATATTTCAACTGAAAAATATGAAACAATCATAGATAATGAGAATACAACAGAAAAAAATTAAAATAATCTGATAAACATTTCTAAAGAGTCACCCCTTATCTTGAAATAATTGTTAATTACTGAAAAAAAGATGTTTATCCAGTAATGACAACAAACTTTACATCATTTAAAAAGGCACACACAACATCTGAACACTCTTCACTACACAATAATGTGGTTCAGACTGATTGTTGAAGAATGTTACCAAACTCCATTGTTGACACTAAACATTGTTGACACTAAACTGGTCTGCCTCCAAAATGAAAACAACTTTTTCTGATCAGACAAGGTGAGCTCAGATAACTCAGTTATTATTTGAGCAATCTGGATGCCACTTGCAGAGCTTTGTGACATGCTGACAGGTTGCAGATAACTAGGGTATCAGCTTCAGAAAATTATTCTTTCAGTAGATACAAGGCAATATAGTCAAAATTTGGCACGGCAAGATTTATGAGCTACTTTGATAGCACACTATGATGAATTTACCATAGTTTGACCTTTTGTACTGCAACAAAGCTATTGTACCCAAAAAGTTGAACAGGATCACAAAGTTTCAGCACAACAGGTCTCTTAGATCCTGAACAAGTGGTAAAACAAAGTTGATCATTTATTCATTTCAGTCACAATGTCAAAAAATGAGCCTTTACGAAAAGGTGGCTACTGGCCCCACCATACTACTTATGAAGGTGTTATTTGGCAGTGCTTCATGTAAGTTCTATATGTACATCCTGTAAAAATTTCATCAAAATTGAAGATGGAAGAGTGGGGACCCTTAGGCCACTTGTCATGGAATGACCCATTTGTTACCTCTGTCTATATGATACCACACACACACACACACACACACACACACACACACACACACACAAAATTCGCACACACTATTACAGTCTTATCGTTTGCTTTTGAATTTTTTAAAAATATCACTTGATGATTGTAAACATTGTCCATGAGATAATATTGCCTACACTGCCTAGCCCATATTTCTCATTTAATGGTAGCTTGTATTCGAAACTTCTCAAGATGAAAGTTATTGTTTGAGAAACACATCACCACTGCTGTCTTTTCTAGGAGTCAAATTACGGAGACATTACATGCATACATAGTTCTATTTGCTTTACTCAAAAGCAAATTTTGAAACTATTCTTGATAACTTTTTTAGCATAGCTGTTGTAATTCCTGTCCATTTTTCTTCATTCCCTCAGACTTCATGCATTATTGCACAGTAGTTTTCCACTGTTTGTCATAATGTCAATTTATCAAACAACTTCTGCATATCCATGACAGGCTTCACATAGTTTCCATAGTAAGTTGATACCGCAACTGACTAGAGTGTTTTCACTATCCTCCCCCCACCTCTCTCTCTCTGTTTTTCTGCAGTGATATCATTCAGCACTCCTCTATTAGGTTTCAAAAACCTCACAACCAAAAGTTGACTTCAACTGCTTTTAAATTCTGTCTAAAAGTTCTTTTGTCAGTGTAGCGAAATTGTTGGCCCCTATGTTTGGGCTTTGGTTTGGGCTTCACTATGAACAATTTGTTGTTTGGCACCTGAAGCTATGCTAGTGGGGAATGTAGGAGAAGCAGTGCAGAAATAGTCTAGTTAATTGGTGAGTCAGTCATGTTGAGTGACACTTTTATTGTTGGCACTGTATGTTCTGTTATTGCTGTAAATAGTCCGTCAACGCTAGCACCTGTGGCAAGCAGCCTCCTGGCCCCTGTGTGAACATGCCCACCCACTCATTGCCTGCCGGCCGGAGTGGCCAAGTGGTTCTAGGCGCTACAGTCTGGAACCGCGCAACAGCTACGGTCGCAGGTTCGAATTCTGCCTCGGCCATAGATGTGTGTGATATCATTAGGTTAGTTAGGTTTAAGTAGTTCTGAGTTCTAGGGGACTGATGACCTCAGAAGTCAAGTCCCATAGTGCTCGGAGCCATTCGAACCATTGTGAACCCATTGCCTCCCTGTGCAGCGCGCCAGCTACTAAAAGGAGAAGGGCGACCCCCGGCACTCACTGTCAGCCCCACAGCGATCACAACCAGAGTCCTGCTGCAGCTGTGCTGCCCACAGCTGCCCGACACACTCCTCCACCTGAGGATGCAGCTGCCTCAGTTCTGGTGAGTTGTCACTACATGGGCCCAATTTTTACCCTCAGAGTACTGATTATTTTGGTATTAACCAGCAGTCATAGTAAATGTGGCAAATTGCTATGATTTTTAATTGCCTCTCCATGCTTTGTCAACAATAACAACAGGTATTTTTGTTTCGACTCAGTCAGACACTCCTAGCTACTGGTGGTGAGATGTGTGAGGTTCGATTCCCAATGAGCACAGAATTTTTTGTCATGTATTTCCAAATCAGACATGCGCACATTTCACTGCTGGTAAGTGAACTTCAGTGTGGACCACTGCTGCAAGCTGCGGTGTCTTGCTCACCTGTGCTAAGTCTGAGGGCTTACTGCAGCTTTCCACTGTAGTGTTTGTGTATTTGTGAATGTCAGAAGATGCTGGTATGAGTCAACTTAACACAGCAGACACTTTGAAGTTCACCTTTAATTGGAACTTTGTTAAATCAGACTTTTATGAATCTAAATCTGAAAAATGGTTTTTTATTCCAGTCTCTGATCACAAATGAATTCTTTAGACGATGACCGGTTTCAATCTGTAATGACCATCCTCATATCTTTTTTAGACCATGTCCTAAAGTGATACGGCCATAATGGCATCGTCAAAATCTTTTCTTGAAGGATCTGTGAAGATAGGTTGTGATGACATAACTGCTATCTATTTCTGGATTGTGGGTACTGTTGTGTATGTCAGGTTGATTAATGCCAATCTTTCTGAGAAAATAATCAAATCTAGTGAAGGAACCTTTAGATTCAAGCATTCTGACAAACATTAGCGAAGCTACTATTCCCCACACTGGTGTTTGCATAAGAACAGTAAGGATTTTTGAATCTCCATTCCAAGTTCTGGGTGAGCAAATAAATGCAGTAGTCTTGACTAATGGGAAAGTGCTCAGTAATATTCCAGAAAATTGTCAATCTCACATAAGTGTCCGGTGCTGAATGGTATCAGACAACTTACAGTGGAACTGCCGAACTATTGTCATGTATGAGGGGCAGCCTAGGACACGACGTCTCGTGGCCTAGCTGCTGACCGGCTGGACATTTGAGTCCTTCATGCCCATAATGTATGTGGCAGCTGTCACTTGACTCCCATCCAACGGTCCCCTTGTGATCACTCCTCAGACTGATAATGCTACTACTGCCGTACTCCGACAGAAGTCACTCAAATAGCGGAGGGCATTTCAGCCACAGTGCAACTGGCCGAACATTCCAAGGAAGCCCTAAATGACCCAGTTCTGAATAGTATTCTGACATTGGATGCACTGTCCGTGCAGTGGAACGTCAGTGAACCTGAAGGGGATACTGCAGCAGAAAATTCTGCAAGCTCGCCGAAAAGCCGCTCCCCCAGAAAAAAAATAGAATGGAGGATTGTGCATAAAGCTGCTAAGCAAATTGTTCCACTGATGTGCGAAAAGATCCAACAAGCAGTCTGGAAATTAAATGAAAGTTCAGAGGAAGGTTCTAATCATAGTCAGTCTGAACCTGTTCACCCACCACCCGCTGCTAGTGTGCCGACCCCCACGGAAGCACAACAAGACGCATGTGCAGCTCTCCATAAAAATACCAGAGAATTCCTCTGTACAGCCACAGATGCCATGTTCAGATCTGTGTTTGTGAAGAACTGGGCGGACGAGACCATGGCAGATAGGGAGATGAAACTCCTTCAACTTCCAGTGAAGCAATGATCACGAATGGTTACCTCACCCGTACCAAGTCACAGGTGGCGGATATGTACGTGACACTTTTTCTTGACTTTCATACTAACCTCGTATGATGAAAGTATTGAATTTATGAAACATAGTATATTATGAATCCCTCTCAAGCCTGCAGAATCACAGGTTTGATCATCAACTGCATATGCAGCTGTCTGAAATTAAATAGCTTCAAGGATTTCTGTATGCGGCACACATTTATATTATTTTACAAGTACTTCAAGAAGTAACAGACACCACACTACACAGTATCTCGGGGCATAGTGCTGTAACTGGAACTGGAAATGAGTTAGTGACAGCGATACTCTCGAAAGAAAATAATAATGTTCCTCACAGTGAACAACTCACAAATAGTAGAGGGTTAGCTTGTAGAGACTACAACTGCCAGACAATTAACATACATGCTCCATCTGGTAACAGTAAACAAAGCAAGTGAGCGGAGATCTATTAGATACGAAATTTCCCCCTATTCAGAGTTCATTATGATAATACCATTTTAGCAGGAGATTTCAAATGAGGCGTAAGTCCCAAAGCTCAAGCTCCTAATTTTAACCTGTGCGCTGAATTAGAATACAAAATTAAATAAAGAGTTTCATTTAACTAACACGTGTTTGTACAAAAACGTGACGCACCCGGGTTTATTACTAATTACTAATTACTTGGCAAGTCGCTTGGTTAGGCTATATGTATCCAACAACTTAGATACTAATGTCCTGCACATAGAAGTGTGGTCCACCAGCTGTACTGAGCACGCTGCACTTGTGTGTGCACAACTATAGTTCAATTCTTTTATCGTGGCGGCTCGCGCATGCCCGCCCAGATGCGGGAGATTGCTGCGTTGCCAGTTGCACACGACGCACAAGCCAATAGAAGCAGCGTCATAGTATAGCATAGTTCACAAGTTTATGTTTAGGGGGGAGCGTGCAGTTTATGAAGTAAAGCCACCACGGCCGTATTAACCCTTTCACTGCTACAAAGACGTGCTCCCCGCATTCCGCGCTGTGCGCGATTTTGTCATCACTGCACTGCTCGCCTGTGCAGACACATGGTGTTCAGACTGCTTTGACACACTTTATCATTCGATTTCACAAAAACTATTTGGCCCAAAAATTAGATTTTTACATGTCTTCTTGACTGATACCTTCCCCCCATAAATGACTTAATTTTGTTTCGATGTTCAACACAGTTATTATGCAGCATTAAATATTTTAAACCATTGCACAAAATTTTGAAGAGTTTGCAGAGGTAAAAGTTGAGGGGGGAAGGTATCAGTCAAGAAGACGTGTAAAAATCAAATTTTTGGGCCAAATAGTTGTTGTGAAATTGAATGATAAGTGTGTCAAAGCAGTGGGAACACCATGTGTCTGCACAGGCGAGCAGTGCAGTGATGACAAAACCGCGCACAGCGCGGAATGCGGGGAGCACGTGTCTGCAGCAGCGAAAGGGTTAATGAAGAGACAAAGCACTAGAAATTTCAAAAAATTGCATTCAAATGAATATAATTCGTGAAGTAAGGCACTTCGATATTGTTTTTAAATAATGAAAATATTACGCACCGCACAAGGTTTGAACTTATAACCTTTGGCATAGAAGCCCAACACCTTAAACATTACACTAACGCAGCTCGTCTACCCACAGAACGCCAGGAGGACTCTAACATGTCACGCAAAATACTGACAAAAACTGTTGGTATGACTATGAATTACTCACGCTTTGTCGAAGTACAATAGGAAATAAACAATTACCACTGTTCTTTGTTGCGAAAAAGCGGTTCGTGAGATTGATACAAACACCTTTCCTTGCTATCGCCTGAGTTAGGAGTCTTATTGCTTGTTTGGTTTAATTAATTAATAGAATATGAAGCAATTGGTATAAAGAATGCTTTTTCCAAACTTTCTATAAAAGAAAGTCTGCTATCAAGACACTGCTTTTGTTCTATTACTTTATTTATGACTGAACGTTTCTAAAACTGAAGACACTCGTCCATGCTCTGTACTGCAGTCGAGATCTGGCAATGTCGTTCTCTGTTCATTGGCTGACTGTGTTTTGTGACGTCAGATGCGCAGAACGAACCTAAACTTGGCCGCCGTCATAAATGATGCGTACTTTAATGTGGAGAGACAGGGCACCCACAGTGCCAAACATTACATGGCAGTTTAGCTTCCAGGTGCCGAATGCCACGAGTGTTCCTGCAAAACTTGGCAGAAATGCGAAAGTAAGTTCACATCCTATAATTCTTCTGTGGCCAGGTGGTTAAAATGCGTGAAACTGTGACTAAGCAAAATGTTGAAACTTTATGGGAAAAAAGCTTCTGGTACAGGAAAACTGCCAGACCTGCACAAAATGGATGGATCTGTCATTGAAAATTATGTTGCGATCAAACAAATCAGATGAAAAATTTTTGCTCTGGTGGGAAAACAGTTAGGATTACAAATACATGCAGTAATGCAGGGTGCTACTTTCGGTGAAAAATCTTATATTTCGTGTCATACGTGAACAGAAGAGAGGACACAGAAAAATGGCCACAGAACTTAACAGGACTGACGGGGCTGTTTTCACAACACAGAGCAGCACTATAAAGGAAACCTGTGGCCATCTTGCTGACCTAATGTCGGCCAGGGCTGTTAATTGCGAAGCACAAAAACTATTATAAAATCTTCAAGGCAGACATAGCAATGTGGCATCTCGGAGTCTTATAGAGTAGATTGATGATGATGATCTGGTAACCACAATTGTGCAGAGTCCCAAAAACAGAGCACTGGGGCCTGACAGCCTCCTGGCAGAGTTTTATGAGGTTTTCCTTACGCGGATGAAATTAAATAGCTCACAGTATGTAATGAACTAATGCATTCTCATGCAAATCTCAAAGGAATTTTGGAAGGAATCGTAGTGCTAGCTCTGAAACGCCCACAGTGTGTCTATACAAAACATAAGACCAATTATTCTACTAAATAGTGATTACAAAATTATGGCATGCATTCTTGCCCGCAGGCTGCAAATAATACTTGAGGTAACCTGTCCATTTCAAACTTGTCTGGATAGAGACAGATCAATTATCCAAAGTGTTTGTGAATATAAGGACATCAGAGCTATGGGACATTTCCTCAGGGGTCAGTGCACTGCAATGTCACTAGGTGTCGAGAAGGCTTTCGATAGGGTGAGCCATCAGTGCGTTCTCAAGAGAATGACTGCACTGGATTTTCCCTAATGCTTTGTCAGCATCATTGGCAGAGTTTGAAGAACAGCACATCAAAACTCATTAATGGTCGGCTAACCAGGCAACTTGCGTTCACGAGTTTGGTCCAACAGGGTTGTCCTGTGTCGATGGCTTTATTTGCCATTGCTGCTGAGCCCCTGCTGGCCAGTTGGCAGAAACAGCTATGAGGGCTACATATACACGGCCAAAATGATGTATTCTAGGCATACGCAGATGATGTGCGCCTCATGACCACCAGTGAAAGTGACGTGGAGAGGGCATTACAGGTCATCAGCAAATATGAACTTGCATCATGTTCGAAGCTAAGCATCACTAAATTGTACATCACGAATGTTGAGTGTGGAACATCTTTGCAAAACACAGGAGGCCCCAATGTGGTCACACATACGCAAATCCTGGATGTTGACTACAGGTCTAATATAAATCGTACTACAGCTACAAATTCTAGGAAAGTCCTTGCCAGCATGCCAGCCAGTGTTGGAGAATATAGCATCAGAAGACTTCACGACATCCAAAAGGCAGACTCTGCAAATATGCACATGGTCTCTAAAGTTAACTACGTGGCACAAGTTTTACGCATACGAAGTGGAAGCAAGATTTCTCTTCCCTTTGGATCATTTTGTATCTCATTGTAAAATTTTTAAGATAAAATTTAACACGTAGACCCTCTGTCGGAAATTGGACGATTAAATCTCATTGAAGTTGGGAGATAGTCACAAGCTTTATTCATGTGGTCGACATACGAACTGTGGAAGAAGACACCCATGAGCCTGACTAGGCGAAACTGCTCCCACTGTCTTGAATCCACCCATAGATGTTCAACAGGCGTCCGCTGCTTTTCTCATTTTCAACAATTTTTATTCGAACTCAGTTATACTCAAACCAGAGTTCACCCGTTGAATATGGTAAAAGTTTAGAACGTATACATGAAATTAATGGAAAACAAAAGCAGAAACATGATTGTACAAAAATACCCACATTACAACTATAAGGTCATTTGGAAAAATATCAGCAACCCTCACGTACCAACAAATGTGACAACTACATGGTACAGGGTAGTAAACAGGAAAGTAGCAACCAGAGCAAAACTTCATGCAATTCATCTGGGTGATTCACCAACATGTGAGAATTGCAACCTAATAGACACCGAAGAACACAGGTGCACTCAAGTGAAAGACATTTTGCGATTTATCAGAAAAATGTTAGTCACGCTAACATGAAGAGTATCCCAACATCTTTCTTGCTCATTTTTTGAATCCTAGTGACATGCCATATGCATTTACAATAAAGATATGCTGTAAACTGGCTAAAAGGACAAACAGCAGATTAACTGAAGAAAATGAAATGAACAGATGTTAAGTAAAACATCGCAAGCTAGCACAGTCTCGAGAGCCGGGTATAAGCTGATGTCGCCTGAACGACAAAACAACATATCTCTTCCGCACCATCCCCGTGTGCATCACTAAGATGAAAAACTATAAGAAAAACTTTGTAAATTTTTTAGTAAATATAATTATGTGAAACATAGTGTGCATAGTGAATAGGAAAAGACTTAAAAACAAGAACAACATAACGAATCGTTGTTCTCTTTCTCTCATACCGTATATATTATTTATTTATTTATTTATTCTTAAGGAAACAGAAATCATATTAGAGGGCCAATTAAAAGTTTTACAACAGTGACATCAGACATCGATAGTCTGTAATAAATAGAAGCACCTATCCCCATGCAAAACCAGTCATGCCCTGAGGAAGGCCATTGCAATTCGGCCGAAACATCAGTTTTAGTTTATTATTGTTGTTAGTTTTTAGCAATGATGCTGCATAATACCCAGAAGAATTTTAATCACAACAGAAATCTAATGTGAAATACATAGCTCAGAAGCACCTTACTTTGTGTTGAAGAAATCTTGGCAGAAAACTTTATCCTCACGATGTAAGACATTGTACTTTTAATTACACTTTGTTATTTTATTCCGTGTGTCAAAATGTCTTTTAACCAAAAGAAGTATAAGTTCTTCTGCGTTACATTCACCATTACCCAGAGCATCCAAAATGGTTGCACGGAGCTTCCAGTGAGCGAAGTGCCCAGGATTACGAGAAGATCAATTTGACAAACAAACCTCGGAAACAAACGATCGTGAACAGAAACTTCAAAGCTGTCACTCAGCTGAGATAGTTTCTGTGCAGACATGGTTTTCTGGATGAAGTATTAAAAAATAAAATAAAATTAAAATAAAAAAATCATACATTAAAACAACAGAGTAACTCATCTACATCTACATCTACATCCATACTCCGCAAGCCACCTGACAGTGTGTGGCGGAGGGTACCTTGAGTACCTCTATCGGTTCTCCCTTCTTTTCCAGCCTCGTATTATACATGGAAAGAAGGATTGTCGGTATGCCTCTGTGTGGGCTCTAATATCTCTGATTTTATCCTCACGGTCTCTTTGCGAGATATACGTAGGAGGGAGCAATATACTGCTTGACTCCTCGGTGAAGGTATGTTCTCGAAACTTCAACAAAGGCCCGTACGGGGCTACTGAGCGTCTCTCCTGCAGAGTCTTCCACTGGAGTTTATCTATCATCTCCGTAACACTTTCGCGATTACTAAATGATCCTGTAACAAAGCGGGCTGCTCTCCGTTGGATCTTCTCTATCTCTTCTATCAACCCTATCTGGTACGGATCCCACACTGCTGAGCAGTATTCAAGCAGTGGGCAAACAAGTGTACTGTAACCTACTTCATTTGTTTTCGGATTGCATTTCCTTAGGATTCTTTCAATGAATCTCAATCTGGCAACCGCTTGACCAACGATCAACTATATATCATCATTCCATTTTTAAATCACTCCTAATGCGTACTCCCAGATAATTTATGGAATTAACTGCTTCCAGTTGCTGGCTGCTATATTGTAGCTAAATGATAAGGGATCTTTCTTTCTATGTATTCGCAGCACATTACACTTGTCTACATTGAGATTCAATTGCCATTCCCTGCACCATGCGTCAATTTACTGCAGATCCTCCTGCATTTCAGTACAATTTTCCATTGTTACAACCTCTCGATATACTACAGCATCATCCGCAAAAAGCCTCAATGAACTTCCGATGTCATCCACAAGGTCATTTATGTATATTGTGAATAGCAACGGTCCTACGACACTCCCCTGTGGCACACCTGAAATCACTCTCACCTCGGAAGACTTCTCTCCATTGAGAATGACATGCTGCGTTCTGTTATCTAGGAACTCTTCAATCCAATCACACAATTGGTCTGATAGACCATATGCTCTTACTTTGTCCATTAAACGACTGTGGGGAATGCATCGTGGTCAGGCCTCCGAATCCTTGACCACTGGCCTCCTTGCCCCCGTCTGCTTGGTGCTGGCCAACGTCTCCTGAAAAAAAGTCCGTACATAAAAAAAAGAGTGGATAGGTGACAGGTAGAGTGGTGGCACGGTGGCCACGCCTCCGAATTCTTGACCCCTGCCCTCTTTGTCACTGCTGCCTGGCACTGATGTCCTAAAAAAAATAAAATAAATTTTGGTGTAGAGGATATTGTGTAGAAAAAAAGATGGTGTAGTGTTTAAAAAGTGAAATGAAAAAATTCTGGGTATGACAGCCAATTTCTAGTCTGCATGTAGTGGATTCGAATCCTGTCACTTCCATGAATTTTAATTTGTGGTAAGAGTTATTAGTTAAAAAAAAGTAAATTGAAATGATGCTAGATACCTATACTGAAAGCCTGGGTTTGTTTCTCACATCACACAATCATTTTTAGCAAGCACAAACAGCATCTGTCCACATCTAGGAACCTGGAGAAGAGTCAGTATAGGTTAGGCATTGACAGGGGGAAGTCATGCCAGGTTGAAAGTCTGTCACCTTTCTTACATAATATTTTTTTTTTTTTTTTATCAGTGGGACAATTGCTGTGCAGGGTCACAGGGCACTTAATTCTTATTGTATTTGAGTTTGAGATGTGGAAAATAGTGGTGCTGGACTGGGATTCGAAGTAAAATCTCCCTTTTCATTACGTTTGATCCCTTTGAGATGATACATTTCCATCGTTTCATTTTTTTTCCCATGATTGTAAAGTCCTCAAGATCTTCACAAAGGACACATGTCTGGGCACGAACCCTGGTTTGTAATTTCAAGTTGTAACATGCCCACACCAAATTACATATGACAAATTATTATTGCTTTCAATGCCTGTGGGCTATATCAGCAATAATCATGTTTACTGGTTTGGACTTCCAAGTCAGACACAGAAATTTTGCTCATAACATGTCAGGTTCAAACATACCACTCCTAACCACTGGTGAAAAGGAATTCAATAGTCAAAGTCTCTTTGTATGTAGTCAGCAACAATGTGTGTAAGGCTCAATTCTTAGTCAGCACAAATTTTCGTTATGTTTTGTAGAATTCCGACCCATACATTTCGCTGCTGACAACGTAAACCAATATTTAACATCTACTCGTGACTAGAAGTCATCATCGATAGGTTGCAGGCTTCGAAGCCCAGTAAGGCAAAACTTTTTCGTTTTGTCATTTCAGTTTGTCATCTCGCTAGGATTTCTAATGTTTCACTGTGGTTAGTGAAGCAGCCAATTAAGTGCTGGGTTCGAATCTCTGGTCAGCACAAAACTTTGTCATGTCATTTAAAGTTTAAGCATGCGCATTCTTTGTTACATGTGACTGAAACCATATTTAAGATATTTCATCTTTAGTTAACTGGAAGAATAGTTGCTGTATTGTATTCTCAGATCCTAATTTTTTTCATATAATTTCAAAGTGAAAGTTTTTTTAAGTGTCGTTCATCGTAATAAGTTCGTGTTTACAAATGTAATGGCTGTGTAATTTGTAGTAAACTGTCTCGTGATATTTGCATTATTGTGATACTAATTTGCATCAAGACTGATAGACATACAGAGCAGCTGTCACTTGTGACCACTTGCAGTAACTGTTTTGTATAGTGAAATAACTGTACCAAAAAGAGAGTAGAGGACCTTCAACGTGTGGGCTGCATATAAATAAGGCGAAGCACAATTCGGGTCGTTCTGATACATTTCAGCATGATAGTACATGTTACACACAGGTGCACATGCTGTTGGGGACACAAAGTCTCACACACACACACAGACACACAGTTTTTAATATGGGGGAGGAGTTATAAACTCACTCTTTGTTATGTCTGAAATTTTTTGATCAAATTGTTGTCTGTGTATCAGAAACTTTCAATATTTGGTGAGGCTGTGTAAAGAAAGTGGCCAATCAACGGACTGAAATTTTTTTGGCTGCGTATTAGAGAAGTACCTGTGATTCTTGAAGTTTTCCTGGCGTATTGAATGATCGATGAGATTTCGAGATTGCAGCCGGATCATGTAGACTTCTTGCCACGATATTTCGGCTGGCAATTGTGAGTGTCCTTCCATATGTCTGCAACCTTTCATCTAAAATAGGCAGGATCCTAAGGAAAGATCAAGTTAAAGTGATCTTTCGGCTACCGGCGAAGATTAGTGCCCTTCTCGGTTCAGTAAAGGACGATCTGGGTCTGCGGAAGGCCGGGATCTATAAAATTCCTTGCCAGTGTGGCAAAGCTTATGTCGGTCAGATGACACACACAGTACGTGAAAGGTGCGTTGAACACGAACGCCACACTCGCCTTTCGCAGCCCAGTAAGTCGGCCGTAGCGGAGCACTGTATTACCACAGGACACGCTATGGATTTTTCTGCCACGAAAATCTTGGCCCCAGCGAAAACTTTCTGGGCTTCAGTAATTAAAGAATCTGTGGAGATATGCCTAGCACAAAATCTTATAAATCGTGAGGTGGTTTTCAACTGGACAAGGCTTGGAATCCAGTGGTCTCTCTAATTTCCTCTGCGAGAAGACATTTTATTCATTGTGACGTGTCTGGCGACATCTGACGTCTGTTTTTAGCGACGCAGGCGAGCATTCCGACAGAGGGCGGACATGTAGTTTTCACCTTTACGCATGCAGATAGAACAGTAGCTCCAGAGGGCACGGATTTCGATAGAGGACGCTCCTGTGACGGAGGCCAATGTGCATGCGTTTTCGCGCCAACTTTTTGCCATAAAGTTGACACCGGGAACTTGCAGTCTCCAGTGATGGACACTCACCTGAAGATGGCTGGACGATTGCCAGCCGGAATATCGTGGCAAGAAGTCTACATGATCCGGCTGCAATCCCGAAATCTCATCGATCAGAGAAGTACCTCTTTGAAAACCTTGAGATGGGATTCTTCTTGCATGGACCTTCTAACAACCCTACCACAACAAAGGTCAAAATTTAATAATGATTGTGATGTGGCTCACGCTGCTAAATACTGCATTTTTGGGCAACAACAAAGTTATTATGTGGCAGGTGTCATTAGAGAAGAGTTAATAAAGTCATTTTATGTAATAGTGAATAAACTAGGCACTCATCTTTTCGTGTTTCCCACGCTGGTCTCGTTGTAAAATCATGGCTCAATCGTCGAAAATCTAGGTGGTGATGATTCCAAGTTCAGATGCAAAGAGGCATAGGTTTTATTCTGCTGAATTCAAACGTTTTATAGATGTGTTCCACAAACCATTCTTGAAGATTAAACCTTTGAAAGTTAGCGCAATGGTGATGTAAAAAAATAATCAGCACTCCGAATTTAAGTTACACTTCCTTTTTATTGCTTTTGTTGCAATATCACGTAACACAAAAAACATCACTTCACAGTACAAAACATACTTGAAAACATCTTCCTCACTGTTAAAGTTCACATTTTATAAGCTGACTACAATATGCGTCTTTCCAACATGACGTCCAAGACTTGACTTTCTCAAGGTCCGACACTCTAACAACTAATAATCGCTTACGCGCCCAAAAATCAGAGTTACAAGTACTACAAAGATCATAGTGACAAAAGAAAGAATAAACATAAGAATAATGTCATTGCAATATAAACATATCGATGTATCAAAGTACCTCTACATTAATGAAATCAAATCTGCATGTTGTCTCAGAAATATGTCAACTACTTTACAGAAACACAGTAGAATATTGCTGGTATCGAGAGGTTCAGGTGAGCTGCTGTAATGGTTATGTAATTCAAGTAACATTACAAACTCTGGTAGTTAAACTGCAGACAGAGAACTAGTATTAGCTGCAAGAATTGTGTGATGTAGTGGAGGTGAGAGATTGGTTAGCTACAGCTTCTTGAGATCGAGGGGGGTGACTTCGAGGAATCAATGAGACAAAATGTGACAACCTAATTTATTCAGAGGTAGTTTAAAGTAATTTTTAATTTGATGATGAATGAAAATTTTTTATAAGGAGGATAGAACAGATCTGCTGTACCTTAATACATGCAGAGTTCCACACAGTTTTGTAGTGTGGGAGGGGAATTTAGTAGCTTTCTTTTAGGACAGATTTGTATTTAGAATAGTTGTTTTTTCTGGTATGGCAATTTTCCTCGCCATTTGTGTGTTATGTGTTTGTAGCAGAAGTGGGAATTTCTGTGTTCTTTTGCAGGAGCTTGTCTGCAGAGAAGAGAGGCAGTAGGCTGTTCCAGGCAGCTGTGCAGGGGGCAGCGAGGGAGCTGAGGATGCTGGTCACCGCAGGGGCCGACACGGAGGCGGGGGGTGGGAGGACGTTCTGGAGGGGAACCGCCCTGCACTTCGCAGCAAGGGAGGGACACGTGGAAGGGGCGAGGTGCCTCGTGGAGGGCAGTGCTGTGGTGGTGGACAGCAGGAGCAGCTCACGGCAGACGATACCTTAGTACATGGCCGCAGTGAATGGTCACCCAGCTATGGCCCAGCTGCTGTTGTGCCCTCTGCCGACCCAAATGCCAGGGATGACAATTGGTGGATGCCGCTGCACACTGTGCACTATGCAATAGTCACGCAGATGTGGTGGCTGCGCTGCCCGTGGTGGGGGCCGATGGGGGGGGGGGGGTGGAGGCAGAACTCCAGATTGCCGCACAACCCTGGATCTCAGACAGGAAGTGCTACGAGAGGCATCTGATGGAGATGCTGTCGTGAGGCAACCAGTCCAGCAACCTCCTCTGCAATAAATATTCTTTCTTTTAACCAAAGAAATGCACAGTAACAATAGGCAAAAATGTGTAGAGTATGCTTCTAGGCTAACTTTGGAAAAGACAATGGGGACTGAAAAATAACTCAGTTCATTGCGAATAAAACAACTACTCCAATATCCGATTGGTGAAAAGTATTTCACAGCAGCCTAAAAGGTGCTGCATCAAACTACTGTAATTTGCAACCTACTGAGATTACTGTGTGTGAGTTCTGTCACTATAAATGTCACTTCTGATATCAGACTCTATTTACCTCTGTATATTCACCAAACATTGTACAGTACTGTACCTCCTTTGTTTAATTACATTGTCACATTAGTATCAATATTCACACCTCATAATGCACTTATCATTGGGAACTATACAATCGGCCCACATTTAACTAAAGAGAATGGACCTTTACTATGATGTTACCAGATAAAACAGTAAATTTCCCCACTTGCTTCCATATTCTCCTCCCGTCGGTCTGCAGTGCAGTTCCTTCAGCCAGGAGCCGCATCAGCTGAGCGCCTGTAGGGGCCGCCGTGCAACCCACCACACCACTGCTGGCACCACCCACACTGCCCCCGGTGACTGTCTGCAGAACTGTGGCTCTCACCCACTCTGCGACACACCACAATGTCACGCCTTCCCACTATATTGTGCTGGTAATATTCTGTGACATGACTATCCACATAGAAAGAACTTTGCAATTTGCAAAAATGAGTTAGAAAACAGTATAATAAGCAGTTACAATGCTTAAACGCTGAATTGCGGCTGAGAACCAAACAGCAACTACAGTGTATCCTCAAAGCTCTCATACGGTGGCAGTCTAATATAAACATGGCAGAAGCTTGGGGAATTTATCTTCCTGTGGGTTGGCTTCCCACACCTTCCAAGCCAGAAAATTTTTGCTGCTGGACTACTCTCATGGGCGGAATCGATGTTTTGGAAGCTCCCCCTGTTGCCTGCTGCCACTGCCATCACCATCTGCTGCAGCCGCCCAACGCCACCCGATGCTGCTGCTGCCCGTCACTGCCAACTGCTGGTGCCCATCGCCATCTGCTGCTGTCCAACGCTGCCTGTTGTTGGTGCCGTCGCCACGTACTCCTGGTGCCATCACTGCCTACTCCTGGTGCCATCGCCGTCAACCGATGGGGCCCGTCACCAGCTAATGCTGTTGCCCATTGCTGCCGCCACCACTGCTGTCGTCCGTCACCGTTGCTGTCCTTTCCAGTCTTCCCATCTCTGAGTCCTGATAGCCCTGTCTTCCTTGTCTACAAGAGGTATTGGTGGTATTGAATGGCCACATGCCCTAGAAATCCGCTCAGCCTGAGGCATCTACGACGACTCTGGCCCTACCTTCCTAATGCACATGTTTACAGAGTCTGCCTCCTCTACTGATCATCTCACTCAGGGAGATCTCATTTTTCACTGTCGCCTCCTCAGTCCTACTGCTGCCAGCGGTGCCCCCTGTACAATGATCACCTCATCCAAAATTGCAGAAACCCCCAACCTACCTCCATTGTGCAGCCCCCCACTTTCTAAAACAGTGTCCTAACCTTGCGTCTCCTCTTTACTGCAAGACCTGCAATAAATCCCTTCCAATTTACTTCTACAAATGCAACACCAAACCCCCTCTCAACAGCCCCGAGCTTACTGTCACCGTTCACCCCACCGATCAGCCCATCCACCCTAATTCCCTTTACCCACCCCCTATGGCCATAGAGATCATCCATTAACTCATCATTGTTCTCCAGAACATACACCCCTTCCAATGCCCCCACACCCTCTAGCAGATCTCCCTTGCTGCCTCCTCCATTTGAACACCTACGCCATCTAATCCTACAACCAGGCCCACTTTACCTGCCTCTTCACTCTCCTTTAAGCCTGTTTCCTCTCTCCTCTCCTGCTCCTTGGTGTGTCATCCGACCCCATTTTTCCATCCCACCATCTCCAGCCCCCCATCCCCCCACTGCCACCTCTGTTCCCTTCTCTTACCTTCTTTCAGGCCTCCCCTCCCTCAGCAGGTCTCTCCTAGTTTCTTTCTCATGATTTTAATCCTTGTCATGTGTGCCATACCTAGTGCAGTGTTTTTGAAGTGCTGTTGTTTTGGTGTGGATTTTAATGCTGTGGCCTACTTTCATCTTGGGCTTGTGACTCCAGTGTGTTTTAAGTGCTACATACATCATCGAGTGTGTTTCTGTTTGCAAGTGGGCCTTTTTTAACTGTATCCCACAGTGAACGCCTCCATGTCAGCGTATTTTTAGCCCCATTATGTTCTTATATTCCCCTTTTACTGCCTTATTTGTTTTGTGTCATTTTTAATTCATGTAATATCTCTGAGCTGAAGAGCAGCAGATTGTGCTGCTGACAGCCCTCCCCTGCCCGAATGGAGCATGGGAATGAAATAAAAATAAAGAAAAAAGAAAAAAATTGGTGAATTTAGTTGTAAAATTTACAGATGGTTTATTGTAGACCACTTGGTTCATCATGACACAAAAAGTCCATTTAAAGCATTCACCAGACATAGTAACATTTTGAAACATACAAAATGTGAAGACAATCCTGTCCTTATATGATTGTTGTTTGTACTACACGTAAAAAATTTCAGCAACTGAAGTAATTGTAGTTTCATTAGAGACACAAAACTGAGGATCAAATTGCAACTCACAAAAGCAAAACAAATTTCATGTCACACGCAAATCTTGACACGATTCACTATGATACAGTTCAGATGTTAAAGCAAGTCATCAAACTACAGGTAATAAAATTTAACTTTGACATGTATATAAGTAAACAGTTCTTGATGTTCCTGGGCAACAGTTATACAGTATTTTTTAAAGGCACACACCACAAGTTCACTGTTGTACTGTTGAGTTAAGTAAACAGTGAAACAGTCATATGACGGTTTGTTACTTTAAAGAGGAAATGAGTGCAATGAATGGTGTTTCTTACATTATTTAATTCCTTTATTTCTGATTGCGCAGTTTTTCTGACTTTAAACAGATCTCAAGACAGAGTAATTGGTGTGTATTTTCGTAAAAGAGCAGCTACTCCATATTGATACACGTACCTGCAGCCAGGGATGGCACTAGACTTTCTGGCCTCCGTGTAAACATTCTTAGGCCCCTCAACAAAATTTTTTGTGTTAAAATTTGTGAGTTTGTATAATGTCAAAAAGTGTTAATGCAAAAAGTTAATCAGATCCTTTTTTAAGAAACTTACTTAATTGTAATAGTTCACATAAATTCAATAGCTAACCAAATTGTACTTCCTCTCTAGTTTTTTAGAAGTTAGCTAATTTACAATGCCAATATGATGTAATGAATGGACAAACTCTGACCCATTTGTGATCATAGGCAATACAGCATGAAGAGCACTGAAAAGGTGCAGGAGTAGTGGCTCAGACCCAAATTTAACTGCATGAATCTTTTAACAGCAAAATTTCTCGTTTCAGACTCGCTAAGTAACGTCTATGCTTTGTATCACACTGAACACAAAGACACACTGAAATGATTTCAAATAATTCTGAACGCTCATTAGTTCAGTATGTGCTCCCGCAGTTGAAGTTATTGGCAAGTTAAGCCACCCTTGATAATTCCGGCAAATGCTTATGAAATGGGCGTGTGGGGCCTATCCACAGGGACCATGGGACCATGTCATCCTGCAAGGAGTGATCCAATATTTTATTTTAAAAATTTTCTATCTTTATGGACTGGAATGAAAAAAAAAGTTTTTGAAACAATTCCAAAGAAAGTGACTACATTGCAGCACAAGCACCACAAGGAGAAAAGTTTCCTGCAGGTTTTCTTTCAGTACATGTGCCACCTCCGCCTCCTCAGAGACGCCTATGGATGCGGATTTTTTCCTAATACTCTACATTACATTATGATGAATCTACATTCAGTTCATTACATTTCTTAGTCAAGAATGATGTTAGTCCCGCCCTTCAGAACGTTAATGAATCTGTAAGGGCGTAGATATGTTCCAGCACAAAAAAAAAAAAAAAAAAAAAAAAAAAACAACTTTCTCATCTTTAACTTTTAGATGGTTGTTTCAGTTACTGGATCTGCCCTCATGGTACCCCAGTCAACAGCCATAGTCAGCCACATCTGTTGGATTCCGTGGGTATCGAGTAGCACCTTTCCTCTGTAGCGAGTAATTCCTTCTGAACGTGGATATGGATAACGCTATTGGTGAACATATTTCCTCGCAGACTATTTTATATGGTACACTCCCGGGATCGGTTTCTAAGTTATCCTCCACGAATTGCTTCCTTCGTTCCATTTTTGTTTTGCATAGCTCTTCCTTAAAACGTCGTTTAAAATACCAGTATCCATGCAGCCATCGGACTCTTTCTTCTTGGGTCATGCTTCTCAGGTATAGCTTCCAGTGCACTTCTGACAATGGAAGTGTCTAAAAATTCTGCAGAACGGCCACAATATTGCAGAAGGTGCCGGTGCGATATGCTATAGGCCGGTAATAGAGGCGCATGTTATTCTGGCAACCTGTAAATCAGCTACTGAGTTCACTGGCATGTCAGTAGCAAGGTACTAGAGTGCACGAGCGTAGTGAATGTAAAGTCGTATACAACACTGTCTTATGTTTTTAGGAAAAGAAAACCAAAAGAATGAAATTGTAGCACTCTGGCCTGTACCCTGCCAAGTTTAAAACCATCTCACAGATTTACGAATTGTCATAAAAATTTACTGTTACAGTGGCTGTCATCAAATGACACAATTCGTCACACCTGCTACGTGACGTCTTCAGGCGCGAAGTGCTGAGATTTGCACCTGGCTGGGAATCGAAACCAGGGCTCCCTGATGGGAGAGTCAGCAGGCCAAAAGACCACAAGCTGTTGACTCCTTCATTGCAAATGGTGACGGTTTATCTAACCAAGAGAATATGGCTGTACATGTATCAAACAGGTTGCATAGTGGAAAAAGAGGCACATGCTCTTAAAGGATCACCGAATACGGATCCCTTAATAGAATACTAATGGCTGAGAACCTAATATTGACTGGGTATGTCTTTATTTCAATCTTATATTAAGCAGTCTCCTATTACCCCTCTTCCTGTTAATGTCCTCCTATTACCTTTCTCTGTCCATCACCTCCCCCCGTCTTCTCTCTCCACGTTCTCACATTCACCCCAGTATGAGGCTGGTTGTTCGGACGCCCACAATATTTCTTTCCACATTGTAAGTAAGAGGTGTACCAAATTTGGCTGAACTCGTTCCAAGGGTTTAGAATGATAGTCTTATGCGTAGGTTTGCAAGAGTACATGCCTGAACTATATTTCACATATACTTGTTTTTGCACGAATTTGTACATGTATGTCACTTGTATCTCCAGCAAATTTTACATTGCAGTTCCATTTTCAGGCAGCTCAATGTTAATGAGCTCACATCTCGTAACTGTGTGTTGTTCAGTGTCATAATTTTGCCAGTTGGCATATGTGGCTACTGCCTGCGAAATGTGTGGTGAATAGACTTAGTGGCAACAAAGTAATACCTAAACATGTAGCATGATGCAGTATTTTTTCATTAATCTCCGTGTTTATGACATAATATCTCCTGAACTGTGTGTCCTCCAATAATGTAATTTTTTGGTACATTCAATTGTAGACGTGAGTACTGTGTGGAAAGTGTGTCTTGAATACAGGTATTGGTAAATAAGTAATAAATTAAAACATCACTCTTCATGTGGCATTTTTGCTGCATTAACTTTTTTTCCTTCCGTCATTTTCTGGGGGTCGTCAGCGTGAAAGTTTCCTAAAGCTTTGAAATTGTTTGTAAAGTTTGCTGCAAGACACTAAGAGCTCATATGCTCTAATACTGTATGACTAACGTATGGGTATTCACACATCATGGGCTACACTGCTTTCTTACCCCACCCGTTTGTTAGGCACGTAGTTCTCATCCAACGTGCGGTGATTTTCAGGCAGTAAGCAATATGTCTACTACGTGTGCTTGAAATCGGCACTGTGGTTTAGAGGGAGATGTGGGTGTACACACAGACACACACACACACACACACACACACACACACACACACACACACACACATACACACACACTCACCCACCCACCCACACACACATATATATATAGTGTAGCTATGTATGGAAGTGAAACGTGGACAATAAATAGTTTAGACAAGAAGAGAATAGAAGCTTTCTAAATGTGGTGCTACAGAAGAATGCTGAAGATTAGATGGGTAGATCACATAACTAATGAGGAGGTATTGAATAGAATTTGGGAGAAGAGGAGTTTGTGGCACAACTTTACTAGAAGAAGGGATCGGTTGGTAGGACATGTTCTAAGGCATCAAGGGATCGCCAATTTAGTATTGGAGGGCAGTGTGGAGGGTAAAAATCGTGGAGGGAGCCAAAGGGATGAGTACACTTAACAGATTCAGAAGGATATAGGTTGCAGTAGGAAATGAAGAAGCTTGGACAGGATAGAGTAGCATGGAGAGCTGCATCAAACCAGTCTCTGGACTGAAGACCACAACAACAACAACATGTGCAGATACATCCATTTTCATAACATGTATAGAGGACAGAGCTGTATGGATCATTGGATCTGGCTGCAGAATCGCATCTGGGTATCAGAGATCCAAACTGGGACGCAAAAATCATGTAATTCGTGCATATTCGTACAGCGAAAAAGCGGGCAATGATTTATTCTACCTCCTATCACCGGCAACGAAAGCATAGAAGAGACAGCCAAGTTGTTGTTGTGATCTACAGTCCAGAGACTGGATTGATGCAGCTCTCCATGCTACTCTGTCCTGTGCAAGCCTCTTCATCTCCCAGTACCTACTGCAACCTACATCCTTCTGAATCTGCTTAGTGTATTCATCTCTTGGTCTCCCTCTTCGATATTTACCCTCCACGCTGCCCTCCAATACTAAATTGGTGATCCCTCGATGTCTCAGAACATGTCCTACCATCAATCCCTTCTTCTAGTCAGGTTGTGCTACAAATTTCTCTTCTCCCCAACTCTATTCAGTACCTCCTCAAATTTCTCTTCTTCACAAACGCCTTCCTTGCCATTGCCAGTCTACATTTTATATCCTCTCTAATTCGACCATCATCAGTTATTTTGCTCCCCAAATAGCAAAACGCATTTACTACTTCAAGTGTCTCATTTCCTAATCTAATTCCCTCAGCTTCACCCGATTTAATTCGACTACATTCCTTTATCCTCGTTTTCTTTGTTGATGTTCATCTTATAACCCCTTTTCAAGACACTGTCCATTGCATTCAACTGCTCTTCCAGGTCCTTTGCTGTCTCCAACACAATGACCATGTCATCGGCTAACCTCAAAGTTTTTATCTCTTCTCCATGGATTTTACTTCCTACTCCATATTTTTCTTTTGTGCTCAATATACAGATTGACTAACATCGGGGATAGGCTACAACCCTGTCTCACTCCCTTCACAACCACTGCTTCACTTTTGAGCCGCTCTACTCTTGTAAGTGCCATCTGGTTTCTCTACAAATTGTAAATAGCCTTTCAGAATTTGAAAGAGAGTATTTCAGTCGACATTGTCAAAAGCTTTCTCCAAGTCAACAAATGTTAGAAAGGTAGGTTTGCCATTCCTTAATCTGTCTTCTAAGATAAGTCGTAGGGTCAGTATGGTCTCATGTGTTCCAACATTTCAATGGAATCCGAATTGATCTTCGCTGAGGTCGGTTTCTACCAGTTTTTCCATTCGTCTGTAAAGAACTCGTGTTAGTATGTTGCTATACCGAGCGAGATGGCGCAGTGGTTAGCACACTGGACTCGCATTCGGGAGGACGACGGTTCAATCACGTCTCCGGCCATCCTGATTTAGGTTTTCCGTGATTTCCCTAAATCGCTTCAGGCAAATGCCGGGATGGTTCCTTTGAAAGGGCACGGCCGATTTCCTTCCCCATCCTTCCCTCACCCGAGCTTGCGCTCCGTCTCTAATGACCTCGTTGTCGACGGGACGTTAAACACTAATCTCCTCCTCCTCCTTAGTATGTTGCTGCCGTGACTTATTAAACTGATAGTTAAGTATTTTTCACACCTGTCGGGGTACTTCGCCTGTCTCATACATCTTGCTCACCAGATGCTAGAGTTTTGCCAGGGCTGCTTCTCCCAAGGCTGTCAGTAGTTCTAAAGGAATGTTGTCTACTCCTAGGGCCTTGTTTCGACCTAGGTCTTTCAGTGTTCTGTCAGACTCTTCACGCAGTATCGTACCTCACATTTCATCTACGTCGTCTTCCATTTCCATAATATTGTCCTCAAGTACATCGCCCTTGTATAGACCTTCTATATACTCCTTCCACCTTCCTGCTTTCCATTCTTTGCTTAAAACTGGGTTTCCATCTGAGCTGTTGATACTCATACAAGTGGTTCTCTTTTCTCCAATGGTCTCTTTAAATTCTCCTGTAGGCAGTATCTATCTTACATTTGTCATCTAGCCATCCCTGCTTAGCCATTTTGCACTTCCTGTCGATCTCATTTTTGAGACGTTTGTATTCATTTTTGCGTCTTCATTTACTGGATTTTTGTATTTTTCTCCTTTCATCAATTAAATTCAATATTTACTCTGTTACCCAAGGATTTTTACTAGCCCTCGTCTTTTTACCTATTTGATCCACTGCTGCCTTCGCTATTTCATCTCTCAAACCTACCCCTTCTTCTTCTTCTGCATTTCCCTCCCCCATTCTTGTCAATCGTTCCCTAATGCTCTCTCTGAAACTCTACAACCTTTGTTTCTGTCAGTTTATCCAGGTTCCATCTCCTTAAATTCCCACCTTTTTGCAGTTTCTTCAGTTTTAATCTACAGTTAATCACCAATAGATTGTAGTCAGAGTCCACATCTGCCCCTGGATGTGTCTTACAATTTAAAACCTGGTTCCTAAATCTCTGTCTTACCATTATATAATCTATCTGATATCTTCCAGTCTCTCCAGGCTTCTTCCATCTATACAACCTTCTTTTATGATTCTTGAACCAAGTGTTAGCTATGATTAAGTTGTGCTCTGTGCAAAATTCTATCAGGCGGCTTCCTCTTTCATTTCTTAGCCCCAATCCATATTCACCTACTACGTTTCCTTCTCTCCCTTTTCCTACTACCGAATTCCAGTCACCCATGACTATTAAATTTTCGTCTCCCTTCACTATCAGAATAATTTACCTTATCTCATCATACGTTTCATCAATCTCTACGCCTACTGTGGAGCTACTTGGAATATAAACTTGTACTACTGTGGTAGGCATGAGCTTCGTATCTATCTTTGCTACAGTAACGTGTTCACTATGCTGTTTGTAATAGCTTAGCCACACTCCTATTTTTTTTATTCATTATTAAACGTACTCCTGCATTACCCCTATTTTATTTTGTATTTATAACCCTCTATTCACTTGACCAGGAGTCTTTTTCCTCCTGCCATCTAACTTCACTAATTCCGACTATATCTAACCAATCCATTTCTCCTTTTAAATTTTCTAACCTACCTGCCTGATTAAGGTGTCTGACATTCCACGTTACAATACACAGAACGCCAATAAGACGTAGAGAGAAAAAGTAATGGATTTTCGCCGATGCGACGGTTCTCGATTTTGTTCAGGAGTCGTAAGGTTTGATTACGCGAAAGTAGTTTCGTGACTGCCCTTTGACCCTGATTGCCTTCACGCAATCAGAATCTTCGATGAAAATACCTAAGTGGTGTATTAGAAAAAAAATGGAAATAATGCAAAACAGTGAAATTTTATAAAAAGTTATCAGACCGGAAATTGAACATATTAATGTCCTCCCGAATACAATCGAGATACCTCGATGAAGAGCGAACCTGTAACAAAGCTTACAAACATTGAAAAATCATGGTGAGTTTCAAGAAAAGAATAAGCAGAGATTTTCTATAAAGTGAAGCATCAATATATTCTCAAAGAACGAAAGTTCTAAACTAATAGACATTATCTTTTTAGCGTTACGCGGTTCGCTTGGTGGTTTACATGGTTTTTGACACTAAATAAAATATAACTTGTAGCGGTGCTACACAACAAATCTTAACAAGTCGGCGACCAAACGTAAAAAGGTAATGAAATCTCTAGAACATTTCTTAACAAATGAGGGATTGTTTTTTCAAATGTATCACAACTATCGAGTGCTTTTGCAATGATTTAAATATCTGCGCCCAGCGGATCATAGTGTTTATTTGAAATATTTTAACGCTGGACGCGCATCTTGGTGTAGCCGCACATTATAAAGCATTTCGTCTCTTTACACATGCGCCGTGATGCTTAATACCTTTACGAACTACAGCCCGATGGCTGTTCCTCTCTTTTATGACAAATATCCTCATTTGCAAAGTGTCTGAAACCCAATAATATTACATTGCTTCCCGCATGAGGAGCGGTGATCATCGCGACTCACGCGTAGTCGTAATATTATTGCTTTCGTGAAACAAGTTAGGATTATTCGTTGAAATTCTTTACAATAAATCTCACATATGACATTAAACAAAGTAGTTGATATAAGGAATAAAAGGTAAATATATTCGTACACATGAAATTAGTTCTGACTTGTTCACAGAGTAACTGCATGACGATTGACTTGTTCTCCTTCTAATGTATTATACTATGGTAACAAATGTTCATTTCTCGGTAAGAGACGGTAAAATTAGGACTAAGATACACATACGTAGGTACATTATACGAGGGTTGTACAGAAAGTAAGTTCCGATCGGTCGCGAAGTGGAAACCACTGGGAAAATCCGGTAAAGCTTTGCACAGATGTTTTGGTAATGTCTCTAGTGTGCCCGCCGATCGTGTCGCGTTACTCTTTTCAGTTTTCAGTGAACAGTGAGCACGAAAAGATGCTAGGGAATAGCGTCTGCTGCCAAGTATGAGGGCCTGATTAGGGATTTCGCCTTTGTGATGCAGCCCACATAACACAACTGTCGAGCAGTTCCTTCTTCATGCTAGTTCTCGGCCGCACACTGCAGGGCCAATGAAGACGCTCCTGCAGCGTTTACGTTGAGAAGTGTTCGATCGCCCACAATACAGTCCGTAATTGGCTCCCCCTGAGTCTCATCTCTGCTCACTAGAACCGCTGACTATGAAGACAAAATTTTTCCACAGACAACGACCAGTGCAGATAACTGGTCGAAAACACAGGCGGCTGCTTTCTATGACGAGCATATTGGAAAGTTGATACAACACCACGACAACAAGCGAAGTTGGAGCGGCGACTATGTAGAGAATAAGTTGGAAGGTGTACCTTAAGTGTTGCAAATAAAACGTTTCTGGTTTTCACTGTGGTTTCCATTTCGCGACCGATCGGAACTTACTTTCCGGACAGCCCTCGTACGAGGGCTATTCGGAAAGTAAGGTCCGATAGGTCGCGAAATGGAAACGACTATGAAAATCCGATAAAGCTTTGCACAGATGTGTTGGGTAGTGTCTCTAGTATAACCCCAGTTAGCATCACGTCGCTCTTCTCATTTCTGAGCTCGCAGTGAGTGCGTAAAGATGTCTAGAAAATAGTGTCTGCCGCCAAGTACGAGGGCCTGGTGAGAAATTTCGCCTGAAGCTATGCAGCTAACATTACATAACTGTCGTGCTGTTTCTTCTTCAAGACCATTCTCCGCCGCATTCTGCAGGGGCAATGAAGATGCTCCTGCATCGTTTTCAATTGGAAATGTTTGACTACCCACAATACAGCCCGTAATTGTCTTTGAGTTTCATCTCTGCTCACATGAACCGCTGGCTATGAAGACAACATTTTGGCACAAGACAACGAGCCGTAGGCCAGCGTAGAGAATTGGCGGAAAGCACTGGCGGCTGCCTTCTATAGCGAGGGTATTGGAAAGTTGGTACAACGCTACGATACACGTCTAAGTCGGATCGGCGACTATGGAGATAAGTAGCTGCAAGGTGTATCGAACTGTTGCAAATAAAACATTTTAGATTTTTACCGTGGTTTCCATTTCCCGACCTATCGGACCTTACTTTCCGAATAGCCCTCGTACATGGCATAACAAATGTTAAAAGTAATAAAGAAATAAATTATTTGACTTCACAGGGAGTCTTGGTGCATTCTGCACTCTTGGAAAAATATATTACAAAGAACTGACATTCTTGTTCTACAGTGACATTTGCAGGAACACTTTTGCTGTGGTCTCGACGAAAATTTCTAGCAGTAGACACGTAGCACTTTACTGATTTATGGCTTTCATGACCTACTCAAAAAAGAACTTGCACTGGGAGCGTAAAAATGGTACCACTGCACATGAGTGGGGAAATTGATTGTACTTTCACAAGGGAGGAAAATCAGGGCATCGCTTTCACTGTGGGGGTTGAAGTGGTCCATTAGGAATACGTCCAGAATCAGGAAATGGAAGACTGGTTCTGCAACGTGTTGAGCCGTTTGGCGGGGGTCTCTATTTCACTTCGAGCTTCCATTCATGTTACCGTGCATGGAAAGTACAGAGAAAATCTGTATTGGAATGTGCTTACTTACTAATAACTTAGTCTAAAAGGAAATAGGATTAGGTAAGGATAACTTTTTTTTTTACATAAAGTCTCATTCCTATATGAGTGCTTAGCTTTCGTATTGATTCAACTTTCTTGTTTTATTTTATTTTGTTATTTTTTTTTCTTTGTTGACACGTTTCGCTATTACTTTGTCTGGTCTATAAATTCGGTAGCAATTTTCAAAGTCGAGCTTAAGATTTTCCTGATTAGTGTTTTTATAATTTCATAAGATATATGAGTGCATAACTCATTGTTTTATCATAGTTTATTTTGATAGTATTTCAAAAGCATTTGCCGCCCGCGCTCGTTGTGCAAAGGAATGTGGATTATTGAGCGCGCAGCGTACGCAGTATGAGGTCCGCTTGTCATAGTCACGTGATAATAACTTGACGGTTCGACAACGCTGGCTGCAGTATTCTGCGAGAAGCAGAGCATTTGGTTACTACAAGCCGTGCCGTAAGTTTTACACACTTTCATCGAGTCGGGAATACAGCCAGGCACGGCAACTTCCGCATCTGTGTCGAAGAATATTTCCGTAGAAGGGTGTACAGTACCGGTTGAGGTAAGTACAACACTTATTCACGAGCACTGTTCGGCTTTTACATCGTGGTTTCGCAGTACAAGTACTTATAACGTTACTTCACACGCGGAATTCCACATGTGTACATGGAGTTATCACCTTTTCACTTCACACGTTGTTATTAATCCACATCTGTTTGGTCGTCATGTTAAGGTTCACACGCTACATTTTTATACGTGTCCTTTAATTACTTGTCTATAGTCGATTCACAAGCAGCAGCATATACGTGTCCATTAATTGCTGGCTGCATTACCCTACAGAGTACAGTTAACATTTGGTATACATATCATGTCTGAAAATTATATACAAAGGAAAAATAGTCTCTCTGACTAGAAGGCCTGACGAAAATGAAACGTGTCTCTTAATTAGAGTTTGTGCTTCCAAAGTCACTTTAGGTTTACACCTAGTTCGAAATCTCGTTATTCTTTTCTTTTTACAATAGCTACTCTTTTCTCAGATTCGCCTCTTTTATTTTCTCTCTGTTAATTATGTCGTTAGTTTCAAGACATAGTCAACGTGGCTTTGTTGACTTGATGAACAGTTCATGTTCAAGTTTCCTCCAGGGAAATTGGGAAGCTTTGTGTTCCCTATCGTGCAACTGCACACAACAAATCTTAATTGAATTCGCGGTTCGCGGAAAATAAGCGTAGCCTGTCAACAACTAAAGCGTCACGACTATCCATACGCACAGTCTGTACATACCAAGCACTCAATCAGCCCGTAAAATTCGCTTCTCTACTGGGTAAGGTAGGTAGGGATGCTGATTGGAGGAAAACACAATAGAATGTAATAGAGTGAAGAAATCTGAAGACACAACGTGAATGACATATGAAATGACGAGTTTAACATAAATTATTCATTACCACCTTAGTCTTTCATGACAAATAGTTAGTATAATTAAATCAATACTGTAGTTTCAGTATCGTCTGATCTAGCTATCTAGGCATTTCTCTACACATATCTAGAATTACTTAAAGCATGCACTAGCAGTGAACATAGTCTGTTGGCTACCTTCGGCTCTGCGTATTCGTAAAATTGGTTTCTTAAAACACCAGTCGTATCTCGAAGATTTGTCATAGTATGTCAGCTGCGCCGCACTGTAGAAAATTCTTATGAACGCATACGGTTTTCTCCGTGTGGTAACAAAAATAATTAATTTGCGCATTTCTTTCCTGTTACCTGGGTCGTTATTGACTTACTTGATTCTTACATGCTAAGTTGCTGCCGTTGTTTCCTGCGTTTCACAGGTGGTCTTATAGAAATTGTTGTCAAACACGCCTTATTCATAGCAGTTGACTGGCGTTGCCTGGTGAAACGTTGTTGTGATGCCTCGTGTAAGGAGGAGAAATGCGTACCATCACGTTTCCGACTTTGATAAAGCTCCGATTGTAGCCTATTGCGATTGCGGTTTATCGTAGCGCGACATTGCCGCTCGTATCGGTAGAGATCCAATGACTGTTAGCAGAATATGGAATCTGTGGGTTCGGGAGGGTAATACGGAACGCCGTGCTGGATCCCAACGGCCTCGTATCACTAGCAGTCGAGGTGACAGGCATCTTATCCGCATGGCCGTAACGGATCGTGCAGCCACTTCTCGAACCCTGAGTCAACAGATGGGGACGTTCGCAAGACAACAACCATCTGCACGAACAGTTCGACGACGTTTGCAGCAGCACGGACTATCAGCTCGCAGACCGTGGCTGCGGTTACCCTTGACGCTGCATCACAAACAGGAGCGCCTGCGATGGTGAACTCGACGACGAACCTAGGTGCACGAATGGCAAAATTATTGCACGAATGGCAAAACGTCATTTTTTCGGATGAGTCCATGTCCCGTTTACAGCATCAAGATGGTCACATCCGTGTTTGGCGACATCGCGGTGAACGCACATTGGAAGCGTGTATTCGTCATCGCCATACTGGCGTGTCATCCGGCGTGATGGTATGGGGTGCCATTGGTTACACGTCTCGATCACCTCTTGTTCGCATTGACGGCACTTTGAACAGTGGACGTTACATTTCAGATGTGTTACGACTCGTGGCTCTACCCTTCATTCGACCCCTGCGAAACCCTACATTTCAGCAGGATAATGCACGGCCGCTTTCTGGATACAGAAAATGTTCGACTGCTGCCCCGACCAGCACCTTCTCCAGATCTCTCACCAACTGAAAACGTCTGGTCAATGATGACCGAGCAACTGGCGCGTAACAATACGCCAGTCAGTACTCTTGATGAACTGTGTTATCGTGTTGAAGCTGCATAGGCAGCTGTACCTGTACACGCCATCCAAGCTCTGTTTGACTCAATGCCCAGGCGTATCGAGGCCGTTATTACGGCCAGAGGATGTTGTTCTGGGTACTGATTTCTCAGCATCTATGCACCCAAACTGCATGAAAATGTAATCACATGTCAGTTCTAGTATAATATATTTATCCAATGAATACCCGTTTCTCATCTGCAGTGTAGTTGTAGCAGTTGGCACTTGGCATGTCCCTAGTATATTATTTATTAGTCAGCTCTTTGGCGGCGGCCGTTCATAACTCAATTAACTTAACACAAACTTACATCTAAGGCAAACCTTGCTCTCCTACAATAAATGTGCTCACCTAAGTTAATTCTCGTGTTGAGGCATGTTGACAGGGTATTAATCCTGTGCATTATTTTTAATTATGTACCTTGGTACTTCATACGTAGTATGACAATTTATAATTATATTTATAATTATATAATTATATTTATAATTATATTTAGCAGCTTAACTTAGCAGATATCTTAAAGGATTTGCTCGGTATTTCTTCAAGTCTGCATGGTGATACTAGTTCAGATGGCGCGAAACCTGTTGATGTGAGAGGTAGGTTGTTGACAATCTCTTCAAAGGGTGTGACGAAATCAATCCAGCGAGTCTGCTGATATAGTAATTAAAACGGCGAAAAGCCCAAACAACAACTAACCCTTCTAATTCAGTTACCGGGTACGATCTCTCACACTCTCTTAGGACTCGATTGGCAAAACTGATTATTTGGATTTCATCCTTGCCACCAGTTTCATCTATTTGAGGAGACTAGTAATGTCATCAGAAGATCAAAACAAACTGCAGAACGATTTAGAAAAGTTATTTGAATGATGTGAAAATTGGTAGTTGACACTAAATAACGAAAAGTGTGAGATCATCCACATGAGTGCTAAAAGGAAACCGTTAAACTTCGGTTACACGATGAATCAGTCAAACCTAAAGGCCGTAAATTCAACTAAATACCTAGGAATTACAATACTTAAATTGGAAGGAACACATAGAAAGTGTTGTGGGGAAGGCTGAACAAATGTGTTTTATTGGTAGCAGAAAATGTAACAGATCTACTAAGGAGACTGCCTACACTACGCTTGTCCGTCCTCTTTTAGAATACTGCTGCGCGGTGTGGGATCCTTACCAGATAGGACTGACTGAGTACATCGAAAAAGTTCAAAGAAAGGCAGCACGCTTTGTATTATCGCGAAATATGGGAGAGTGTGTCACAGAAATGATACAGGATTTGGGCTGGACATCATTAAAAGAAACGCGTTTTTCGTTGCGACGGAATATTTGCACGAAATTCCAGTCACCTACTTTCTCCTCTGAATGCGAAAATATTTTGTCGACACCGACCTACATAAAGGGAGGAACGATCACTAAGACAAAATAAGGAAAGATATAGGTGTTCATTCTTTCCACATGCTGTAAAAGATTGGAATAAGAGACTTGTGACGGTGGTTCGATGAACCCTCTGCCAGACACTTAAATGTGATTTGCAGAGTATCCATGCAGATGCTGATGTAGAGATGTTCAACATAATCTTTAGGAATGCAGACACACCACCTCCCTGACAAAAGAGAAGTTCGATGGAACAAAACTTCATTGTGTGTTTTATAAAATTTCAACAACAAGTAATAGGGATTGGTTTGAAGAATCTGTTTAATGTTAACCAACTGCGATCTGTGTCTTGAAGAGTGTTCATTTGACGGCAAAGACGAAGAAAGTAACTTAGATGCAGAGGACCGTTCATGAGAATTATCTTGTGATTAGAAATCTGTTCTATTAATTCAGTAGGCTCCGGCGATTCTTCCGGCATACGTGACAACGCATCAGCAACAATTTTAATCTTGCCTTTTACGTAAATAATATCAAAATCATACTCTTGTAAAAACAGGCACCATCGGGTATGCCTCGGATGATAAAGTCTGCAAGAGAGTAAAAAGCTTAGTGCTTGATGACCTGAGTGTACCTTGATTTTACGTCCATAAATATAGTAATTAAAACGGCGAAAAGCCCAAACAACAACTAATCCTTCTAATTCAGTTACCGAGTACGATCTCTCACACTCGCTTAGGACTCGACTGGCAAAACTGATTATTTTGATTTCATCCTTGCCACCAGTTTCATCTATTTGAAATAAACATTCATCTAATCCTTGAAATGATGCATCGCAAGAAATCCAGAAATCTAAATTCATGTTCGTATGACTTAAAATGTTACTCGTTAGAAGAGCTTCTTTGATCTTCTGAACGGCACTTTGACATTCAGAAGTCCACATTCAGTGGGCGTTTTTCTTGAGTAAATTCAACAACGCTGGATGGTTGATTGATTGATCTGGAATGAAGCGACCAATGAATGAGGTGAACCCGAAGAAAACCTTTTCATTGCCTTTGAGTGCAAGGTTCAGGAAAATATTTTACAGCTGTTAACTTGGTGTGGATCAGGAGAGATTCCTTCTGAATAAATTAGATGTCCTAAAAACTTTACTTCTCTCGTGGAGAATTTGGATTTTTGCAAATTGGCGATAACTCCGAAAGCAGAGAATCTTTGAAAGATCTGTTGCAGAAGAGTTAAATGTTCTTCCCAGGAAGCCGTTGCTATCAGTAAATCATCAACATAGACGGTTATTTGGTCAAGTAACTCCTGACCTAGCACATGATCAAGGGCTGCAATGAAAACACCAGAACTAATGTTAAGACCAAAAGGTACTACTCGAAAATGATAAGAGCGACCAGCAAAGATGAATGCTGTGTACTTCCTGGATGATGATGACAGTTTCACCTGCCAATAGCTACTGTGGAGGTCAATGGAGGACAGAAATTTTACACCATGGAATCTTTGTAATTGTTCCTCCAGGGCTTCAAGTCTTGTGCATACTAGTATGATGATTTTATTGATATTCCTCGCGTCCAAGACAAGTCTGATGATTGCATAGTGTTTGAAAATAGACAACAAAGGACTACTTTACGGAGAGTCGGATGGCTCTATCATTTTCCATTTAAGCATTTTAGGAATTTCTTTTTTGACTGCATCCTTACAGGCCTGCGGAAGAGAATAGGTTGTTTTACAAAAAGTATGGTTCAAATGATTCAGATGGCTCTGAGCACTATGGGACTTAGCTTCTGAGGTTATCAGTCCCCTAGAACTTGGAACTACTTAAACCTAACTAACCTAAAGACACCACACACACACCCATGCCCGAGGCAGGAATCGAACCTGCGACCGCAGCGGTCGCGCGGTTCCAGACTGTAGCGCCTAGAACCGCTAGGTACAAAAAGTATCATAGGGTTTTACCTTCATGTCAAATTCATAGTTAGCTATGATACCTGGTAAACGGGAAAAAATGTTCACAAATTTTTATAGTAAATCATGCAGTTCCTGTTTCTGACAGTCGTTGAGTCCGTCTATTTCCAAAGTTTTCGTGCGTGCCTAGTGATGACTGGGTGTTGTGTGATGTCCTTAGGTTAGTTAGGTTTAAGTAGTTCTAAGATCTAGGGGACTGATGACCATAGATGTTAAGTCCCATAGTGCTCAGAGCCATAGATTAGATTAGATTAGATTAAATTAATACTTGTTCCATAGATAATGAATACGACACTTCGTAATGATGTGGAACGTGTCAGGTTAATAAAAGATGTCTGTACAAGATATTACATTACACAAAATATTGCATGACACTAATGTTTAAGTTGGTTCTTTTTTTCCTTAATTTACATCTAAAAATTCAGCCAATGAGTAGAAGGAGTTGTCATCTGGACATTCTTTTATTTTATTTTTAAATATTGGTTGGCTATCTGTCAGGCTTTTGATGCTGTTTGGTAGGTGACCAAAGACTTTTGTGGCAGCATAATTTACCCCTTTCTGTGCCAAAGTCAGATTTAACCCTGCATAGTGAAGATCATCCTTTCTCCTGGTGTTATAGCTATGCACGCTGCTATTACTTTTGAACTGGGTTGGATTATTAACAACAAATTTCATAAGTGAATATATATACTGTGAGGATCCCTAGATCCTTAAATAGATGTCTGCAGGATGACCGTGGGTGGGCTCCAGCAATTATTCTGATTACACGCTTTTGAGCAATGAATACTTTTCTGCTCAACGATGAATTACCCCGGAATATGATGCCATACGAAAGCAGTGAATGAAAGTAGGCATAGTAAGCTAATTTACTGAGATTCGTATCACCAAAATTTGCAATAACCCTAATAGCATACGTAGCTGAACTCAGACGTTTCAGCAGACCATCAATGTGTTGCTTCCAGTGTAACCTCTCATCAATGGACACATCTAAAAATTTGGAAAATTCTACCTTAGCTACAGACGTCTGTTCAAAGTCTATATTTATTACTGGAGTTGTGCCATTTACTGTACAGAACTGTATATACTGTGTTTTATCAAAATTTAAAGAGAGTCCGTTTGCTGAGAACCACTTAATAATTTTGAGAAAAACATCATTTACAATTACATCACTTAGTTCTTGGTTTTTGGATGTTATTACTATACTTGTATCATCAGCAAAAAGAACTAACTTTGCATCTTCATCAATGTGGAATGGTAAGTCATTAATGTATATCAAGAACAGTAAAGGACCTAAGACCGAACCCTGTGGGACCCCGTACTTGATAGCCCCCCCCAGTTTCAGGAATCAGCTGTTGTTTTAACATTACATGAACCACTCATTTCAACTTTCTGCATTCTTCCAGTTAAGTATGAACTAAACCATTTGTGCACTGCCCCCCCTAAAACCATAATGATGTAGCTTATCTAAAAGAATTCCATGATTTACACAATCAAAGGCCTTTGAGAGATCACAAAAAATACCAATGGATGATGTCCGGTTATTCAGAGCATTTAATATTTGATCAGTGAAAGCGTATATAGCATTTTCTGTTGAAAAGCCTTTCTGAAAACCAAGCTGACATTTTGTTAGACTTTATTTTTACAAATTTGGGAGGCTACTCTTGAATACATTACTTTCTCAAAAATTTTTGATAGAGCTGTCAGAAGAGAGATTGGGCGGTAGTTGTTGACATCCGACGTATCCCCCTTTTTATGCAATGGTTTTACAATGGCATATTTCAGTCTATCGGGGAAAACACACTGCTCCAAAGAGATATTACATACGTGGCTGAGAATCCTACTTATCTGTGGGGAACAAGCTTTAAGTATCTTGCTGGAAATGCCATCAATTCCGTAAGAGCTTTTACTTTTCAGTGAGTTTATTATTTTACTGAATTCAGAGGGAGAGGTTGGTGGAAATACAGTTGTTTCAAACTGCACAGGTATGGCCTCTTCTATTAGTAGCCTTGCCTCTTCTAGTGAAGATCTAGATCCTATTTTCCTCACAACATTAAAAAAATGATTATTGAAAATATTTTCAATTTCTGATTGTTTGTTAGTACACATGTCATTTAGTTTTATGGCACTGAAGTCTTCCTTTGCTCTTGGTTGCCCTGTTTCCTTTTCAATAATATTCCAAATTGTGCTCAGAGCCATTTTTTCGTGCGTAGCTCGTCTATAATTGGTAACAAGTCAGAGTCATTGTTGATGTCGCTAGACTCGTCAATCGCACGATAATAATGTTGCCTGTCAGAGACCTGCGTATGATCACTTTGCGCTGACTTTTGTTCTCATTAGATGTATGACTAATGTCCTATCGTTGAGTCTTAGCGTACATTTACCTTCAGCTAGATCGATAATTTCACCGTTTTTTCTAACAAGCATGGAACAGAAATGTTCTTAACTACTAAAAATGTCCACTGTATACAGTCGAATTCAAATTGTTTCGGTGCTTGTACTTGCAGGCTGTCCTTCTGTACCAGGGAGTCCACTACTCCGGATACAGTACATCCTCGTACAGGAAGTGAAGGAATTTTTGTTACAGAGAACACCTTTTTGTATACACACATACACAAAGCATTGATGTTTGCACCTGTGTCGATAATGGCAATGATAGGTATATCAGAGTGTGAGTCAGAGTTGACGCCTGTACTCGGTTCTCCCATAAGTCGTCGTTGTCGTATGTGTTCTTTTCGTCTAATAGGTCGTCCCGTAGGTCGCTGTCTTCTTCGTATAATGACTCTTGTTCGTATAATGACTTTTCTGGAGACTAGAAATCTACTCTGTAGGAATCAGCATGGGTTTCGAAAAAGACGATCGTGTGAAACCCAGTTCGCGCTATTCGTCCACGAGACTCAGAGGGCCATAGACACGGGTTCCCAGGTAGATGCCGTGTTTCTTGACTTCCGCAAGGCGTTCGATACAGTTCCCCACAGTCGTTCAATGAACAACGTAAGAGCATATGGACTATCAGACCAATTGTGTGATTGGATTGAAGAGTTCCTAGATAACAGAACGCAGCATGTCATTCTCAATGGAGAGAAGTCTTCCGAAGTAAGATTTCAGGTGTGCCTCAGGGGAGTGTCGTAGGACCGTTGCTATTCACAATATACATAAATGACCTTGTGGATGATATCGGAAGTTCACTGAGGCTTTTTGCGGATGATGCTGTGGTATATCGAGAGGTTGTAACAATGGAAGATTGTAGTGAAATGCAGGAGGATCTGCAGCGAATTGATGCATGGTGCAGGGAATGGCAATTGAATCTCAATGTAGACAAGTGTAATGTGCTGCGAATACATAGAAAGAAAGATCCCTTATCATTTAGCTACAGTATAGCAGGTCAGCAACTGGAAGCAGTTAATTCCATAAATTATCTGGGAGTACGCATTAGGAGTGATTTAAAATGGAATGATCATATAATGTTGATCGTCGGTAAAGCAAACGCCAGACTGAGATTCATTGGAAGAATCCTAAGGAAATGCAATCCGAAAACAAAGGAAGTAGGTTACAGTACACTTGTTCGCCCATTGCTCGAATACTGCTCAGCAGTGTGGGATCCGTACCAGATAGGGTTGATAGAAGAGATGGCTGGAGACGGGATTGAACCGTCGTCCTCCCGAATGCGAGTCCAGTGTGCTAACCACTGCGCCACCTCGCTCGGTCACTTATCTAATAGCATCAAAATTCTGACAGATAGCCATATAGCATTTAAAAGGAAATTAAAAAAATTTCTTAATGGCAACTCCTTCTACTCATTAGATGAATTTTTGGATGTAGTAAGTGGGTAATTTCCCCAACCACCACAAAAAATTAATAATATTAACTGTCGTAATATTTTGTGTAATGTAATATCTTTTATAGACACCTCTTATTAACTTGACACGTTCCACATCATTACTAAGTGTCGTATTCATGATCTATGGAACAAGTACTAATCTAATCTAATCTAATCTAATCTAATAGCAAGCCACCACTAACCTGTTATTAATCTTGTAAAAATATTTTTGTACAATAAACTTAGACTTTTTGGATAGTGGACCCATAGTTTTGCATAACAGCGTAATATGCATGACCTGTTTCTGTTTTGTATATACGCTGTTTGATTTTAGTTGCTTGCTCATTATAAAATTTATATTCCATTCATATTATTACATTTACAATGATGAATTCATTTATGTAACTACTTAACTTTGTCCTGGATGGTGAGTGTCCATCGGAGGTGAGGGTATCATCTGGAGTGCCCCAGGGAAGTGTGGTAGGTCCGCTGTTGTTTTCTATCTACATAAATGAGCTTTTGGATCGGGTGGATAGTTATGTGCGGCTGTTTGCTGATGATGCTGTGGTGTACGGGAAGGTGTCGTCGTTGAGTGACTGTAGGAGGATACAAGATGACTTGGACAGGATTTGTGATTGGTGTAAAGATATAAATATAGATAAATGTAAATTAATGCAGATGAATAGGAGAAAGAATCCCGTAATGTTTGAATACTCCATTAGTAGTGTAGCGCTTGACACAGTCACGTCGATTAAATATTTGGGCGTAACACTGCAGAGCGATATGAAGTGGGACAAGCATGTAATGGCAGTTGTGGGGAAGGCGGATAGTCGTCTTCGGTTCATTGGTAGAATTTTGGGAAGACGTGGTTCATCTGTAAAGGAGACCGCTTATAAAACACTAATACGACCTATTCTTGGGTACTGCTCGAGCGTTTGGAATCCCTATTATGTCGGATTGAGGGAGGACATAGAAACAATTCAGAGGTGGGCTGCTAGATTTGTTACTGGTAGGTTTGATCATCACGCGAGTGTTACGGAAATGCTTCAGGAACTCGGGTGGGAGTCTCTGGAGGAAAGGAGGCGTTCTTTTCGTGAATCGTTACTGAGGAAATTTAGAGAACCAGCAATTGAGGCTGACTGCAGTACAATTTTACTGCCACCAACTTACATTTCGCGGAAAGACCACAAAGATAAGAGAGATTAGAGCTCGTACAGAGGCATATAGGCAGTCATTTTTCTCTCGTTCTGTTTGGAAGTGGAACAGGGAGAGAAGATGCTAACTGTGGTACGAGGTACCCTCCGCCACACACCGTATGGTGGATTGCGGAGTATGTCTGTAGATGTAGATGTAACACGTTTCACGTGGATTCTAGAACAACATCTACGAGGGTAATCCCAAAAGTAAGGTTTCCTATTTTCTTATAAGTACATAGACCTGTTTATTTCTACAATGCCTTACATCAGTTTACAGCTTGAACATTTAGCTTTTTTTCGACATAATCACCATTTCCGTCAATGCATTTTTGTAGACGCTGTGGCAGTTTTTTTGTATGCCCATGTCATACCAGCTCGCCGCCATGCTGTTCAAAAAGTTATGAACCTCTTCTTTCATCTCGTAGTCGGAGCTGAATCGCTTTCCGGTTTCGTCACCCGTCACAATTGAGCCTAGAAAGTTCGGCTGCAAGGCGGTGAAGAAATGCGCGGGAAGCATCAGCTCGTTGCCGCATGTGGTCCTCAGTCAGCATGTGTGGCACCCATTTTGCACACGCCTTCCGGTAGTTCAATGTCTCCGTTAAAATTCTGTGAGCGGTGGTTCGGGAAACCTCAGGAACCAACGTGCAGAGATGATGCAGGGTGAACCGCCGATCTTCTTCACGCACGCTTTGCTCAACCTTCAACACTGTCTCCTCAGAAATTAACGGTCTCACGCTTCTTTGTTCCTCGTGAATTTCGGTCCGACCAGCTGCAAACTCTCTACACCACTTCCAGATATTTTTGACTTCCACGCACGACTCACCACACACTTCCGTCAATTGGCGATGGATTTCAATCGGCGCAGTGCCCTTTGCGTTCAAAAACCGAATAACTGCGCGCAATTCACACTTGGTGGTAACATCCTACAGGAACTCCACTCTCAACGGCCGCCAAGCCAAGACTGAGCGCCTCAGCGCGGCGTGCGCATGTTTACACACAGCGCGTGAAGCACTCTTCATAACAGTGTGACCAACTGCCACACAAACAGAGTTCTGTACTTATTAAAAAATGGGAGACCTTACTTTTGGGATTATCCTCGTATCGAAAAACGAAAATTTCTGTTCCGACACTGACAATGTTCAGTGTTTATGGAAAAAGTTCAAGCCAACCGTAAAATGCGTTTTAGACAGGTGCGTGCAGAGTAAAACTGTGAGGGACGGGAAAAACCCACCGTGGTTCAACAACAAAGTTGGGAAACTACTGAGAAAGCAAACAGAGCTTCACTGCAACTTTAAACGCAGCCAAAACCTCTCAGACAAACAGAAGCTAAACGATGTCATCATCATCATCTTGGACAGTTTCCAGCCACTGGCTGGGTCTGTCGGGAACACAAGCCTCTCCATCGTGTTCTGTCTTTCCACCATTCCCCCTCTTCCACCTTCGTCCAGTTCTCTCCTCTTCTCGTCACACATTCCTTCACTCCCTTCACCCATCTATCTCTTGGTCTTCCCCTGGGCCTCTTCCCCTCCAGTTGCAGATCAAACATCGTCTTTGGAATTCTTCCCTCATCCATTCTCTTCATGTGTCCATACCACTGCAGTCTTGATTTTTCTATCCTGTACTGTACTGTTTCCTCCTTTAGTCTTTCCCTCACATACAAATTTCGCAATCTGTCTCGTCTTGTTACACTCAACCTGCTCCTCTGGAACTTCATTTCACTAGCTTGTATTCTACTTTTGTCGCTTTTGTGCATTACCCATGTCTCACTTCCGTATGCCAATATGGGGACAAAGTAGGTTCGGTATATAATTCCCTTGGATTTCTGTGGCACCTCCTTGCTCCAAATAAGCCCCCTAATGCATTTGAAGAACTGCCCTGCTTTTCTGCACCTTTCATTTATTTCCATTGCGTTTCCCCCCTTACTTTCAATCATGCTTCCCAGGTACTTGAAGTTCTCTACCACTTGTAGTTTTTCCCCTCCACAAGTTATATCCACATTTGGCCTATTCTTCTTCCTTGTTGTGACAATTATTTCACTTTTCTTTGCAGAGAAATGCATTCCATATTGTGCTGCCGTTGCCTCCCATACATCTAACTGCTCTTGCACCTCCCTCTCGCAATTTCCCCATAACATCAGGTCATCGGCAAAAAGCACTGCTTTCATTTTATGATCTCCAATTGCATCTGATACTTGCTGTAGGATTTCATCCATAACAATAATAAACAATAAAGGCGAAAGTGCACTTCCCTGTCGCAGCCCATTTTCCAGCTTGAACCATGCAGTACGTTCCCTCCCCACTTTCACACAACTCTCACTTCCCTCATACATTTTTCTGGCTTTTCGTGTTATCTCTTCATCTATCCCTTTTGCGTTCAGCACATCCCAGAGCTTGTCCCTATAGATACTGTCATACGCCTTCTCAATATCTAAAAAGGCCATGATTACGTCCTTCCCGTACTCATAGTGCCTTTCCTGCAGTTGCCTTACCGCAAATATGAGGTCCGTTGTTGATCTTCCCGGTCTGAAACCATACTGCTCCTCTTGCAGTCTACTTTCAATACTGCTTCTTATTCTCTTCTCCAGGATCTTTTCATAGATTTTTCCACAGTGGCATAGCAGGGTGATTCCTCTGAAGTTCTCACATCTCCTTTTATCCCCTTTCTTGAAGATCGGGACTATAATTCCTTTCTTCCAATCCTCAGGAATTCTGTTCTCCTTCCACACCACCCTCAGCACTCTTTATAGCCACTGGGTTCCTACTTCTCCTGCTGCTCGTATCATATCCACTGTTACTTCGTCCCAACCTGGTGCCTTGCCCCCTTTCATCCTCTTTATGGCTTCTTCCACTTCATTCCAAGTTAGATCATCAATTTCCCCACTATTATAATCGTCTGCTGCCTTAGGCTCTCCATCGCTGTTAGTTACCCGCTTGGCGGCATTCAACAGATCTTCAAAGTACTCCTTCCAAATCTTTTTGAGCTCATGCATTTCCTCCACAACTCTTCCATTATTATCTATGATCCTCAAGCACTCGCTTCTGTCGTTCCTCTTATTTCTTACGATGTCAAAGTTAGCAAAAGGAGGGCTACGCGTGGAGCGTTCAGTGAATTCGAAAGTAAAATTCTATGTAAAGACTTGACAGAAAATCCTAGGAAGTTCACGTTAAATCAGTAAGTGGATCGAAACAGCATATCCAGACACTATGGGATGACGATGGCATTGAAACAGAGGATGACACGCCTACAGCTGAAATACTAAACACCTTTTTCCAAAGTTGTTTCACAGAGGAAGACCGCACTGCAGTTCCTTCTCTAAATCACCGCACGAACGAAAAAAATGGCTGACATCGAAATAAGTGTCCAAGGCATAGAAAAGCAACTGAAATCACTCAGCAGAGGAAAGTCCACTGGACCTGACGGGATACGAATTCGATTCTACACAGAGTACGCGAAAGAACGTGCCGCCCTTCTAACAGCCGTGCACCGCAAGTCTCTAGAGGAACGGAAGGTTCCAAATGATTGGAAAAGAGCACAGGTAGTCCCAGTCTTCAAGAAGGGTCGTCGAGCAGATGCACAAACCTACAGGCCTATATCTCTGACATCGATCTGTTGAAGAATTTAAGAACATGTTTTTTTTGATTGCGTATCATGTCATTTCTGGAAACCCAGAATCTACTCTGTAGGAATCAACATGGATTCCGCAAACAGCGATCGTATGAGACCCAACTCGCTTTATTTGTTCATGAGGTCCAGAAAATATTAGATACAGGCTCCCAGGTAGATGCCATTTTCCACGACTTCCGGAAGACGTTCGATACAGTTCCGCACTGTCGCCTGATAAACAAAGTAAGAGCCTACGGAATATCAGACCAGCTGGGAGGCTGGATTGAAGAGTTTTTAGCAAACAGAACGCAGCATGTTGTTCTCAATGGAGAGACGTCTACAGACGTTAAAGTAACATCTGGCATGCCACAGGGGAGTGTTATGGGACCACTGCTTTTCACAGCATACATAAATGACCTAGTAGACAGTGTCGGAAGTTCCATTGGGCTTTTCGCGGATGATGCTGTAGTTTACAGAGAAATTGCAGCATTAGAAAATTGCAACGAACTGCAGGAAGATCTGCACCGGATAGCCACTTGGTGCAGGGATTGGCAGATGACCCTTAACATAGACAAATGTAAGGTATTGCGAATACATAGAATGAAGGATCCTTTATTGTATGATTATACGATAGCAGAACAAACACTGGTATCAGTTACTTCTGTAAAATATCTGTGAGTATGCGTACGGAACGATTTGAAGTGGAATGATCATATAAAATTGTTGGTAAGGCGGGTGCCAGGTTGAGATTCATTGGGAGAGTCCTTAGAAACTGTAGTCCATCAACAAAGGAGGTGGCTTACAAAACACTCGTTCGACCTATACTTGAGTATTGCTCATCAGTGTGGGATCCGTACCAGGTCGGGTTGACAGACTGCATCGCGGTGTAGCTTGCTGTCCACGTTTCGAGAGGGTGCGTTTCTGGATGAGGTATCGAACATATTGCTTCCCCCTACTTATACCTCCCGAGGAGATCACGAATGTAAAATTAGAGAGATTCAAGCGCGCACGGAGGCTTTCCGGCAGTCGTTCTTCCCACGAACCATACGCGAGTGGAACAGAAAAGGGAGGTAATGACAGTGGCACGTAAAGTGCCCTCCGCCATACACCGTTGGGTAGCTTGCGGAGTGTAAATGCAGATGTAGATCTACGGACTATTCTAATTACTCCTACTTTTAAATAGACTAATTCATAAAATGATATAAATTGCAATCTTAGTTAAGTTTCAAGTGAGTAGTTGTGCATGTTTCAGATGTTTTATGTTATGTATATTTTGTGTGTCTATGATATGTCGGTGTTGTCATTATCACTCGTATCATTGTCAGTTCTGGAGCTATTCGAGCTATCTAGGTCGGCCTGTCTTTGTGTTCTGCGCCTTCTGTATTGATGAGTCTATTTGTATATGTCACGTTCTGATTTTGAGGTGTCGTTGGCGTTTGCCTTCAACTAGTGTTGTTTCTATCATGTGTTCCGTGTAAGTACCTCTATACAATGCATTTCAAAAGGAAGTGTTTTAGGGAACCTATTTCCCCACATGTACAACGATTGCTTTCTGAAAGCGACACGCACTGCAAGTGCGTAGGGTAAGGGCCATGTCTAGTGACACAATGGACCAGGACTCGGCTGGGGTTGACATGGTGCTACCATGTCTGCTCCCTGACATTGGGGAAAAATGGATAGACTTGATGGCTTTTATCACTCTCATCCCACTCTGTTTTCCAAGTGTCCACACGCCTATTTTTTAGTTGGCGCCTGTCTTCTGTATACTGCCCAGTGGTATGTAACGCTCTCTCAAGTCTACCGATTTTGCAGCCATTATGTTGCAGCCCAATGTCTGATGGTTATATCGATAAGGTACGACGGGCGTTCGAAAAGCCCGTGAAAAGTCCGAGAGATGGCACCACCGGCGGGTATCGAGGTCCTGTTTAGTTAGTAGCATCTTTGGAAACAGCACACACCAAGTTTCAGCCATATTGGTCTATTTCTTTCTGTTTGTCATTCCTGTGAATCAAGGAAGTCGAGTGATTGTCAAAAAGTGGACGAAAAAGAATTTCGTGTGGTGATTAAACATTACTTTATGAAAGGCAAAACGCCTCAGGAGACTAAAGAGAAGCTTGATAAACATTACAGAGACTCTGCACCTTCGATTAGAACAGTTTATAAGTGGTTTCAAAATTTTCGGAGTGGCCACATGGGCACAAGTGATACTGAACGTTCTGGACGCTCTGTGGAGGTTACGACTCCAGAAATCACTGATAAAATCCATGATATGGTGATGGATGACAGAAGAGTTAAGGTGCGTGAGATTGCTAGTGCTGTGGGCATCTCGAATGAACGGGTATACAATATTTTGCAGAATCATTTGGACACGAGAAAGCTATCTGCAAGATGGGTTCCGCGACTGCTCACGCTTGACCAGAAACGGAATCGTGTGAAGTGTTGCAAGGATTGTTTGCAGCTGTTCAGGAAGAATCCGCAGGATTTCAAGCTTCGTTTCGTCGCTGTGGACGATACATGGATACATTACTATACTCCTGAGACCAAACAACAATCTAAACAATGGGTTACTGAGGGAGAATCTGCACCAAAAAAGGCGAAGACTATTCTCCGGCCGGAAAGGTTATGGCAACTGTCTTTTGGGATTCACAAGGGATAATCCCCATCGACTATCTGGAAAAGGGTAAAACTATTGCAGGTGCATATTATTCATCGTTATTGGACCGTTTGAAAACCGAACTGCAAAAAAAAAAAAAAAAAAAAAAAAAACCGGCGATTTGAACCGCAAAAAAGCTCTTTTCCATCACGACAATGCACTAGCAAGCACCTCAGCAGTTGTGGTCGCAAAATTAATGGAAATGGGATTCCAATTCGTTTCACATTCCCCCTAGTCTCCATACTTGGCTCGCTCGTACTGTTATTTGTTCCCCAATTTGAAGAAATGGCTGGTGGGACAAAGATTTTATTCAGACGACGAGGTGATTGCAGCAACTAATAGCTATTTTGCATACTTGAACAATTCCTATAATTTGGAAGGGATCAACAAACTAGAACAGCGTTGGACGAAGTGTATAAAAGGAGACTATGTCGAAAAATAAAAAAGTTTTATCCCAAACACGTAAGTAGTTTTTACTTTTGCACAGACTTTTCAAACACCCCTCATATATTCCAAGCACCACATACTGCGAATCGACTGATGCAGTGCCATACACCGCTGATAGTCTAAGTAGCAGACTCCTCCGCCCCCGACTCACAGTGATCCTGTTCATGACGAGAGTGAGTGTGTGTGCCCATGTACTACCTGCAGAGCTCAATACGGACTCGAAAAGTGCAGAGTGGTACATTCTTATGCGTGTGAGTCGTAGTACGTATTGTGTAGAATTTAATGCCGCTAGTTTGTGAAGCGTGCTTTTTGCTTTATTTGTGATTAGTCGTATATGTTCGTTGAAGCTATGTCGTTCGTCAGTGTGTTACTACTTCGCATTTTATGTTTGTATTGTTTATTGCAAGATGTCTTCGTAGTCTTTGTGTTGCTATGGATAATTTGTTTTGATTGCACCATTGTTGTATTGTGTACAGCTTAACACTGGCCTTGTTTTCCAACGTTGCTCTTCTGATAGCTGATCTCACAGCTCACAGGTCTTCAGCATACGCAGCGATCGTGTCTGAACGTTCGTCTCCCTCGATTAAATTCATTACCAGTTCAATTGTGGTACCCCATCTAACAACCCTACCACAACAACGGTCAAAAATTAATTATGATTGTAGTGTTGCTCACGCTACTAAATATTGCATTTTCGGGCAACAACAAAGTTATATTATGTGGCAGGTGTCATTAGAGCACAGTTAATAAAGTCATTTAATGAAATAATGGACAAACTAGGCATCCATCTTTTCGTGTTTCCCACGCTGGTCTCGTGGTGAACTCATGGCTCAATCGTCGAAAAGCTAGGTAGTGATGATTCCAAGCTCGGATGCAAAGAGGCCTAGGTGTTATTCTGCGATATCCAAAAGTTTTATAGATGTGTTTCACAAACCATTCTTGAAGATTAAACTTTTGCAAGTTAGCACAATGGTGATGTAAAAAAGTAATCAGCACTCCGAATTTAAGTTACACTTCTTTTTTATTACTTTTGTTGCAACATCACTTCACAGTATAAAACATACATGAAAATATCTTCCTCACTGTTAAAGTTCACATTTCATAAACTGACTACAATTTGCGTCTTTTCAACATTACGACCAAGACCTGACTCTCTAATAACCGCTTACGCGCTCAAAAATCAGAGTTACAAGTACGACAAAGATCATAGTGACAAAAGAAGGAATAAACATAAGAATAATATCATTGCAATATAAACGTATCGTTGTATCAAAGTACCTCTACATTAATGAAATCAAATCTAAATGTTGTCACAGAAATATGCTAATTACTTTACAGAAACACAATAGAATATTGCTGGTATCGAGAGGTTGAGGTGAGGTGCCGCAATGGTTACGTAATTCAAGTACCATTACACCCACAAGATAGGTCCCCAGATAGAGACTTGTAGACATTCTTTCGTAATCATTTTTACAACCTTGTGGTTGCTTCTTGTCACTGAGTCTAAGTCTACGAACAGAGGTTCCTACAATACTCTCGAAGACTATTCTACAAAGATCCGGTTACCTGTAGTTCTCGGTGCAAACATCGCTGGCCACCAGAGATTATCAAAGACACCAGCAATGCCAATAAGAATCGCAACTTCTGTAATGCCTCCAGAATGAGATTTTCACTCTGCAGCGGAGTGTGCGCTGATATGAAACTTCCCGGCAGATTAAAACTGTGTGCCGGACCGAGACTCGAACTCGGGACCTTTGCCTTTCGCGGGCAAGTGCTCTGCCATCTTCTGTAATGCCTGTTCTACAGTTTGGACAGCGAGATTAATCGCGCCGCCTAAAGCCAAAATGGTGCTGACTAAGGCCATGGATTTACCTGCGAGGAGGCGGCTACACAGAAACCTCTGATGGACCTTAGCCAATGTATTTAACGAAGAAACTGGTCGGTGCGATTTTGGTTCTGACGGATCTCTGTCTGTGGCCTTCTTAATAATTACTGTGTTGGCTGTTTTCCAGACTAGAGGCAACCGTTCCTGCTTGAGGGCATCATTTATTGTTTTTTTTTAATTATTTATTTTTTTAATTTTTTTATACGGGAATATCTGTGGTGACACATGGCGCAATGTTTCCGAGTGGATATGGTCTGGTCCTTTCTTGTTTTTCAAGCTAGCTTTTCGCTAGCACTACCTTCTCTCGCACAAATGGGCCACTGATGGTTTCTGAGGTGTAATCCCTATGCATTGTCTCCCTAAGGTGTGTGTGCGCTTGTGTACCTGTTCGTGGATCGACATCAGGGATGATTTTGTGGAGCAGATATTGTGCTGTTTGTCTCCAAACCCGTGTCATAATTCCATCATCCTGCCTTAGCGTAGTCAGGACGAGAGGAGACTTAATTCTCTCCGTTATGTAATGAAATGTAATGTGAATACACAGAAAGAAGGATCCCTTATTGTGTGATTATATGATAGCGGAAAAAACACTGGTAGCAGTTACTTCTGTAAAATATCTGGAAGTATGCGTACGGAACGATCATTTAAAATTAATTGTTGGTAAGGCGGGTGCCAGGTTGAGATGCATTGGGAGAGTCCTTAGAAAATGTAGTCCACCAACAAAGGAGGTGGCTTACAAAACACTCGTTCGACCTATACTTGAGTATTGCTCGTCATTGTGGGATCTGTGCCAGGTCGGGTTGACAGAGGAGATAGAGAAGATCCAAAGAAGAGCGGGGCGTTTCGTCACAGGGTCATTTGGTAAGCGTGATAGCGTTACGGAGATGTTTAGCAAACTCAAGTGGCAGACTCTGCAAGAGAGGCGCTCTGCATCGCGGTGTAGCTTGCTGTCCAGTTTCGAGAGGGTGCGTTTCTGGATGAGGTATCGAACATATTGCTTCCCCCTACTTATACCTCCCGAGGAGATCACGAATGCAAAATTAGAGAGATTCGAGCGCGCTCGGAGGCTTTCCGGCAGTCGTTCTTCCCGCGAACCATACACGACTGGAACAGGAATGGGAGGTAAACACAGAGGCACGTTAAGTGCCCTCCGCCATACACCGTTGCAGAGTCTGCCACTTGAGTTTGCTAAACGTCTCCGTAACGCTATCACGCTTATCAAATAACCCTGTGACGAAACGCGCCGCTCTTCTTTGGATCTTCTCTACCTCCTCTGTCAACCCGACCTGTCGAATGTAGATGTAGATATAGGTTGGTATGGTATTATCCATGCGTTCTGTTGTGGATGTATTGTGATATAGTGTTAGCAATGTTCTTGTCTACTCGTGATTAGTAGAGTGTTGTCCTCCCCTGGTAGCTGAATGGTCATCGCGACAGAATGTCAATCCTAAGGGCCCGGGTTAGATTCCCGGTTGGGTCGGAGATTTTCTCTGCTCAGGGACTGGGTGTTGTGTTATCCTAATCATCATCATTTCATCCCCAAAGTGCCGTCAAATCGAAAGACTTGCACCAGGCGAACGGTCTACCCGACGGGAGACCCTAGTCGCACGACATTTACATTTAGTACAGTGTCGAACGTATTTTTTGCGTCCCTGTATTCTTGTAGTCGAATCTGTCGCGAGTGGTTATGGCCTTCTGTTGCGTCTTGTATCCTTAGTGTAGATAGATCGGAGCTCCAGGGAGCACCTGTCTTTCGATGGTTAGTTTCCCACGAAGCTAACTAAATTGTCTAGGAGTTGCACCACTTTTATTCCGATCCATCAAGTATCAATATTTTTACTTGGCCCCATTTTTTTCCTATGGTCCAAATAACTTAAGTGAGGTACATATCTTCGTTGGGTAGTTTGTTATGTTTGCAGAAGTCTATATCCCCTTAGGTGTACACTTCCATCCATGTTTTCAACCAGTTTATCATTTACATAGTTTCGTATCCCCTTCCACTTTGCCCTGCTTAACGTATATTTGTTCGATGTCGTGTGACTAGGGCCTCCCGTCAGGTAGACCGTTCGCTGGGTGCAAGTCTTTTGATTTGACGCCACTTCGACGACTTGCGCGTCGACGGGGGGTGAAATGATGATGATTAGGACAACACAACACCCAGTCCGACTCTGCCGGAAATCGAACCCGGACCCTTAGGATTGACATTCTATCGCGCTGACCACTCAGCTACCGGGGGAGGACATTTGTTTGATGTGATGTACGATGTGCTCTACTCTTTGTGTCAATAATGACTGATTACTTACACTCAAACGCACACGCCAATTTATTTGTAAATTTACAGCTGTATGGTTAACAATAGTATATCTGTACTGCTACCGCCACCAGCAAGTGGCGATTTGACCTTGGTCATCACTCCGATCGCAACGCCACAAGGTGGATCTGGCATTGATATCGGCTGCAATGATTGTGCTCTTCCCTCTTGAGTAAAGTACTATCTGCTGAATCATGTGTGTGTGTGGTTGAATTATATGGGACGACTGGGAATATAATGACGGCAGTAGCCATGTGTCTGTACTCTTCGTGACACCTACTGTCACAACATGTCTCTTGCACAACTGTGTGATTTTTGTAGTCTGGCAATTGATTCCATCAGACTGGACAAAAGCAGTAATCACACCAATCTTTAAACATGGAAACAGAAAAGATTGTAACAACTACAGAGGTATCTCTTTAATCAGCGTTGTGGGTAAAATCTTCTTAGGTATTGTTGAAAGGAAAGTGCGAGTATTAGTTGAGGAGCAATTGGATGAAAATCAGTGTGGGTTTAGGCCTCTTAGAGGTTGTCAGGACTAGATCTTTAGCTTACGACAAATAATGGAGAAGTGTTATGAGTGGAACAGGGAATTGTATCTATGCTTTATAGATCTAGAAAAGGCATATGACCGGGTTTCTAGGAGGAAGTTATTGTCTGTTCTACGAGATTATGGAATAGGAGGCAAACTTTTGCAAGCAATTAAAGGTCTTTACATGGATAGTCAGGCAGCAGTTAGAGTTGACGGTAAACTGAGTTCATGGTTCAGAGTAGTTTCAGGGGTAAGACAAGGCTGCAACCTATCTGCACTGTTGTTCATATTATTTATGGATCATATGTTGAAAACAATAGACTGGCTGGGTGAGATTAAGATATGTGAACACAAAATAAGCAGTCTTGCATATGCGGATGACTTAGTTGTGATGGCAGATTCGATTGAAAGTTTGCAGAGTAATATTTCAGAGCTAGATCAGAAATGTAAGGACTATGGTATGAAGATTAGCATCTCCAAAACGAAAGTAATGTCAGTGGGAAAGAAATATAAACGGATTGAGTGCCAAATAGGAGGAACAAAGTTAGAACAGGTGGACGGTTTCAAGTACTTAGGATGCATATTCTCACAGGATGGCAACATAGTGAAAGAACTGGAAGCGAGGTGTAGCAAGGCTAATGCAGTGAGCGCTCATCTACGATCTACTCTCTTCTGCAAGAAGGAAGTCAGTACCAAGACTAAGTTACCTGTGCACCGTTCAATCTTTCGACCAACTTTGTTGTATGGGAGCGAAAGCTGGGTGGATTCAGGTTACCTTATCAACAAGGTTGAGGTTATGGATATGAAAGTAGCTAGGATGATTGCAGGTACTAGTAGATGGGAACAATGGCAGGAGGGTGTTCACAATGAGGAAATCAAAGAAAAACTGGGAATGAACTCTATAGATGTAGCAGTCAGGGCGAACAGGCTTAGATGGTGGGGTCATGTTACACGCATGGGAGAAGCAAGGTTACCCAAGAGACTCATGGGTTCAGCAGTAGAGGGCAGGAGAAGTTGGGGCAGACCAAGGAGAAGGTACCTGGATTCGGTTAAGAATGATTTTGAAGTAATAGGTTTAACATCAGAAGAGGCACCAATGTTAGCACTGAATAGGGGATCATGGAGGAACTTTATAAGGGGGGCTATGATCCAGACTGAACGCTGAAAGGCATAATCAGTCTTAAATGATGATGATGATGATGATGATGATGGCAATTGGTGTCCATCATCACTGTGACTGGCGTAGCCTCTCTGTCTCCTGTTATCTGAGTTATTTGGGGGGGAGGGGGGGAGTAGGGGCAAACAGACTAATTTCCCGTTTCTGCTGTATGCTTCCCGAATGCACATGACATTAACGTTAAATTACAGGGCCAACCTGGGAAGTTCCTCTCTTTCAATTCTACTCCTCACAGCATCGAGCTGAAAGATCTTTATGGCAGCCTTGTATACTCGTAGCACTTCATACCCGTCTCCTCTGGGTCAAAGTACACCCTCCCTTGAGCCCTGGCAAGGTCTTCGTACATTTTCCTAATACTCAGGTCTTCTGAACGCCATCTGCAGATCTGTCTCTGGAGATCAGCAAGCTTATTCCCATCAGTGGGCTAGTTTCGCACCCGAAGGATTGACCTGTTCGTCTGGTCGATTGTAGGGAAGCAAATGGAACAGCCCGTCTCATGTGTTAATCGTATGAGTAACGTTTGCGCAGTTACAGGACATCCGTTTGCTCGAGCCTACTGGGCCTTAAGTTCAATTCAAATGCGCTATAGTTTTTTGGTTCTGTGTTATGATTGTGTGATTGTGTACTTGTTCATCCTGTGTCTTTTTCAACTCAGACGTAATGTTGTTAGTTACTTCCTGCTTATGACTACATACTTGTTCGTCCTTTATGTTTTTCACCGCTTGTTTACCCATCTCCACCTGTGTATGTTATTTACATTCATTATTGTGAGAGTTAAAGTAGCTCCAGCACTATGTTTTTATGGCTTTACATTTTGCCACAGATTTGCGGATCTTATCACTGCCTACAATGGCTTTGCCCTTATTTTCTTGATTTATGTTTTCGTTATAAGTGGTTAACCCTTTGTGCATAACATTTAGAAAAAAAATTGTGGAAATTTTTTTTGTGATGAATATTTACTGTATGTGTTGCACATATGCCATATCCATTGCAAAAGTTCTTTTGAAGCTATTGGTTAATAAATAAAATAATGATTCCAAATGGCATCATTAGAAATTACATAATAATTACTCAAAAAAATGCATACATAACTGTTTTGTAAGCTTACCGTATTTCTTTCCCTTGCCCTTGAGGAACCACGTAAAGTTGGTTCCATAACCAAGAATTTCACTATACACAGAATAAAACTAAACACGACAGTTATTGTTCGCTCACAAATGCAGTAGCACAACTCACGACACTTCTCTGTTCTGCACTTGAAACAAACGGCAAGTCACGAAAGCAAACGCCACTGCGATCTGATGGCCAAACTTGGAACTACGTGAAGCGATGCCAAACGGTATCATGAATATGGAAGCTCAAAAAAGCCAGGAATACTTAATGATGCCGTTTGGAATCGCAGACGCAGAAAGGGTTAATGCGGTTGATACTACTTCATCACCCGCCATGTGAATTGGGGTTACTGGGGTTGTTCTTACTTAATCGCACGGCACATCTTTGGGAATCGGTGCTGGCACCCCCACTTTGTCACATGCTACAGCTTCGGAGAATGGTGGTGGTACCCCTACTTCATCACTTGCCACTCTTTGGGAATTGGTGTAGGTTTCCCTCCTTCTTCACGCTTCACATTATTTGGGATTAAAGGTGGTATCCCTATACAATCACCCTCTACATCATTTTTACTTTCCTTGAACGATAAACTGCTCGTATCGCTCTGCTTTTGCGCACTGCTATGGGTGGATGTGATGGCCTCTTGTTGATGGCAGAAGGAGTTTCCCCTGGGTTGTAGTATCCCCCTGAGATAAACTTCACACATTTTATGTATTGTTTAATTTTTTGCGTCATATCCATCTGCATGTTTGGGATTTATCTGAGATATAAAACGATAATTAATCGACACCCTCGGCTGCTGACAGGTGTGATATACCTCAACGGCGACAGCTGAAAATTTGTGCCTTGACTGGGACTCGAACCTGGCATCTCCTGCTTACATCACAGACGCTTTATCCATCTTTTTTTTTTTTCTAATATAAGGTAATGACAGAATGACAGTCAGGGGGCAGAGTGGGCAGGGGTCGTACTTGGAGGCCTGGCCACGGTGTCCCCGTCTCCTGACAGGATAAATAAGGGAGAGGCAACAGGAAGGAAACATTGTGCATTGTAATTTCTGTGTTAGTAACAATAATATTTTATTTATTCATTTAATTTTAATGTCCCAAAAGAAAAATCATATATAAAAAGGAAGGGAAAGAAATATAGGGCTGAAGTGACATCCTCGACACTTCCCTGGGAGTAAATCCTGTCCCTCGAAACAACGTAAACCTGGGACTCCCCACCGCTTCGGGGGGTTATGAAACAAGCTGCCCAGAAAGTTCGCAAAATGCGTTGTACATATAGAGTGGCGTGGGATGATTTCGTGTTGTTCTAGTAGATAATGCCAATAGTCCATGCCCGATATGAAGGTCCGCGAGAGCACGTAGTGTGATGCGTGTCCTCGAATCCATCGGATTGCCGAAGTTTTGTGTGAGGGGAAAAAGACAGCGTCAGGGAAAAATAAAGCGTCCGTCGTGATCGTTGATTCATCGGTGCGTCGGAGGAGGGCCATGATGCGTTGCGTCAGCCGCCGAACATCCTTTCCCTCACCGCACTGCAGAGAATGTTCGTCGGTGTCCCGCATGCCACATACAAGGCAGAGCGGGGAATCTACCGTGCGAATGTCGTACAATCGTTGGCGGTTGACTGTCTTACGATTGATTAGTGTATACCACGACGATCGCGCTGCTGTGGTGAGGAGAGGTATATGGACAGCTCGCCAAATCTGTCGCCAGTTTCGTATTGGGTATTTAAGTTCGACAACATTGCTGCCATGATGACGCCGCAAGTATCGATATATCTCACGAGTAGTGGGGATCCTTGTAGAAGGTATCTGTAACTGTACATAACTAAAATCAACAAAAAATCGCGCGACGTGAGAAAAAGAGGGCGAGATTGTGCCGACCGCCACCGGTGGTTCAAAGGACGTCGGAAGAAGCACATCCAGGATGTCCGACGTGATGGCGTGTTGCCGTTGGTTCCAAGTGCGTAGCGTCGCTCGCAGGTATAGAGCTAGAGCCTTGTTCCGCACATCCGTGAGGTTAAGGCCTCCAGAATGGTGTGGGAGAGTTAAAGTCTCGTATTTGATCTTAAACAACATTCCTTGGCTGACATAGTATCCAAAGGCCGCCATTAATCTGTCGGCAATACCATGTGACATTGGCAGTACCTGTGCCAGGTGCGGCAGTCGCGAGGCCAGGTGAACATTAGTGTAGTCCACCCTTTGGAGCAGGTCGTGCGTTCGGAGTGAATTGTTGCGTATGTGCAGTCGGACGTTCTGGAGGAGACGTCGATAGCTCGCCGCCGCCGATTGCCGTAGCGATCGGCTGAACAAGACACCTAAGCATCGCAAGATGTCCACCGTCGTAAACGGACTGTGCAGAGCGTCCAGCCCTCGACCGATGTGCTTGATCTTGGTTTTATTCATGTTGACCCTGCTTCCCGCAGCTACCCCGTACGTAGTAAGAAGGGTAACCACCTGACTTACTTTGTTCTCCGACCGGACGAGTATCATCAAGTCGTCGGCATATGCACGACACGTGAAGGAGCTCGCACGGAGTCGGACGCCTGTTAGAGTCCGTCTAAGAGTCTGCATCAATGGTTCGAGCGCTATTGTAAACAGTATCATCCTTGCCGAACTGAGCTGCAAATAGGAATCGTTCCTACCTCCCTGCCATTGACTCTCACCGTGGAAGAAGCGCCGCGAAGGAGGCGCATGAGGACGGTAATAAAATCGCCATGCGTCGCATGGTCGAGTCAAGGAAATCATGGTGGATCCTGTCAAAGGCACGATCAAAATCCACCGATACGAACGCCGCTCGCATGCGACAAGCTTCCGTCAGGGAAATTACGTCACGGTATTCGCCGAGGATAGAATGTATGTTGCTACGAACCCCTAGACAAGCCTGGTCTGGTGGTATTGTCTTGGATATTACAGTCTTGAGCCTTCCCGCCAACATTCGCGCAAAGATCTTATAGTCAGTATTGAGCATCGTGAGAGGTCTAAATTGATGGACGCTGTCACTCGCTGTCGATTTCGGTATTGGTATGAGCAGTCCCGCCATGAACTGCGACGGAACGTCCGTGTCAGGGCTCAGTAACTCATTATACATCAATACCAACTGGGACATCATTAAATCCGCAAATGCGCGATAAAATGCGAGTGTCAACCCATCTGGCCCAGGGGATTTATGCACCGCACCCTTCACGAGTGCGCCCCGGATGTCATCTTCCGTTAGGGGTTCCAATAGCGCCTCTGCATCAGGACCATCCACCTCCGTTTGCATCTGTCGCAAAATTTCTTCTCCTGTCAGATTGTCCGTCGGCGTCCCAGTGAAAAGGAGGCGGTAATGCTCCAGAAACTCAGCAGCAATGTCCTGTTGTGATGTCAAGGGCCGACCATCGTCATCATGGAGCACTGTGATCAGGGATAGGCGATTACGCGCATGTCCCTTGGACACATGATGCATGCCAATACGTTCTCCATCAACGTTGTCCAAGCACCGAGCACGGATCGAAAGTCCCTCCAGCCGACGTCTCGTGATCGATAAAATGCAGGCCTTAATGGTATGGACTTCCGTTTGACGCTCGGGCGATGGGGCCCTGGAGGACAGGTCGCGGAGCACCATGTAGTAATAATCAAGTGTATCTCGGAGCCATTTCGCTTTTTCCTTGCCATACGTTATGAGAGCTCTTCGTATCGCCGGTTTTGCACACTGCAACCACCACGAAAGAACCGTACGGTGCAGCGGCAGACGGCGAGTGCAAGTCTGCCATGTTTCTTCGATCCGCTGGCGACATTCGAGATCCACCAATAAGGATGAATTAAGTTTCCAGGAACTACGACTACGCCAGACCCGCTGCTGTGGGAGGGTTAACGTGCATAAATATGCAAGGTGATCCGTAAAAGCTGTGGGCCAACGTTCAGCAGCCAACACGTGATCTCTTAATCCGTCAGAAACATAAATCCGATCCAGCCTGCTCGCCGAGTGGCTAGTAAAATATGTGTAACTCTCTCGCCGCCCATGGATCTTTTCCCACGTGTCCATAAGGGCCATGTCCCGGCAGATCGTGTTCAATGCATGGCAGGAGCTGAAATTAGGAGTTTGATCCTTCGGTGTGAGTACACAGTTAAAATCCTCCCCCCCCCCCCCCCCTACCAAGATGTGGTCATACCTCCCACGGAATAGGGGGGCAATCTCCTCCGAGTAGAATCGTGCACGTGCCTGTCGATTGTCAGATCCGGAGGGTGCATAGATATTGACGATACGAATGCCGTTCATGGTCATAGCCAAACCCCGAGCCGAAGGAAGGTAATCGAGGTCACACATCGGAATCCCTTCCCGGACTAGTATCGCTGTGCCACGTACTCCATCTGGAGTCGGCGCTAGGTAAGTGTTGTATCCGTGCACGTCGGGAAAAGCAGCATTGCAGGTTTCCTGCATCAGCAGATTATCAACGTCTGTGGCGTAATTCATGTCCCGGAGAAGTTGCATCTTTGCAAGCGAACGTGCGGTGTTAATGTTCACGGTGCCCACCTTATATGCTTGGTTCGTTGTCGTTGTCACGCTCGTGTCATGTCATTGAGAACTCCAAGGGCTTTAGTCCACTATTCGTGCTCAGAGGGGTGTCCGCCAATGGGCTGCCCTCCTTTGTTGTCGTTCCGTGGTGTGCATCCTGTAGGTGAGTGGTCATCATGTGGGGGTGGCAATTCCTGTATGTCTTCGACTGGTTCCGCCCAGTCGCAGTGGTCATCCATCCGAGAAACGTCCTCTGGTGTATTTCCACGTGGCTGCCGGGACATTGGTGTCCCTGACTCCTTCGTCGGCAGCGCTGGGTCAGTCGGTGTCAATGAAGAGTGACCATCTGAAAGGCAGGACATCCGGTCACCATCTGACGGAATCCTGTCAGCGTCCTCTAAAGGCACGTATTCTGTGTCAGACAGTTCTTCGGCTAGGATACCTTCCGTGTCCCCTGGGCTAGGGGGGGACTTGTCACCGGAACTATGGCGACGCTTTTTGCGACGCTTCGGCGATCGCTGTTTGCGTGCCCTGCCCTCTGCTGCCTCACTGTGTTCGTCGATCGTTCGTTGGTCCGTTGCCGGCGCCACTGTCTCGACCTCTACTTCCACGCCGCGTGCTGCATGTGAGTTTTCGGAATGTTCCTCCCTCAACTGACGTGACGTGGGTGCATGGACATTCTCCGAGTCACTTCCAAGCTCCCGTAACTCGGTCTGCTCGTGCATAAACACGTCCTTGTCACGCTCCGAACTTGGCAACACCTGCCGGCGGGCCACCGACACGTACGTCATCGGCAGTTGCGTGGGAACTTCTCGCTGTGACGCTTCTCCGTGTGACAGTTGCACGACGCGGCGTTGTATGCACTCCGAGCGGATATGTCCTTCTCCACCACAGCCAGAACAGGTGCATGGCTGGCCATCGTAGATCACAATTGCTCGACATCCGCCAATGTATAAATAAGACGGGATATGTTTAGTAAGGACGATCCGCACCTGTCGCACGCCGTTTAGCACAGGATAGGTACTAAAACTTGCCCAGCGTTCAGGCGTATGACTAAGTACCGTTCCATATGGTCGCAGCGATTCAGTAACCATCGATTCTGGCACCTCAAACGGCAATTCAAAGATCCGAATGACCCTCGCACCCAATCCTGAAGGAATTACTGTTACATCGCTGATATGGCCATCAGAGTGTCGAAATTTAAATCCTCTTTGAGCAGCGGAGAGAGTTCTTTCACACGCAGCTTCATCGGTCATCTTTACGTACATTGTACCTCTTACAATGGACAGGTGTATTCCAATTATGTCTGCAGCAGGTAAACGAACTTCTTCCCTCAAGAAACTATTTCGAAAGCTTTGGGTCTGGCAAATTTTGTCGAACGTAAATTGGAGCGTAGTCTTTCGAAAATTGTGTGCCATGGCGATCGAGTCAGACAGCAACACGCGCGAGTACCGGCGGTGTAAACACTTCCTCGTCCACGCGCGCCCGCGGCCGGGACAGCAGGTCCGTGACGCGCCACCGCCTAAAGCAGACTGTCCATCTGAGCCACCGAGGATACAGAGGATAGCGCGACTGCAGGGACTTATCACTTGAACGCTTCCCGAGAGACTCACATTCCCAACTGTCCACAATTCTACATATGTAAAGGATATTTACCCATTCACCCATTACTCGCGCCAGCTAAGGTTCCCGTAAGAGTTCGGGCAAAGTGTGTGCATTGGCACAGAAGAAAGCTAACCGGCCATTGACCTTCTTCCGCCCGAACTCTTATGGGAATCGACACCTTAGTTGGCGCGAGTAATGAGTGAATGGGCACATATCCTTTAGGAACATTACGAATGTAGGTTGTGGACAGTTGGGAATGTGGGTCTCTCGGGAAGCGTTCAAGGGTTAAGTTCCCGCAGTCGCGCTATCCTCTGTGTCCTCGTTGGCTAAGATGGATAGAGCATCTGCCATGTAAGCAGGAGATCACGGGTTCGTGTCCCGTTCAAGGCACAAATTTTCAGCTGTCGCCATTGAGGTATATCAACAACACCTGTCGGCAGCTGAGGGTTTCGATTAATTATCATTTATTTCTAGAGAAGCTGCATTGTCATCATTGGTATTTGTTCTTTCGGAACAGTTACTATCTTCATATCTGAAATATATTTGATTGTTTTGTATTTTGTTACATTTCGTAGATGTTGTTGCGATATCCATTTTGACACTCTGTATTTTCCAAGAGAACAACGCTTGTATGTGTAATGTTTTGTGTCTCTCTCTCTCAATTAATTCATGTTCCAGTTCTTCCACCTCTAAAATTAATTCAGTCTGAAGCGTAGTCCATAGCAAGAGTTCACTTTCTAGTGTACGTGAAACTATCGGATCTACCTTACTTATATTACACATTTGGTCCACATAATCTATATTACTAAGATATGTTTCTTGGATGGCCTGCGTATATATTGTAGATTTCGTTTTTATTGTTTAATGTGTCCTGCTACACTAAACCATACTGCTATCGCCGTTTCACGGTGCGTCGCCAGCTTCTACTCTTTGTGGATGCTTCTCGTTTTTTCGTCCTAGGTATAAAAATGTCCGATTTTGGATTTCGAATGTACTGCGTGTGGTGGCTGGTATTCTTATCACAATTAAAGGCCGTAGTCAGCCTTCTCAATGTGTCTGTTGTGCAAGAGTTTGTGAGTTAGACACTCAGCCGTTCCGGCTTTGGTGCAGTTCTTACCTTGTTCCTTACAGGGGATGTATCCTATTTTGTGCTCCGGTCGTGGGCATTCCGCTTTTTTATGTCGTCTTTCACCACACGTTCCACAAATAATTTGACGAGCTCTGCACCCCATCACAGTGTGTCCCACATCACAACACTTCAAAACATTTTGCGACTACGTTGTAATCTTTGACTCTTAGGATTGGAAACCTACAAATACTCTGTTTTGGCTCAATAACTGGTTTAGCACCTCTAAAATGTTATTTGCAAAACCTTTATCTCGTGGACCCGTTTTAAATCTCCGTTTCACTTAATTTCGTAAATTCTTCTCTGGATATCTGTTCTGACAAATTTAACTCATATGGTTCGTCCAGGAAGTCATCATCCGTAAAAGTTTTTGGCATCTGATAGATTGCCAGTAGTAGTCTTTTCTTTTTTATGATCTCACACATCATTTCTAAAATGCGGCGACTTTTCTCCAAAAATCTTTTACAATCCTATTGCGTCTGTGTTTCCACTATGAGAACTGACTGTCTTTTTTTGATTGATCTTATACTCAATCTTTTTTTTTATCTACACACGTCGTCAGTTTGTTTAACACTTCATTTGTGTCTTTGTTCTATGACGATTTAATGAATAGACTTTCATTGTGTTTTGCTTTGGGCTCTCCAAATTTAGTATTAAAACTGTCCTTCCCTGTTGGAACGACCGCTACTGCAGTATAAGTCAATGGTGATTGTTTATTCCCTATCTTTTGATATGTTCATCTTCTACTCTCAACCTATTGTTCTCTTCTTGCAGCTTCTCTATCTTTTCCCTGGTTTTGGGGATGTTATTAACCACAATAACTGCAATTTGGTTCTTGAGTTTGTCATTCTCTCTTTTTAAGGGGTTAAATAACGATTTTATTTAAATTGCATTTTTGGATGCATAAAAGTGTTTAGAATCCACCGCTGAAACAGTTTTTTCGAATACGGAACAGAAGTGTTTGTGATTCGCAATTGAACAAAAAAATGCACCTGCCTGAAATCGGCCTTTTTAACTCATGAGTTTCATTCTTTTGGTGGACGAGTTATTGTACCGGTGCTTGGGAGAAAACACTCAAAATTCAAATGATAGATTGAACGAGTGTATTTGCAAGATAGCCCCCAAGCATTTGCATTCTGGTGCGAAGACTGTGGAGACGGCGACTTTCCTGGCAGTGAGCAGCTTCAACGAAGGGCGTTCAGCAATTCTGAAGACCATGACAACGATGGACGTCCCTCTGGGGCTTTATTCTACGCAGTTCGCTAAGCATTCGGACGAGCACCGGATTCAAACGGCCGAAAACCGCTTGTCAGCGGCCGTACGAGCGGCTCTGGAGCAGCGCAGGATGGCCCAGATGGAGCAGAACGCCCTCTGTGAGGAAGAGGAGGGACTAGTTTACGGTCCCAGAATAGCAGATTGAACGTACGTTGCATAATATTGCATTTATATGTAGTCAAAACTTGAAACGCGTTTTTCTCGAAATGACTTTCTTTTTATCGCGCGGTATGGTAACTTCAAATCTACTGAAGTGATTGGCATGATTCTTTGTTTCGCACGAAGCTAACTAAACTGTCTAGGAGTTGCATCAGTTTTATTCCGATCCATCAAGTATAAATATTTTTACTTGGCCGACGAAGTCGAATAATCGATGAAATAGCCCTATTTTTTTTTAAATGGCTGCCATTTTTTCCTATGGTCCAAATAACTAAAGCGAGGTACAACTCTTAAATAATCTTATATACTGGGTGATCAAGAAGTCAGTATAAATTTGAAAACTTAAAAAACAACGGAATAATGTAGATATGCAGGTAAAAATTGACACACATGCTTGAAATGACTTGGGGGTTTATTAGAACCTCCCCTTATTGCTAGACGCGTGAAAGATCTCTTGCGCGTCTCGTTTGGTGATGATCGTGTGCTCAGCCGTCACTTTCGTCACGCTTGACCTCCCAGGTCCCCAGACCTCAGTCTGTGTGATTATTGGCTTTGGGTTTACCTGAAGTCGCAAGTGTATCGTGATCGACCGACATCTCTAGGGATGCTGAAAGACAACATCCGACGCCAATGCCTCACCATAACTCCGGACATGCTTTACAGTGCTGTTCACAACATTATTCCTTGACTACAGCTATTGTTGAGGAATGATGGTGGACATATTGAGCATTTCCTGTAAAGAACATCATCTTTGCTTTGTCGTTCTTTGTTATGCTAATTCTTGCTATTCTGATCAGATGAAACTCCATCTGTCGGACATTTTTTGAACTTTTGTATTTTTTTGGTTCTAATAAAACCCCATGTCATTCCAGGCATGTATGTCAATTTGTTCGTCTCTATCAACATTATTCGGTGATTTATTCAGTTTTCAAATTTATACTGACTTTTTGATCACCCAGTACTTCGCTAACGTCAGCCCAATTTAGATTTAAGACGAGCCGGCTGACCTGTGACATACCGTGCGTGAGAGGTCTACATCGAAATTTTGTTTCGTTCCGACTGCACGGCCGCCTTTGCTCTTCGACATTTGCGGTCAAAAAAACTCCAGTTTGTAGAGGAAATATGAATAAACATTTTGACTGAATTTGACACTGATATCTACAACACATCCCGAGAAAAAAATTCTCAGAGAACATGGTTTTTTCGGGCCGAAGGTAGTAAAGCTGCCCTTCAGATGTCAGTCAGTCCTTCTAGACGTGCTTCTCTTACTGCATCCAGAGACTCGACCTCCTGTTGTGCTCTCGCCCCAGTCTCCATCTCTACATTAGATTAGATTAGATTAGATTTACTTTCATTCCATTTGATCTGTAGTGAGGAGGTCCTCCAGGATGTAGAACATGTCAGAAAAACAATAGTAAGCACAACAGCACAGGCTCGTCCGTCTCTGCACTACGAGATGGCGATGCCTTAGAGACGGACCAAATTCTGCTTCCGCAATCCGCGTATTAATACGTAACGCAGCCAATGAGATTGCTGCTAATGTAGAACCTTTTCTCCTCGCGGATCACACCAGCGCAGTGATAGCTGAACGTGCGAGGTATTATAACGAGTGTACAGACCTCCGATTAGTAAGTCTGCATTTGTCTGCACCAGTCTGCATTAGTCTGTACCAGTCTATAGTCAAGTTTCAGTGTGCAGCTAATAAGATTACCATATTCCTGAACATAGCCATGAAGATAAATGAATAAACACTTTGTCAAGTATCCGAGATACGTGAGAAAAAGATTAACGTACCAAGACCACAGGAACTTCAGATTGTCAATTGTAAACAGCATCCAGAATCAAGTTACGTAATGTCTATGATTTTTATTATTTTAATAAATGTGTTTGAAAATTAATCAAGTTCTGTTTAAAGTTGGTCACCGTCAATCTGCTACTCTAAGCGTGCAAGTGGCATTTCTATCGTCTGACCCAACGGCAGAAGATAAACACGCCACGATAAGACCACGAGACATATTGCTGACACTTGCCTACTTCGTTAGAGTGACAAGTCAAATAATCTGATGGTGTGTGTACCACAGGTCCTACAGTATGCACACCACAGTACCCTTTCACACGTCCCAAGTGGAATGATCGTCATTTTTTAATGAACACTGTGTGAAAGAGTCATTTTATAAATACTAATGCACTGAATTTAAAATAAAAAAGTTTTTTATTTATGTATAAGGTAATAAATGTGTAATACAACTACTATAATACTTATTTACAATGAACACATTACTGCACTGAAATGGTGCAGAAGTTAGATTGGACTTATATATATATGTGTGTGTGTGTGTGTGTGTGTGTGTGTGTTTTGTAAGTAAGTATTATAGTAGTTGTATTACACGTATAAATGGTTCAAATGGCTCTGAGCACTATGGGACTCAACTGCTGAGGTCATTAGTCCCCTAGAACTTAGAACTAGTTAAACCTAACTAGCCTAAGGACATCACAAACATCCATGCCCGTGGCAGGATTCGAACCTGCGACTGTAGCGGTCTTGCGGTTCCAGACTGCAGCGCCTTTAACTGCATGGCCACTTCGGCCGGCACACACACACACACACACACACACACACACACACACATATATATATATATATATATATATATATATATATATAAAATCCCTGTGAAAATTAATCTTACTTCTAGTATTGATGCCATGAATTGAGCTGTTGATTTGAAAACGTGATATATTTTTAATGACAAATTTCATGAAGGAATAAATATATTGGGAAGCTGTAGTTAGTATCCCTAGTTCCCTAAACAGGCTTCTGCAGGATGTTCTTGAGTTCATATCACACACGTTTTTGTGCAAGGAAAACTTTAGCTTGGCATGATGAATTACCCCAAGAAATAATCCCATATGACATTATGGAATGAAAGTAAGCATAGTATGCCAGCTTTTTCATTTTTATGTCACCTATGTCTTACACAATTCGCACTGCAAATAGAGATTTGTTAAGACGCTTCAGCAGTTCTGTGGTGTGCTCCTCTAAACTTGCACACAGTCTGGCGTTCTCATTATTTGGTTCCATGGACTTTCCCTTCTTGTTGTGACTGGGCGAGAGTGAATGCGATTAATCCGCGTTTCAGTTTTTTTGCAAACATGCCAGTGGAAATTTCTTAGCCCCAAATTTCTAGGCTAGTTCATCGAGTACTCCATCTACGGCAGACAGTTTGACTTCTGGGTTAGCAAACTCAGTCCTCCTCCATTTTCTGAGCAACTTTCTGCGATGCACGTGTTGCTACTTTCTCAGGTGGTTCTGTTGATGGTATTTCCGCCAATGACGAGGTGCTGCTTGATGTGTCCCTGAATGGAGCAGAAGATGCAGCCGCCGCCGGCTGGGGCTGCCTTTGTTGCTCCAGGTCTCCCACGTAGGCGCGAGAGTGGAGCAGCGCACAGCCAAAGGCCGGGCACTGGCGTCCCTGCTGCTCAGTTAACAGAAGCGACAGGAGCCCACTCCTAACGGCGGCTACGCTGTTTGTTAGCTGAAGCTGCAATGTTATGGAGCGATCTTAGTCCGTTCTACACTACCGGCCATTAAAATTGCTGCACCAAGAAGAAATGCAGATGATAAAAGGGTATTCATTGGACAAATATATTATACTAGAACTGACATGTGATTACATTTCACGGAATTTGGGTGCGTAGATCCTGAGAAATCAGCACCCAGAACAACCAACTCTGCCTGTAATGACGGCCTTGATACGCCTGGGCATTGAGTCAAACAGAGCTCGGATGGCGTGTACAGGTACAGCTGCGTTCATCAAGAGTAGTGACTGGCGTATTGTGACGAGCCAGTTGCTCGGCCACCATTGACCAGACGTTTTCAGTTGGTGAGAGATCTGCAGAATGTGCTGGACAGGGCAGATGTCGAACATTTTCTGTATCCAGAAAGGCCCGTACAGGACCTGCAACATGCGGTCGTGCATTATCCTGCCGAAATGTAGGGTTTCGCAGGGATCGAATGAAGGGTAGAGCCACGGGTCGTAACACATCTGAAATGTAACGTCCACTGTTCAAAGTTCCGTCAGTGCGAACAAGAGGTGACCGAGACGTGTAACCAACGGCACCTCATACCATCATGCCGGGTGATTTGCCAGTATGGCGATGACGAATACACGCTTCCAGTGTGCGTTCACCGCGATGTCGCCAAACACGGATGCGACCATCCTGATGCTGTAAACAGAACCTGGATTCATCCTAAAAAATGACGTTTTGCCATTCGTGCACCCAGGTTCGTCGTCGAGCACACCATCGCAGGCGATCCTGTCTGTGATGCAGCGTCAAGGGTAACCGCAGCCACGGTCTCCGAGCTGATAGTCCGTGCTGCTACAAACGTCGTGGAACTGTTCGTGCAGATGGTTGTTGTCTTGCAAACGTCCCCATCTGTTGTCTCCGGGATCCAGACGTGGTTGCACGATCCGTTACAGCCGTGCGACTAAGATGCCTGTCATCTCGACTGCTAGTGATACGAGGCCGTTGAGATCCAGCACGGCGTTCCGTATTACCCTCCTGAAGCCGCCGAATCCATATTCTGCTGCTATTTGATCTCGACCAACGAGAGCAGAAATGTCGGGATACGATAAACAGCAATCGCGACAGGCTACAATCCGACCTTTATCAAAGTCGGAAACGTGATGGTACGCATTTCTTATCCTTACACGAGGCATCACAACAACGTTTCACCAGGCAACGCAGGTCAACTGCTGTTTGTGTATGAGAAATCTGTTGGAAACATTCCTCATGTCAGCACGTTGTAGGTGTCGCCACCGGCGCCAATCTTGTGTCAATGCTTTGAAAAGTTAATCATTTGCATACCACAGCATCTTCTTCCTGTCGGTTAAATTTCGCGTGTGTAGCACGTGGTGTAGCAAATTTAATGACCAGTAGTGTATGCATCGCGATCAAAATTCTATGTTTATACTGAGAACAATCTTCTGTACGTGCATCACTAATGATTATGTCGCGATTCTTGTTCGTTTTCTGTACTGCAATCAAAGTAAGTTCCCTGTACCATAGTCGAAATTCATTCTATCAACTACCCTTTGGCGTGAACACAATCACAGCCAATTGTAGCCTTCAATTACTGTGCAGAAAATCGCAAAGAACTCGCCGCAACTATGAATTACACCTGCCTGCTCTCACTCACCTCTGGAAACACTTTTATGCTGAAAAGTCATCCAACACAGAAGAAGAAGAAGAAGAAGAAGAAGAAGAAGAAGAAGAGGAGATCGCAGATTTTGACGAGCACTACACTCGCGAAACCGAAAGTACGCGAAGTGCAATCGACACAGCGTGTTTTGTAAGATTTTCGCTTTAAATATTACAAAATATACTAGTTGAAAACATTCTTCAATGTATCACCGTCAAAGTCTGCGACAGCGATAATTTGCTAAGCCGTGAAACGCGTATCGCTACAACTTAGATTCGACCGCGAGTTCGTAGGTGCCATAGTTTGCACACTATGAGCGTTAAAACGACCACTATGCACCTCCCTCCGTCACTGCCTCCGTGTCTCTCTCTGTCTCCCTCCGTATAAAGATGCTCACGGATAGACGAGAATTGGGCTGTATAACTACCTTAGGGACGAAATAAGTAGGAAGTGAAGGGCAGCCACGGCAACATGGCTGCAGGAAAATAGTGAAGAAATCTCGAAAGGAATGATCGCCGGAAGGGTTGACTCTGGTTATAGAAAATTAAAAGAAACCTTCGGTGAAATTAAAAAGCATCGGTGGTAACATTAAAAGTACCGTGGGAATTACACTGTTAAACGTAGAGGAAAGAACGAATAGGTAGAAAAAGTACCGTGAAGGCCTCTGTGAGGGGAAGAACTTGTCTGGTGACGCGATATAAGAAGGAATTGGAGTCTATAAGTGGGACGTAGGCGGTCCAGCGTTAAAGTCAGAATTTACAAGGGCTCTGGAAGACTTGAGATTCAAATAATTCCATCGGAATTTTCAAAATTGTCATGGGAAAAGCTAAACAAACGAGTGTTCAAGTTGGTGTGTACAATCTGTGGGACTGGCAGCGTGCCATCATACTCCCAGAAGAATATCATCCGGACAATTCCGTAGATAGCAAGGACAGAAAGGTGTGTAAACTATCGCACAATCAGCTTTACACTTTTACAGCTCGTACGTCCAAGCTGCTGACAAGATTAACATACAGAAGAATGGAAATGGAAACTGAGGATCTGTGGCGACGCGATTTCCCTAACGCAGGCCGGCCTTTGTGGACGAGCGGTTCTAGGCACTTCAGTCAGGAATCGCGCGACCGCTACGGTCGCAGGTTCGAATCCCGCCTCGGGCATGGATGTACGTGATGTCCTTAGGTTAGTTAGGTTTAAGTAGTTCTAAGTTCTAGGGGACTGGTGACTTCAGATGTCCCATACTGCTCGGAGCCATTTAAACCATTTGAACCTAATGCAGGATATATCGCGCTTTACACGTAAACATCTATCATGTACGTGACACAGTTATTCGAACAACTTTATAACAGTGATAGAAAAATTTTAATTCACTAAAGGTTGTCGATGATTGATAAAAAAAAAAAAAAAAAAAAAAAAAAAAAAAAAAAAAAAAAAAAAAAAAAAAAAAAAAACAGCTTTCGAGCTGTACATTTCAAAATCAGGATGATGTAAGTTGTAGCGCATCATGTAACCAGTAATTTGTAAATTTTCTGGGCATCTCATACCCGGTTGTCAAAAATGTGATTAACTATGTATGAGAAGGCTAAAAGAGAGGTGAACTTGTTGTTTCTTGTTGGAGATAAATGGGTTATGGATTAATGATATAGGTACTTCTAGTAATGGCAGATCTGTTGGTTATAACTTGAGCAATAACTTGTACCCTGCTTACGAAATGGCGAGGTCAGCATTAGAATTTCTCGGGAAGTACTTTTGGTTTAATACGTTTCTGGCTTGGTTTGTCAGCCTAACATATCCTTTGCTACAGCAGTGTCACTGGATACGGAATACTCGTGACCGCTCACCTGCTGTATCAGCAGGAAACGTGTGGCTTTAATGAAGGTAATCAGTAATCGGCAAAGAAGCAACGCATGTGCAAGAGAGACAGCACGACGTAGGTGAGCCTAGGAAAGTACAGATGACGAGGGAACAAACCATTAATGAAACAGAAATAGTTGGAACCATGAATGCAGGAAGCACCAACGGAAGGCGTATCACACTATACTCTTCTCATCATAAAATAAATCTTATGTAAACATTACGCCATGTATTCTTCCGCGTTTGCTTGAATCTCATTGGATTTTGTTTAACGTGCAGCGGAAGCTAAGCATACGTTTCACGCTGTGTTACACCCACACAGACTGAGCGAAAATGTGCGGGACAACAGCTTTACGGGCGCATTAAACTAGGACAACACTAGCCAACCAGCGGTCCAACTAACCTGCAATGACGTGAGCAGTTGCAGTTCAGACGTAGAAGGAGACGAGCAAAGTAACAATATAGCTTCGAATGTCATTTAATTTTTAAAGAGAATGAAATAATATTCGGCAAAACACCAGCACTACCGCACACTTCTTAGGTGAACAGACGGTGAAACGTCCCCTTTGAAAAATTTATGAATTACTGTGCTGATAAACCTCTTTGGTTATTTGATTTTCAAACAGCTGAGCAGAACTGAACGTGCTCAAGACAATTCTCTCATTACTCGTTCTGATCAACACTAAACTGACACACAATATTTTTAGCGCAACGCAATATGACTTTCAATAATCCCTACAAAAGAATGGCCCTGACTAACATTAACCTATACCTTTCACAAATCACTTACCTCACAAAAATCTTCGTTACTCGAACTACTCCAATACAGCGAGTGCCACTACTGCAAGCTAAATAAAAGACTCAAACTACTGAAGGCACTAACTACTGATAGGCATAGTTAGCAAATGAAAGATTTTAATAGAGAACAAACAATGTATTTACCTTAATAGTGTTCAAAAGTCAAAAGTCACGTAGCACTCTGTATGAATATATATATATATTAGCGGTCGCGCGGTTTCAGACTGTAGCGCCTAGAACCGCTCGGCCACCCCGGCCGGCCTCTGACGTAGTATTCTAATTACTAACAGAGTGATGAAAATCCCTAACTTAAACACAGCGTAATATTTCTGAGCGAGCTATGTGTGATGCAAAAGCATACTGCAGGGACTTCACCGTATTGTTGAATACTGAAGCCACTGAAAGTACTAATTGCAGTCAGTCGCCTGGTAATCTCTTAGCTCTTTCCTTATCCGAATGCGAGAAATGTATTTCAGTTCTGGAACTGCCATCTGCTACATTGATAACGAGTCGATCAACAACAGAATCGAGGAAGCCACCCAGCCGCCGCATTTTCTCTTCTTCTTTTATGACGATTCGTTCCATATCCCACCTGCGTTCGGCAGTGGCGTGTGAAAAAGTTGCGTGCGTTAGTTCCTGTACGTCTGGCAGCTTAACTGTCTTGTTATTTCTCGCGACAGATCCCTTAACTTGGCTCCATATCAGTTCTGTTGGGCTCATATTGTAATGGTGCAGTGGGAAATGTAAAAATGCAGCATTTTTATGGTGTGCTCGATGCTGTGAAAATGGTTGTTTTCTTTTTTCATGCGATACATATCTACGTCTAAATAAAAAGTATTAGGCTTTTTGCCTTAAAAATTGAGTTACGTTATCTTAATTTAAGCAACATTTATATCTGAAATGAAAACGGGAATTTCACGTGCAGTATGTACACTACTGGCCATTAAAATTGCTACACCACGAAGATGACGTGCTACAGACGCGAAATTTAACAGACAGGAAGAAGTTGCTGTGATATGCAAATGATTAGCTTCTCAGAGCATTCACACAAGGTTGGCGCCGGTGGCGACACCTACAACGTGCTGACATGAGGAAAGTTTCCAACAGATTTCTCATACACAAACAGCAGTAGACCCGCGTTGCCTGGTGAAACGTTGTTGTGATGCCTCCTGTAAGGAATAGAAATGCCTACAATCACGTTTCCGACTTTGATAAAGGTCGGATTGTAGCCTATCGCGATTGCGGTTTATCGTACCGCGACATTGATGCTCGCGTTGGTCGAGATCCAATGACTTTTAGCAGAATTTGGAATCGGTGGGTTCAGGAGGGTAATACGGAACGCCGTGCTGGATCCCGACGTCCTCGTATCACTAGCAGTCGAGAGGACAGGCATCGGGACGGCTGTAACGGATCGTGCAGCCACGTCTCGATCACTGAGTCAACAGATGGGGACGTTTGCAAGACAACAACCATCTGCACGAACAGTTCGACGACGTTTGCAGCAGCATGGACTATCAGCTCGGAGACCGTGGCTGAAGTTACCCTTGACGCTGCATCACAGACAGGAGCGCCTGCAATGGTGTACTCGAACCTGGGTGCACGAATGGCAAAACGTCATTTTTTCGGATGAATCCAGGTTCTGTTTACAGCATCGTGATGGTCGCATCCGTGTTTGGCGACATCGCCCTGAACGCACATTGGAAGCGTGTATTCGTCATGGCCATACTGGCGAATCACCCGGCATGATGGTATGGGGTGCCTCTTGTTTGCATTGACGGAACTTTGAACAGTGGACGTTACATTTCAGATGTGTTACGACTCGTGGCTCTACCCTTCATTCGATCCCTGCGAAATCCTACATTTCAGCAGGATAATGCACGACCGCACGTTGCAGGTCCTGTACAGGCCTTTCTGGATGTTCGACTGCTGCCCTGGCCAGCACATTCTCCAGATCTCTCACCAACTGAAAACGTCTGGTCAATGATGGCCGAGCAACTGCCTCATCACAATACGCCAGTCACTACTCTTGGTGAACTGTGGTATCGTTTTGAAGCTGCATGGGCAGCTGTACCTGTACGCGTCATCCAAGCTCTGTTTGACTCAATGCCCAGGCGTATCAACGCCGTTATTATGGCCAGAGGTGGTTGTTCTGGGTACTGATTTCTCAGGATCTATGAACCCAAACTGCGTGAAAATGTAATCTCATGTCAGTTCTAGTACAATATATTTGTCCAATGAATACCCGTTTATTATCTGCATTTCTTCTTGGTGTAGAAATTTTAATGGCCAGAAGTGTAATTAAAACAAGAAGGCATGCATTATTCGTAGAAAATGGTGATGAATTTCACAATTGCGAGATGCAGGTATTTCAAATTGAATGAGAAAACATCTTTACGTAGGGGTGACTCGAATCCCTGAACCATGTGTGACAAACCAATACGCCACCGATTCCGCTATAAATGGAGTGCGCAGTTGGGAACGACTATATCTCATACAATGAGTCGGAAAACTTCAAAGCCAATTATCTCTCTGAATTTGTGACAGACATTGAGAACAACCTATTTCTCGGACACTTTTTAACCGTGTCCCTCCCACGTGTTTCACTACGGAACAGGAAGCAGCCTCGGCCATTTTGATACTGCGTATTAACAGCGCGACAATCAGACGCTGTGACTGAAAACGATTTTTGAAATAAAAACTACGTGGCTGAAGCGTGATTAAGAAAAACGTTGATTGCTGTGGATACATTTGAATATCTTAAAGTTTCATTTAACGTAACTTTTTAATAATATAACTAATACATAAGTAGGACCTACTTTCAAGAGTGTAACAAAACTAGTGTAGATGTGCTACGGCTTCTGACCAGTCATAGCGTTTACGTTTGTTTACATCAGGTGTATTCTTATGATGAACGGAGTATAGAAGCGACTAGGAGGGATGCAAATTCGTGTATGGGATCTGCTCAAATACGCAAGGCTGGTGAAGAAGAGGTGCGTTGCTCGTTTTTTAATCGACATACGCTGACCACTCTTTAATATATTATTATTATTATTATCATCGGTTAGTTAATTAAAATATTCTTTATATATTTAGTGTTCTAAATAAATATTCTTTATTTGTGCTTATATTTTAATTATCGGTTTAGTTATTCGTTTTAGTAGGGTTAGCTTAGTTCCTTATCTCCTTTTATATTTACTCTCCTGAAAACCTGAAAAATGTAAGTATTTCGTTTTAAATACCACAGGAGAGCAAGAGATGTATTCCGCAGCGGCCATCTCGCGAAAATTCTTCGTCGTTATATGCTCCACCTGAAATCTCTAAAACCTTTACTCGCTACGCAGATCGTTCGTCACAACTGTGTGCTATGTTGTTTGACGAGTCATTATGACGATGATAGGTCCAACAATTTAGCAAGCTAAAGTTTAGTAATATCTTAAATTGAGTCCGTCTTGATGCTGTTTTCCTATGCAAACACGGACCAAAATGGAAGAGTTCTAAGATTTCAATAGTTTAGTAATTCTGAGATAACCTCTCGATGAATGCTGACAGATGACAATACAGGTTCGCACTATCGTTCCAAACGTTACTTCCGAGCGATCTACGTCTCGTAATATCTGTACCGTAATAATTAACTAATTTCAGTAGGGAGATATACACACCCTACACATGATGTTGGTTCTTGGAATTCTTTTTATGCAAAAAACTATTTGAATATTTAACACACACACATCAAAACAAGTATTGCATCACCACAGTTCCCAGAACTCCTGAAGATACACGTTAACTGTGGATGTCGTATCATAGACACAGTCTCTTTGACTCCAGAATGAGATCTTCACTCAGCAGCGGAGTGTGCGCTGATATGAAACTTTTTGCCAAATTGAAACTGTGTGCTGGTCCGTGACTCGAACTCGGGACCTTTGCCTTTCGCGGGAAAGTGCTCTACGAATTCAGCTACCCAAGCACGACTCACGCCCCGTCCTCACAGCTTTACTTCAGCCAGTACCTCGTCTCCTATCTTCCAAACTTTACAGAAGCTCTCCTGCGAACCTTGCAGAACTTGCATTCCTGAAAGAAAGGATACTGCGGACACATGACTTAGCCACAGCCTGGGGGATGTTTCCAGAATGAGATTTTCACTCTGCAGGGGAGGGTCTGCTGATATGAAAGTAAAGCTGTGAGGACGGGGCGTGAGTCGTGCTTGGGTAGCTTAGTTGGTAGAGCACTTACCCGCGAAAGGGAAAGGTCCCGAGTTCGAGTCTCGGTCCGGCACACAGTTTTAATCTGCCAGGAAGTTTCAGTCCCTTTGACTGTTCACAGATATCACTAAACCCGCGCAAAGATAATAACAACCATGCTGCATGAGCACCACCTATTAGACAGAGGGAATGAGTTCCAGTGATTCCACCAAGACGGTGGTACACGGCTTGTCTTGTCTGTAGTTCAACCATACCGCGGTTCGATCTCGTACGCATTGCTACTATGTGCCACGAAGGGTTCTTAACAAGGGAAGTGTCCAGGCATGCCGGAGTGAACCAAAACGATGTTGTTCGGACATGGAGGAGATACAGTGAGACAGGAACTGTCCATGACAGGCCTCGCTCAGGCCGCCCAAGGGCTACTACTGCAGTGGATGACCGCTGCATACGGATTATGGTTCGGAGGAACCCTGACAGCAACACCACCATGTTGAATAATGCTTTTCGTGCAGCCAAAGGACGTCGTGTTAAGACTCAAACTGTGCGCAATAGACTGCACGATGCGCACTCCCGACGTCCATAGCGAGGTCCATCTTTGCAACCACGACACCAAGCAGCGCGGTACAGATGGGCCCAACAACATGCCGAATGGACCGCTCAGGATTGATATCGCGTTCTCTTCATCGATGAGTGTCGCACATGCCTTCAACCAGACAATCGTCGGAGACGTTTTGGAGGCAATCCGGTCAGGCTGAAAACGCCTCAGACACACTGTTCAGCGAGTGCAGCAAGGTGGAGGTTCCCTGACGTTTTGGGGTGGCATTATGTGGGGCCGACGTACGCCGCTGGTGGTCGTGGAAGGCACTGTAACGGCTGTACGATACGTCAGTGCCATCCTCCAACAGATAGTGCAACGATATTGGCAGCATATTGACGAAGCATACGTCTTCATGGACGACCATTCACGCCCCCGTCATGCCTGGGATAGATTGGAAAGGGCTGTTTATGGACGACGTGACCCACCAACCACTCTGAGGGAATGGGACAATCTGGACCAACAGTGCCTTGATGAACTTGTGGATAGTATGCTATGACGTATATAGGCATGCAAGAGGACGTGTTACTGGGTATTAGAGGTATATTAGAGGTACCGGTGTGTACAACAATATGGACCACCACCTTTGGAGGTCACGCTGTATGGTGGTACAACATGCAGTGTGTGGTTTTCATGAGCAATAAAAAGTTCGGAAATGATGTTTATGTTGATCTGTTCCAATTTTCTGAACAGGTTCCGAAACTCTCGGAACCGAGGTGATCCAAAACTTTTTTTGATGTGTATGTATGCCATAATGACGCCTCACAAACAATAAAATCTCTCTCCTCCTTTCACACGTCGATCTCTCCAATTTATTCACACAGAGTCCCTAAAAAAAATATTTGCTTCGATAATACACAGAGATGCGTTCGTAGCACGGTATGTCCGATTCTCGCAGTCGGTATATTCCGTTCACCACAATATCAATTCGTCGCACCCACAATTAGGGTTTTGCAAACATTGATACACCATAGCTTGTGGAGGCTGGCTGTAGCATCAGAGTCCTTGTTTCTGTCTCCTGGACGCTGGGTGGGTGAATGGATGGAGGCAGAACCACCTCCAGGACTGTGTGAGCCGAATAATCTTGGTGGTATGATTAGCCACGTGCGCTGCAGTGGCAGACCAGTTGACAGCTGTAGCGACTGCGGTTGGGATGGATGCCCCCTCAATACATCGTGAGAGACTTCCCGTTTCACCATCAATAGAGAAGTAATTCTCGCCCTCGTTCCACAATTCTCATAATGTCAAGGATCAATATGGAGTGTACGATGCGGTGCAATAGAAAAACTACGTTCGCAGTACGGAAGCCATTTGTTTGTTCTTCTATAACTCCAATTATCATGCAGGTGGTAGCGACGCAAGTGTGGGACACATTAGCGAAACATAACGGACATCTGTAATAAGGGCAATCACAGATGTTGTAAAGGAAAATGTTGGTACTAGGAGGGTAACTCTGGGGCAACCAAGGGTAACAGAAAAAAATACTTCAGGTAATGGACGAAAGAAGGAAGCAATAAAATGTTCAGGGAAATTCAGAAACACTGAAATAAAAGTTACTTGGGAAATAAATAAATAGGAACTGCTGTCAAGGTAAGGCGAAATGGCTGCATGAAAAATGTAAAAAAAAAAAAAAAAAAATGTAAAAAGAAATAATTGCGAGAAGGACTCAGTATACAGAAAACAAAACAATCTTCGGTGGTATTAAATCAAGGGCAATAACGTTACAAGAGCAATGGGAATTGCGGGTAAGTGGTAACAAAACAACTATTCATGTTCGTGAGCAGAATGTATGGGTTTGGTATATACTTTCGAACCATCGGAAAAGTTCATCATCCACGTGATACCGAGGATAGCAAGAGTCTACAAGTACGAGAGTAATCGCACAGTCAGCTTAACACCTCATGCATCCAAGTTGCTGGCAAGAATAAAACACAGAAGAATGGAAAAGAAAACTGACTACCTGTTCAGATGCCGATTAGGAAAGGGAAAGGCACCAGAGAGGAATTTCCAACGTTGTGTTTGATAATGGAAGGAATACTCATTAAAAATCGAGGCATTTTCATAGGCTCTCTCGATTTGGAAAAAGTTTTAGACCATGCTAAATAGTGCAAGGTGTTGGAGATTATGAGGAAAATAGGGGTAAGCTACAGCGAAAGACGGTTTTTATACAACATGTACAAGAACCAAGAGGGAACAGTAAGACTGGAAGACAAAGTACCAAGTGCTCTGATTAAAAAGGACGTAAGTCAGGGATATAGACTTTTGTTCTACTGTTCAATCCATACATCGAAGAAGGAATGAAGGAAATAAAAGAAATGTTCAAGAGTGGAATTAAAATTCACAGTGCAAGGATATCAAGCAATTATCTTTATTCAGAATCAACTGCCACTTTTCGGACCACACAGATATCTTATCTAAATCATTTTGCAATTCTCTGTCGGCATTACTATGCTCAGTGAAACTGAAGAAGAATTACATGATCTGTTAAATGGAATGAACAGCCTAATGAGTACAGATTATGAATTGAGGGTAAATCGACGAAAAATGAAACTAATGAGAATAGGAGAAATGAGAAAGGGAGGAACTTTATAGAAAATGTGATGTGCACGGATGTAGTTAAGGAATTCTGCTACCTAGGCAGGAAAATAACTCATGATCGACGGATTAAGGAGGACATCAAAAGTGGATTAGGACAGACCAAAAGGGCACTCCTAGCCAAAAGAAATCTGCTAGTATGATACTTAGGCCTTACCTTGAGCAAGAGATTTATGAGAAAGTACATTTGCAGCACAGCTTTGTACAGTAGTGAAATATGGACTTGGGAAAAACCGGAGCGGAAGAGAATCGAAGAATTTGAGACATGGTGGTATAGAAGAATGTTGAATATTGGATGGACTGATAAACTAAGGAATGATAAATTTCCTGTCAGAATCGGCGAGGAAAGGAATATATGGAAAGCGCTGATAGGATGATAGGACATCTCTTAACACATCAAGGAATAGCCTCCGTGGCGCTAGAGGGAGCTGTAGCGAGAAAAAACTGAAGAGGGAGACAGAGATTGGAATATATCCATCAAATTATTGAGGAGGTAGTATCCAAGTGCTACTCTGTGACGAAAAGTTTGGCACAGGAATGGAAATCGTGGCGGGACGCATCAAATCAGTCAGGAGACTGATGAAAAAAAAAAATAATAATACACACATCAAAAAAAGCTTAGCATCGCCTCGGTTCCGAGGGGTCCGGAACCTGTACAGGAAATTGGAATATGCATCAATATAAACAACATTTCCGCCCTTTTTACTGCTCATGAAAACCAAACATTGCATGTTGTACCACCATACAGCAAGACCTTCAGAAATGGTGGTCCAGATGGCTGTACACACTGGTACATCTAATACCTAGTAGCACTTCTTCTTGCATTGATCCATGCCTATATTTGTCGTGGCATACTATCCACAAGTTCGTCAAGGCACTGTTGGTCCAGATTGTCCGACTCATTAACGGCGATGCGGCGTAGATCCCTCAGAGTGGTTGGTGGGTCACGTCGTCCATAAACAGCCCTTTTCAATTTGTCCCAGAAATGTTCGATAGGGTTCATGTCTGGAGAACATGCTGGCCACTCTAGTCGAGCGATGTCGTTATCCTGAAGGACGTCATTCACAAGATGTGCACGATGGGGGCGCGAATTGTTGTCCATGAAGACGTATGCCTCGCCAATTCTTTGGGGAAGTGATTCCTTTTAGTACTCATGTGAATAACTTCACACTTTTCTTTATTCAGAATCAACTGCCACTTTTCGGACCATGCAGATATCTTATCTAAATCATTTTCAATTCCTTTTGGTCTTCTGATGACTTTACAAGACGGTAAATGACAGCATCATCTGCAAACATTCTAAGAGGGCTACTCAGATTGTCTCCTATGTCGTTAGTATGGATCAGGAACAATAGAGGGCCTACAACACTTCCTTGGGGAACGCAGGATATTACTTCTGCTATCCTCCGACCGGGAATGCAGCCATATCGGCAGTAATTTGGTGAGGCATTTTCCAGTGGATGTCTACCGGTGTTTCTCCTTTGGCAGCCGAGAAAAGAATAAAAGCAAGTTGGTCCTGTTTGGATGCATTTGGTAATAACGTCGCCACAATTCATGTTTCCGCATTTCCTGCATACATTTCGGGAAGACACGAATGACACACTAAGCGGTTGCCTACACGTCGATGCTTATATACCTGCATCCGGGTCGTGCTGTGTTGCAGATAAATTGCTTCATTGCTCTCAATGGAAGATTTTTAATCGGCCCTTATGAGACAAATGACAAGAAAAAGAAAAAAAGTATTACCACTGAGAAAAAGGCAGAGGATCCGAATGGTCAACATCAAAGGACTCTGAGCTGAACGCTGCAAAATGAGCTAAATGGAAGCGATGTTAGAGCTGTTCGATGAATTCCTAAGTGAAATATTGCCTGCAGGTCTGACTAAAAGTCTTAAGAAGTTTCGGTCTGACGTAAATCTGTGCATGGGTTGGAATCCTCTTTTCAGTCACTGTCCATAATTGACAAAGTGTTGCCGGTGCAGGATTGTGTGCAAGAACTGATCCCCCGATTATGTCCCATGAATGTTCGGTGGGACTACGTCGGGCGACCTGGGTGGCCAAACCATTCGCTTGAATGGTCCAGAATGTTCTTGATAACCAATCCCAACCAATTGTGGCTCAGTGAGATGTGCACATTGCCATCCATAAAAATTCCATCGATGAATGGCTGAAAATTATCTCCAAGTAACCGAACGTAACCATTTCCAGTTAATGACTGACTCAGTTGGACGAGACGCCGCAGTCCATTCCGTGTAAACACCACCCGCACCATTATGGATCCACAAACTAGCTTGTACAGTCCCTTGGATGACTACCAGTGTTTCTCCTTTGGCAGCCGAGAAAAGAATAAAAGCAAGTTGGTCCTGTTTGGATGCATTTGGTAATACCGTCGCCATAGTTCATGTTTCCGCATTTACCGCATACATTTCGGGAGCACACTAATGACACATTAAGCGATTGCCCACACGTCGATTTGGATTTGGATTTGTGGGGTTTGCGCGAGAATCTAACCCTACCGTCATGTCTTACAACCTGGAATCGGTGCTGATCTGGCCAGGCCACGGTTTTCCAGTCACCTATGGTCCAACCGATATGGTCATGACTCCAGGAGAGGCGTCCAGGCGTTTTCGTGCTGATAGCAAAGACACTCGTGTCGGTCATCTGCTACAGCTCATTAAACCCAAGTTTTGCCATACTGTCCTAATGCATACGTTCGTTTTACTTCAGATATTTATTTTTGCTGTTATTTCACCTAGTGTTGCTTGTCTGTTAGCACTGACAACTCTACGCAAACGTCGCTGCTGTCGGTCGTTAAGTGAAGGCTGTCAGCCCCTGGTTTATCCGTGGTAATGGGTAATGCTTGACATGTTGTTTTCTTGGCACACTCTTGACACTGTGGCTCTCGGAATATTGGATTCCCTAACGAATTCCGAAATGGAATGTCCTGTGCGTCTAGGTCCAACTACCATAGCGCGTTCAAAGTCTGTGCGGCCGTAATCACGTCGGAAGTCCTTTCACGTGAATCACCTGAATTCAAATGACAGTTCTGCCAATGCAGTACCGTTTCATACTTCGTGTACGTGAAACTGTCACCATCATCATATGTGTATGTTGCTACACCATGACTTCTGTCATGTCAGACGTTCCTCTAGACGAAAAAAAAAAAAAAACTTTTTACAATACATAAAACCAGTTACTCAGAAAGTGGCAGAAATTACCCATAAGACCGCCTCTGCTGTCACTGCTGACAATAAATAAACGTTGCATGTGGTATGCTCCTATCACGAGTCTATCTTCAACGTCACGGTGGTCTTCCCTGGCAGCTTCTGGGAATAGTGCCTGCAACTAGGCAAAACACTTTTTTCTTTTTTTTTTCATCCTGTCCCTTCTCCTTATCAGTGTTTTCCACATATTCCTTTCCTCTCCGATTCTGCGTAGAACCTCCTCATTCCTTACCTTATCAGTCCACCTAATTTTCAACATTCGTCTATAGCACCACATCTCAGATGCTTTGATTCTCTTCTGTTCCAGTTTTCCCACAGTCCATGTTTCACTACCATACAATGCTGTACTCCAGACATACATCCTCAGAAATTTGTTCCTCAAATTAAGGCCGGTATTTGATATTAGTAGACTTCTCTTGGCCAGAAATGCCTTTTTAGCCATAGCGAGTCTGCTTTTGATGTCCTCCTTGCTCCGTCCGTCATTGGTTATTTTACTGCCTAGGTAGCAGAATTCCTTAACTTCATTGACTTCGTGACCATCAATCCTGATGTTAAGGTTCTCGCTGTTCTCATTTCTACTACTTCTCATTACCTTCGTCTTTCTCCGATTTACTCTCAAACCATACTGTGTACTCATTAGACTGTTCATTCCGTTCAGCAGATCATATAATTCTTCTTCACTTTCACTCAGGATAGCAATGTCATCAGCGAATCGTATCATTGATATCCTTTCACCTTGTATTTTAATTCCACTCCTGAACCTTTCTTATGTTTCCGTCATTGCTTTCTCGATGTACAGATTGAAGAGTAGGGGCGAAAGGCTACCGCCTTGTCTTACAACCTTCTTAATACGAGCACCTCGTTCTTGATCGTCCACTCTTATTATTCCCTCTTGGTTGTTGTACATATTGTATATGAACCATCTCTCCCTATAGCTTACCCCTACTTTTTTCAGAATCTCGAACAGCTTGCACCATTTTATATTGTCGAACGTTTTTTCCAGGTCGACAAATCCTATGAAGGTGTCTTGATTTTTCTTTAGCCTTGCTTCCATTATTAGCCGTAACGTCAGAATTGCCTCTCTCGTCCCTTTACTTTTCCTAAAGCCAAACTGATCGTCACCTAGCGCATTCTCAATTTTCTTTTCCATTCATCTGTATACTATTCTTGTAAGCAGCTTCGATGCATGAGCTGTTAAGCTGATTGTGCGATAATTCTCGCACTTGTCAGCTCTTGCCGTCTTCAGAATTGTGTGGATGATGCTTATCCGAAAGTCAGATGGTATGTCGCCAGACTCATATATTCTACACACCAACGTGAATAGTCGTTTTGTTGCCACTTCCCCCAATGATTTTAGAAATTCTGATGGAATGTTATGTATCCCTTCTGCCTTCTGCAATGTCATCAGCGAATCGTATCATTGATATTCTTTCACCTTGTATTTTAATTCCACTCCTGAACAAAACAGTACCGCGACGTATTCAGCGGAGCGTACTTCTGAATCTGCCGTGTGTCTTTTGCGCTACACTCGTCGTGGGTTTGCTGGTGATTCTCGGGATATATCCGACGGATAGTTTGGTACGTGTCCGCCTTCTTAGCTGGGTGGTAACGTGCTCGCTTGGGTTCGTGCGGGCCTGGGTTCGATTCACAGCTGGCGTGGAGATATTCTCCGCTCGGGGACTGGGCTTTATGTAGTCCTCACCATCGTCTCAACCTCTCCACCGGCGCCCAAGTCGCCCAGTGGGGTGTCGACTGAAATGGATTTGGCGGCCGAACTTCCCCAGATGGGGCTTCCTGGCCAACGATTACAGATGCTCAATTCCATTTTATCGTGGTACGTTACAGGGCAGTGCTGTAATGGTTGCGACATGAGCCGTATGATCGTGAGTTCGAGATAACTGGAACTCATATTAGTGATACAGACATTTACGAGTCTTGAAGCTAGAAGAATGGCAGTCTCACTGGGACACTAGGAGCACTGGAAGGCGTGTTTCTCAAGCATCAGGAAGAGCCTGAAACTACACGACATTAATTAATTAAAAATCCTGGGCCGTGGTCGAACTGTAGAAATTCCTTCTCTTCACGTTTCGTTGCCAATTGTGGGCAACATTTTCTGACGTGAGCCACAACTGACTGCTAAGTGGGACTGAATACTTCCTCAGTGTCTTTAAATAGTATTAATCCAAAGTTACAATCTACTATGGAGACAGAGAGTAATGGACAGCTTAAGTTTTTGGATGTTTCGGTAATTTTTACCCGCCTAAGATTACCAACATCCCAGGCAGAAGAGAGGTGTCATTAAAACGTTGGTGGACACGGCTAACAAAATCTGTGAGCCAGTTTACTTGCAAGAGTAACTAAATCAGCCAACAGCTTTCAAGAAAAATGGATACGCTGATAATGAAATACGTCGAGCACTCCATCCCAGAAGAAAAGTGTCCGAAAATACCGGGTGATCAAAAAGTCAGTATAAATTTGAAAACTTAATAAACCACGGAATAATGTAGATAGAGAGGTAAAAATTCACACACATGCTAGGAATGAGATGGGGTTTTATTAGAACAGAAAAAAAAATAAAGTTCACAAAATGTCCGACAGATGGCGCTGGACAGCAAAACTGCTACCGTGACGGGTGAGAGGTACGCCGATATGTTACAGAATCGCATCATCCCCAGTCTGACTGATAAACACATGCTGGAACGTACGGTGTTTATGCAGAATGGCGCTCCACCCCATATTGCTAGACGCGTGAAAGATCTCTTGCGCGCGTCGTTTGGTGATGATCGTGTGCTCAGCCGCCACTTTCGTCATGCTTGGCCTCCCAGGTCCCCAGACGTCAGTCCGTGCCATTATTGGCTTTGAGGTTACCTGAAGTCGCAAGTGTACCGTAATCGACCGACATCTCTAGGGATGCTGAAAGACAACATCCGACGCCAATGCCTCACCATAACTCCGGACATGCTATACAGTGCTGTTCACAACATTATTCCTTGACTACCGCTATTGTTGAGGAATGATGGTGGACATATTGAGCATTTCCTGTAAAGGACATCATCTTTGCTTTGTCTTAGTTTGTTATGCTAATTATTGCTATTCTAATGAGATGAAGCGACAGCTGTCGGACATTTTTGAACGTTTGTATTTTTTCGGTTCTAATAAAACCCCATGTCATTCCAAGCATGTGTATCAATTTGTACCTCTCTGTCTACATTATTCCGTGGTTTATTCAGTTTTCAAATTTATACTGACTTTTTGATCACCCGGTATATAGCAACGACAAACTTCGGCTGGGAAAGATATTATATCATTTTTGTAGCGGAAGTTCTGGCCCAGTTTCGTATTGAAACAATTTTTAGACCCACCAAAACGGTCAGTCAATGTTTTACATCGGCGAAAGACGTGTAACACTCATTTGCAACCCCTGGGTTTTGTGTTGTGGGAAGGTTGACATTGAGTCAACGAGACTCAGAGGGCCATAGACACGGGTTCACAGGTAGATGCCGTTTTTCTTGACTTCCGCAAGGCGTTCGATACAGTTTCCCACAGTTGTTTAATGAACAAAGTAAGAGCATATGGACTATCAGACCAATTGTGTGATTGGATTGAAGAGTTCCTAGACAACAGGACGCAGCATGTCATTCTCAATGGAGAGAAGTCTTCCGAAGTAAGAGTGATTTCAGGTCATAGGACCGTTACTATTCACAATATACATAAACGACCTTGTGGATGACATCGGAAGTTCACTGAGGCTTTTTGCAGATGATGCTGTGGTGTATCGAGAGGTTGTAACAATGGAAAATTGTACTGAAATGCAGGAGGATCTGCAGCGAATTGACGCATGGTGCAGGGAATGGTAATTGAATCTCAATGTAGACAAGTGTAACGTGCTGCGAATACATAGAAAGATAGATCCCTTATCATTTAGCTATAAAATAGCAGGTCAGCAACTGGAAGCAGTTAATTCCATAAATTATCTGGGAGTACGCATTAGGAGTGATTTAAATGGAATTATCATATAAAGTTGATCGTCGGTAAAGCAGATGCCAGACTGAGATTCATTGGAAGAATCCTAAGGAAATGCAATCCGAAAACAAAGGAAGTAGGTTACAGTACGCTTGTTCGCTCACTGCTTGAATACTGCTCAGCAGTGTGGGATCCGTACCAGACAGGGTTGACAGAAGAGATGGAGAAGATCCAACGCAGAGCAGCGCGCTCCGTTACAGGAACATCAGTAATCGCGAAAGCGTTACGGAAATGATAGATAAACTCCAGTGGAAGACATCTTCAATTTTTTGGTCCTGTCCTCCTCAGTTGCGCGTAATACTACGGTGGAAGACTCTGCGGGAGAGACGCTCAGTAGCTCGTTGCAGGCTTTTGTTGAAGTTTCGAGAACATACCTTCACCGAAGAGTCAAGCAGTACATTGCTCCCTCCTACGTATATCTCGCGAAGAGACCATGAGGATAAAATCAGAGAGATTAGAGCCCACACAGAAGCATACCGACAATCCTTCTTTCCACGAACAATACGAGACTGGGATAGAAGGGAGAACCGATAGAGGTACTCAAAGTACCCTCCGCCACACACCGTGAGGTGGCTTGCGGAGTATTGATGTAGATGTAGAAGGAAGTGTTAATACTCGCCTAAACGTAAGCAAAAGGAGCTGTCGTCTGGGATACACCGACAATCTGCTATAGCTGAAGATTTTTTTGAAGACGGTGATCATGAAATAAAATTTATTGAGACAAACGTACTAGCTAAGACATCGCATTGTTATAAGCGTATGTACAGAAAAGCTATACAGATTTATAAACACCATAATAATTTTAACAGATTAGAAGAAGGCTTAAAGTTGGATAAGACATGGCGGTCGAATCTGTACCAATGACGTGACAATCGGTTACCTTTTATCGAGAGTAATGACGTTAGAGATAGTTTCACCGTCTACACCACTTGAAGAGTAGCGGCGCCCTCTATGCGCTTTGTATAAGCAGGACATCCACGCCGCGCTGGATTAGCCGAGCGGTTGGAGGCGGTGCAGTCATGGACTGTGCGACTGGTCCCGTCGGAGGTTCGAGTCCTCCCTCGGGCATGGGTGTTTGTGTTTGTCGTTAGGATAATTTAGCTTAAGCAGTGTGTAAGCTTAGGGACTGATGACCTTAGCACTTAAGTCCCATAAGATTTCACACACATTTGATTTTTTGGACCTCCACGTTCTCGTGGTCTAGTGGCTACCGTTGCTGTCTCTGGATCACGGGGTCCCGGCTTTGATTCCTGGCCAGGTTGGGAATTTTCTCAGCTCGGGGGGACTGGGTATTTGTGTTGTCCTCATCATTTCATTATCATCATCATCATTCGTGCTGTGGCTAGACTGGACTGTGTAAAAAAAAATTGGACTGTGTAAAAATTGGGACTTTGTACGGGCCCTGACGGCCGCGCAGTTGAGCGCCCCACAAACCAAACAACACCACCACCTCCGCGGCCCAGCAGCCAGTCGTGGGCTCACCTCAGAAGATGTTGCCCACAGTTGGCAACGAAACGCCAGGATGAAGAATTTCTACTGTTCGACCACGGTCTCTTAGCTAGGAAGTTTTAATTATTGAGGACGCTGGTTGTGAAAGCCTGCATGTTATGATCGACCTTGCCCCTACTCGAGGTGCGGTGCACCTTTTGGCATGTGAAACTATATATCCTAACATTTTGCAGCGAGTGGAATGTAGTGACACACCAGTCTGTAGACGTGGAGAGGAAGATTCCGCTAATCATGTATTTCTCAGACACCCCTTTTGCTGCTACAGAGAGACAGAGACTGCAGACAGTCAAATTGCTATCTGCAAACAGTTGTTAGTGAGCAAGAGTTGTGGACTACAGTCAGTATGATAGCACATCGAATATCTAAAAGGCAAGTGCTTAAAAGAAAAAAAAAGAGAATAAAATAAAAAGAAAGGAAGGAATGCTATGGTCACCCACACTAATGTACTTAGACTCAAGGATTGGCAAAGCACGCACTTACTATTGCGGTTGATATAGAATAGAATAGTTTAATAAGTCACAGCTGCAAAATACTTACGCGAATTCTTTACAGACGAATGGAAAAACTAGTAGAAGCCGACCACGGGGAAAATCAGTTTGGATTCTGTAGAAATGTTGGAACACGAGAGTCAATACTGACCCTACGACTTATCATAGAAGCTAGATTAAGGAAGGGCAAACATACGTTTCTAGCATTTGTAGACTTGGAGAAAGCCTTTCACAATGTTGACTGGAATACTCTCTTTCAAATTCTGAAGGTGGCAGGGGTAAAATACAAGAGGAGCGAAAGGCTATTTACAATTTGTACAAACCAGATGGCAGTTATAAGAGTCGAGAGACATGAAAGGGAAGCAGTGGTTGGGAAGGGAGTGAGACAGGGTTGTAGTCTCTCCCCGATATTATTCAATCTGTATATTGAGCAAGCAGTGAAGTAAACAAAAGAAAAATGCGGAGTAGGTATTAAAATCCATGGAGAAGAAATAAAAACTTTGAGGTTCGCTGATGACATTGTAATTATGTCAGAGACAGCAATGGACTTGGAAGAGCAGTTGAACGGAATGGATAGTGTCTTGAATGGAGAATATAAGATGATCATCAACAAAAGCAAAACGAGGATAATGGAATGTAGTCGAATTAAGTCGGGTGATGCTGAGGGAATTAGATTAGGAAATGAGACACTTAAAGTAGTAAAGGAGTTTTGCTATTTGGGGAGCAAAATAACTGATGATGGTCGAAGTAGAGAGGATATAAAATGTAGGCTGGCAATGGCAAGGAAAGCGTTTCAGAAGAAGAGAAATTTGTTAACATCGAGTATAGATTGAAGTGTCAGGAAGTCATTTTTGAAAGTATTTGTATGGAGTGTAGCCATGTATGGAAGTGAAACATGGACGATAAATAGTTTGGACAAGAAGAGAATAGAAGCTTTTGAAATGTGGTGCTACAGAAGAATGCTGAAGATTAGATGGGTAGATCACATAACTAATGAGGAGGTATTGAATAGGATTGGGGAGAAGAGAAGTTTGTGGCACAACTTAACTAGAAGAAGGGATCGGTTGGCAGGACATGTTCTGAGGCAACAAGGGATCACCAATTTAGTATAGGAGGGCAGCGTGGAGGGTAAAAATCATAGAGGGAGACCAAGAGATGAATACACTAAGCAGATTCAGAAGGATGTAGGTTGCGGTAGGTACTGGGAGATGAAGAAGCTTGCACGGGATAGAGTAGCATGGAGAGCTGCACCAAACCAGTCTCAAGACTGAAGACCACAACAACAACAACATAGAATAGTCTAGCAACAATAGGTTTAGACATAGGTGTAGTAGTATGTAGTCGACAAACCTTGGGTTATTCCGAGGTTTCCATTAACAGACACTGTGAGAACAAAGCTATCTGGACACCTGACTTAAAAGTTCGTGGCGCCCTCCATCGGTAATGCTGGAATTCAATATGGTGTTGGCCCAGCCTTAGCCTTGATGACAGCCTCCACTCTCGCAGGCATACGTTCAGTCGGGTGCTGGAAGGTTTCTTGAGGAATGGCAGCCCATTCTTCACGGAATGCTGTGCTGAGGAGAGATATCGATGTCGGTCGGTGAAGCTTGGCACGAAGTCGGCGTTCCAAAACATCCCAAAGGTGTTGTGCAGGATTCAGGTCAGGACTCTGTGTAGGCCAGTCCATTACAGGGATGTTTTTGTGGTGTAACCACTCCGCCACCGGCCGTGCACTATGAACAGGTGCTCGATCGTGTGGAAAGATGCAATCGCCATCCTCGAATTGCTCTTCAACAGTGGGAAGCAAGAAAGCGCTTAAAACATCAACGTAGACCTGTGCTGTGATAGTGCCACGCAAAACAATGAGTGCAAGCCCCCTCCATGAATAAACACGACGACGCCACAAAGCCGGCCGTTGTGAGCGGGCGGTTCTAGGCGCTACAGTCTGGAACCGCGCAACCGCTACGGTCGCAGGTTCGAATCCTGCCTTGGGTATGGCTGTGTATGATGTCCTTAGGTTAGTTAGGTTTAAGTAGTTCTAAGTTCTAGGGGACTGATGACCTCAGAAGTGAAGTCCCATAGTGCTCAGAGCCATTTGAACCATTCGCCATACCCACACCGTGCCATCGGTTTGCCACATTGTGAGCCGTGATTCGTCATTACACACAACGGTTTTACACTGTTCAATCGTCCAATGTTTATGTTCCTTACACCAAGCGAGGCGTCGTTTGGCATATACCAGCACGATGTTTGGGTTATGAGCAGCCGCTCGACCATAAAATCGAAGTTTTCTCACCCCCCGCCTAAACGTCAAAGTACTTGCAATGGATCCTGATGCAGTCTGGAATTCCTGTGTGACGGTCTGGATAGATGTCTGCCTATTACACATTACGACCTTCTTCAACTGTCGGCGGTTTCTGTCAGTCAATAGACGATGTCGGCCTGTACGCTTGTGTGCTGTGCGTCCCCTTCACGTTTCCACTTCACTATCACATCGGAAACAGTGGACCTAGGGATGTTAAGGAGTGTGAAAATCTCGCGTACAGACAAATGACACCAAATCACCTGACGCCAAATCACCTGACCACGTTCGAAGTCCGTGAGTTCCGCGGAGCGCCCCATTCTACTCTCTCACGAAGTCTAATGACTACTGAGGTCGCTGATATGGAGTCCCGGGTAGTAGGTGGCAGCACAATGCACCTAATATGAAAAACGTATGTTTTTTGGGGTGTCCGGATACTTTTTGATCACATAGTGTATCTATTAACCTAAGATGGAAGTTATTCACTTGGGACTTGAGTTGATTCATTTTATTTAATGTTATTTTTAAACTGGTTCTTATTTTCAAATGTTCTGTTTTATTTCTACATTAATATTAGCAATGGCTGCTGTTCACATGATTTATTACTACAAATATAATATAGAACACTGCAATGGGCTGTCACGATCTCTTTAGACTTTCCAGATAACAATGGGTCTAAAATTCGTGGCAATAAACTGAATTGAATTGTGATTGACCTCAGAGTAATTTTCGTGTAGTGTTGTAATGCAAAGCGGTGATTTCAATCGTCAATACGTATAGCTTTGAAGCCAATGAAAATTGTCTGTCATGTGTTCAGTCTTTTGATAACTACTGATCAACCTCTCCCTTTCAGTTAAAATTATTTTATAACGAAAGCAAAGAGCAAATTTCGTATCTGAAGTGCTGTTTTTCTCAACAAGATTTTATTGTGTATGTAAACGCCAGCCCGCATCTCGTGGTCGTGCGGTAGCGTTCTCGCTTCCCACGCCCCTGTTCCCGGGTTCGATTCCCGGCGGGGTCAGGGATTTTCTCTGCCTCGTGATGGCTGGGTGTTGTGTGATGTCCTTAGGTTAGTTAGGTTTAAGTAGTCCTAAGTTCTAGGGGACTGATGACCATAGATGTTAAGTCCCATAGTGCTCAGAGCCATTTGAACCATTTTTTGTAAACGCCAAAGAAAAATACAAGTTCAAGTTAACGTGGTACATCCCTCCTCCTCCTCCTCGTCATCATCATTTAGGACTGATTATGCCTTTCAGTGTTCAGTCTGGAGCATAGCCCCCTTATAAAGTTCCTCCATGGTCCCCTATTCTGTGCTAACATTGGTGCCTCTTCTGATATTAAGCCTGTTACTTCAAAATCATTCTTAACTGAATCCAGGTACCTTCTCCTTGGTCTACCCCGACTCCTCCTACTCTCTACTGCTGAACCCATGAGTGTCTTGGGTAACCTTACTTCACCCATGCGTGTAACATGACCCCACCTTCTAAGCCTGTTCGCCCTGACTGCTACATCTATAGAGTTCATTCCCAGTTTTTCTCTGATTTCCTCATTGTGGACACCCTTCTGCCATTGTTCCCATCTACTAGTACCTGCAATTATCCTAGCTACTTTCATATCCGTAACCTCAACCTTATTGATAATGTAACCTGAATCCACCCAGCTTTCGCTCCCATACAACAAAGTTGGTCGAAAGATTGAACGGTGCACAGATAACTTAGTCTTGGTACTGACTGACTTCTTGTAGAAGAGAGTAGATCGTAGCTGAGCGCTCACTGCATTAGCTTTGCTACACCTCGCTTCCAGTTCTTTCACTATGTTGCCATCCTGTGAGAATATGCATCCTAAGTACTTGAAACCGTCCACCTGTTCTAACTTTGTTCCTCCTATTTGGCACTCAATCCGTTTATATCTCTTTCCCACTGACATTACTTTCGTTTTGGAAATGCTAATCTTCATACCATAGTCCTTACATTTCTGATCTAGCTCTGAAATATTACTTTGCAAATTTTCAATCGAATCTGCCATCACAACTACGTCATCCGCATATGCGAGACTGCTTATTTTGTATTCACATATTTTAATCTCACCCAACCAGTCTATTGTTTTCAATATATGATCCATAAATAATATGAACAACAGTGGAGACAGGTTGCAGCCTTGTCTTACCCCTGAAACTACTCTGAACCATGAACTCAATTTACCGTCAACTCTATCAACTCTAACTGCTGCCTGACTATCTATGTAAAGCCCTTTAATTGCTTGCAAAAGTTTGCCTCCTATTCCATAATCTCGTAGAACAGACAATAACTTCCTCCTAGGAACATTCCTGTGTTACTAAAAAAGTCATAAAATAGTTTTAATTTAAAGCAACCTTTTCATTATTTGCCAATATGTCAGTAAGCTTCTTCTCACAGTTTGAAAATAAATCTTTACACAACTGTGCGGTCACGCATTGCAGTATTATGCTGGCTGCATTTTATATAACAAAGTAATTCCTTTAATAGTAATTCCCTTTATAGTGCAGCTACAAATGAGTTATGAGGCTGTCTGGCGAGAAATTATTTCCTACACGAATACGCAACTGCGATTTATTATGCCGTAAAGCAGAGCAAAGCTGGATTGTCCATTGCACGGGTAAGATTAATTCGTGAGGCCACACCAAACTTTGTGAGGTTATGTTAGGTAACTTTATTGTCCATTGCATAGGTAAGGGTTGGGGTTGGGTTGGTTTGTGGGAGGAGACCATACAGCGAGGTCATCACTCTCATCGGATTAGGGAAGAATGAGGGAGGAAGCCGGCCGTGCCCTTTGAAAGGAACCATCCCGGCATTTGCCTGGAGTGATTTACGGAAATCGTGGAAAACCTAAATCAGGATGTCCGGACGCGGGATTGAACCGTCGTCCTCCCGAATGCGAGTCCAGTGTGCTAGCCACTGCGCCACTTCGCTCGGCGCACAGGTGAGATTAACTCGTAGGGCCAAAGCGAACATTCAGTGCTTCAGCTAGAAAATTGTATTTATTTGTAAATTCATTACATGCATTTTCTAATAGTACGTGCCTTGTAATTCTGTCAGAGACAGCAAAGAACCTGGAAGAGCAGCTGAACGGAATGGACAGTGTCTTCAAAGGAGGATATAAGATGAAAATCAACAAAAGCAAAACTAAGATAATGGAATGTAGTCGAATTAAGTCGGGTGATGCTGAGGGAATTAGATTAGGAAATGAGACACTTGAAGTAGTAAAGGAGTTTTGCTATTTGGGGAGCAAAATAACTGATGATGGTCGAAGTAGAGAGGATATAAAATGTAGAATGGCAATGGGAAGGAGAGCGTTTCTGAAGAAGAGAAATTTGTTAACATCGAGTATAGATTTAAGTGTCAGGAAGTCGTTTCTGAAAGTATTTGTATGGAGTGTAGCCATGTATGGAAGTGAAACGTGGACGATACATAGTTTGGACAAGAAGAGAATAGAAGCTTTTGAAATGTGGTGCTACAGAAGAATGCTGAAGATTAGATGGGTAGATCACATAACTAATGAGGAGGTATTGAATAGAATTGGGGAGAAGAGGAGTTTGTGGCACAACTTGACAAGAAGAAGAGACCGGTTGGTAGGACATGTTCTGAGGCATCAGGGGATCACAAATTTATCTTTGGAGGGCAGCGAGGAGGGTAAAAATCGTAGAGGAAGACCAAGAGATGAATACACTAAGCAGATTGAGAAGGATGTAGGCTGCAGTAGGTACTGGGAGATTAAGAAGCTTGCACAGGATAGAGTAGTATGGAGAGCTGCATCAAACCAGTCTCAGGACTGAAGACCACAACAACAACAACGTGCCAGTTACATTGTTTGAGGAGAAAGCCATTTTTAGTATTAATGATAGTCAACTGGCGCATACAATTTCATCTGCAGATTGTGAAATTCAGGTAGGAGTAATTCGCATCACACAGATTAAATGGAATTTACACAGTCAGTATTCATATTTGAAACTAGTGCTGTATGGCTATTCCTTCTCATAGTACATTGAGGACACTGCAATCAAAATTCAAAGTACTTGCTTTCGCATGGACTGTGCAGCTGGTCCCGGCGGAGGTTCGAGTCCTCCCTTGCGCATGGGTGTGTGTGTTTGTCCTTAGGATAATTTAGGTTAAGTAGTGTGTAAGCTTAGGGACTGATGACCTTAGCAGTTAAGTCCCATAAGATTTCACACACATTTGACATTTTTCTGACTTGCTTTCGCGTTGCTAATAATGTATCGAAAATGTCAGTACACGAGAAGGAATGTTGAGCATTCGTATAGAAATAATTATGTGTGATTACAAGTTAAAGCTAATGTTCAGTGGAAACGAAAGCCAACACCTCAGATGTAGAGAACCACAAGCGAAACTTATTCCGTACGCTAAATGTTACCTCAAAAATTACACTGTTCAAATACTGCTGCCTCACAAATAATGAAACGTACTATGCTCTAGAGCTCACGGTGTCCCACGATAAATTCCGCATTTTTGCTTCCTACATTGGCTGAGATAAAAGGGCTGCAATTAGATACTGAACGTATTTCGCATGTAGAATTAACTATTACACTACTGGCCATTAAAATTGCTACACCAAGAAGAAATGCAGATGATAAACGGTTATTCATTCGACAAATATATTAGACTAGAACTGACACGTGATTACATTTTCACGCAGTTTGGGTGCATAGATGCTGAGAAATCAGTACCCAGAACAACCACCTCTGGCCGTAATAACGGCCGTGATACGCCTGAGCATTGAGTCAAACAGAGCTTGGATGGTGTCTACAGGTACAGCTGCCAATGCAGCTTCAACACGATACCACAGTTCATTAAGAATAGTGACTGAAGTATTCTGACAGGCCAGTTGCTCGGCCACCATTGACCAGACGTTTTCAGTTGCTGAGAGATCTGGAGAATGTGCTGGCCAGGGCAGCAGTCGAACATTTTCTGTATCCAGAAAGGTTCGTACAGGACCTGCAACATGCGGTCTTGCATTATCCTGCTGAAATGTAGGGTTTCGCAGGGATCGAATGGAGGGTTGAGCCACGGGTACATCTGAAATGTAACGTCCACTGTTCAAAGTGCTGACAGTGCGAACAAGAGGTGACCGAGACGTGTAACCAATGGCACCCCATACCATCACGCCAGGCCATACGCCAGTATGGCGATGACGAATGCACGCTTCCAATGTGCGTTCACCGCGATGTCGCCAAACACGGATGCGACCATTATGATGCTGTAAACAGAACCTGGATTTATCATAAAAAATGAAGTTCTGCCATTCGTGCACCCAGGTTCGTCATTGAGTACACCATCACAGGCGCTCCTGTCTGTGATGCAGCGTCAAGGGTAACCGCAGCCATGGTCTCCGAGCTCATAGTCCATGCTGCTGCAAACGTCGTCGAACTGGTCGTGCAGGTGGTTGTTGTCTTGCAAATGTCCCCATCTGTTGACTCAGGGATCGAGGCGTGGTTGCACGATCCGTTACAGCCATGCGAATAAGATGCCTGTCATCTCGACTGCTAGTGATACGAGGCCGTTGGGATCTAGCACGGCGTTCCGTATTACCCTCCTGAACCCGCCGATTCCATATTCTGCTGTCATTTGATCTCGACCAACGAGAGCAGCAATATCGGGATACGGTAAACTGCAATCGCGATAGGCTACAATCCGACCTTTATCAAAGTCGGAAACGTGATGGTACACATTTCTCCTCACAACGACGTTTCACCAGGCAACGCCGGTCAACTGCTGTTTGTTTATGAGAAATCGGTTGGAAACTTTCCACATGTCAGCACGTTGTAGGTGTCGCCACCGGCGCCAACCTTGTGTGAATGGTCTTAAAAGCTAATCATTTGCATATAACAGCATCTTCTTCCTGTCGGTTAGATTTCGCGTCTGTAGCACGTCATCTTCGTGGTGTAGCAATTTTAATGGCCAGTAGTGTATTCTGAAATAAATATAAATCCATTTCCCATCTAGATGAACCTGCGCCATGAGCGTAACATTTTCACTGTGGGCGTGTTTCTAAATTTCTGCCGCGCGGGGGTAGCCGTGCGGTCCGGGGCGTCTTGTCACTGCTCTCGCCGTCTCCCCGTCGGAGGTTCGACTTCTCCCTCGGGCATCGGGCATGAGTGACTGTGTGTGTGTGTGTGTGTGTGTGTGTGTGTGTGTTTATGGCCCTTAGCGTAAGTTACTTTAAGTTAGATTAAGTAGTGTGTGAGCTTAGGCATCGACGACCTCAGCAGTTTGGTCCTGTAAAACCTTGCCACAAATTTCCAATTTTTTCTAGGTTTCTGCTACACCTACGAACTCTTATACCAGAAAAAGTTTCACAAAAAGTTCTGGCTTGCTCAGTTTGCCATTACTGTGTCTCACGTGAGGCTTTTGAACATCGTCCATATAAATGAGTCTGTGGCTCTTCATTATAACCTGAAACGGATCGTAAACTTTGCAGTCTAGCTTACGTCGTTCTAAAACTCCCTGACAGTTTAGAGTTTTGAAGCTTACGTTACATCAAGACTGGAAGTCTGTATGTATCTCAAGCTGCGCCGTAAGGTGTCGGCGGATAGCTCAGCTGGTAAGAATTAGGGTTTCGAGTTGAAGTCTCGTTAAGGGCGCAAACGTGTGGGCAGCGTCTTACGATGGACGCAGCAGTAACTACTCTCGCTGCAATCCTGAAAACTATGAGGAAATATATAGACAAGGGGAACTAGTGGTTCGTTGTCGGGATGCAGGCGTGTTGCCAGTGGAGACGACTGCGTGTTGCAGCTCACGAGGGACGTCTTCGGCCTCGAAGGCTCGGAACCGCACGAAACCATGCTTAGAACAACACTAGATTATAAGAGCAACAGTGGTCTGTGTCACTTGCCTGTAAAACGTGCACTCTACCTCAAGTGAAATTTTAATAGAGGAACGGAAGTAACAAGGTATCGATCCATAGGAAGGAAGTCATACGAATTCAATGATGTCAGTGTATCATTACATCTAAAATCATCAGTGCCAAAAACTGTCTGCTTAAAGTAATTATAATAGCGCAAAACACATATCCTACACAACTGATACTCCTTATTTTCAGCATCATAGTGCTGATCGATCAAAGGAGGAAGTACAAAAATGTTGAGGAAAATTCAGGAATACACAAATACAGGTCGCCGAGGAATACAATAAATAGGAAGTGCAGGGAAACTAAGATGAAATGGCTGCATGAAAAATTTGGAGAAATCTAAAAAGAAACGGAAGTCGGAAGGACTGACTCAGCAAGTCAAATTCACCTTCAGTGAAATCAAAAGCAAGGGTGGTACTATTAAGAGTGCAATCGGACTTCCACTATAAAATGCAGAAGAGAGAGCGTATAGGTGGAAAGAGTACATGGAAGGCCTCTATAGGGAGGGGGGGGGGGGGAGGGGGAGATTTGTCAGATGTGGTAGTAGTAGAAACAGGAGATAGGGGATCCAGCATTAGAATTAGAATATGATAGCTTTGGACGACTTAAGATGAAATAAGGCGGAAGCGATAGACAATATTCCATCAGAATTTCTAAAATCGTTAGCGAAAGTACCAACAAGACAACTATTCACGTTGGTGTGTAGGATGTATGAGCCTGGCAACATACTCTCTGGCTTTCGCAAAAATATCGTCCACACAGTTCCGAACACTGCAAGAGCTGACAAGTGCGCGAATTATCGCCAAATCGGCTTAACAGCTCATGCATCCAAGTTACTGACACGAAAAATATACCGAAGAATGGAAGAGAAAATTGAGGATGTGTTGGATGACGATCAGTTTGGCTTCAGGAAAGGTAAAGGCACCAGAGAGGCAATAATGACGTTATGGTTAATAATGGAGGCAAGACTAAAGAAAAATCAGGACATGTTTATAGGATCTGTCTACCTAGAAAAGGCGTTCGACAATGTAAAATGCTACAAGATGTTCAAAGTTATGAGAAAAATAGGGGTAAGCTATAGGGAGAGACGGGTAATATAAAATATGTACAAGGACCAAGAGGGAATAATAAGAGTGGACGACCAAGATTAAAAAGGATGTAAGACAGGGTTGTATTATTTCTCCCCTGCTGTTCAATCTGTACATCGAAGAAGCAATGATGGAAATAAAAGAAAGGTTCAGGAGTGGAATTAAAATTCAATGTGAAAGGGTATCAGTGATACGATTAGCTGATGATATTGCTATCCTGAGTGAAAGTGAAGAAGAATTATATGATCCGCTGAACGGAATGGTCAGTTTAATGAGTACAGAATATGGATTGAGAGTAAATCGAAGAAAGAGGAAAGAAATCAGAAGTGGCAGGAATGAGAACAGCGAGAAACTTAACATCAGGACTGATGGTCACGAAGTAAATGCAGTTAAGGAATTCTGATACCTAAGCAACAAAATAACCAATGAGGGACGGAGCAAGCAAGATGTGAAAAGCAGACTAGCACTGGCAAAAAAGGTTATTCCTGGACAAGAGAAGTCTATTAGTATCAAACATTGGTGTTAATTTGAGAAAGAAATCTCTGCGAATATACGTTTGGACCACAGCATTGTATGGTAGTGAAACATGAACTGTGGGAAAGCCGGAATAGAAGAGAATCGAAGCATTTGAAATGTGGTACTACAGACGAATGTTGAGAATTAGGTGGACTGATAAGGTAAGGAATGAGGAGGTTCTGCGCAGCATCAAATATGAAAGGAATAAATAGAAAACTCTGACAAGGGGCTGACTTTGGTGGTACTAGAGGGAGCTGTAGAGAGTAAAAACCGTGGAGAAAGACAAAGATTGGAATACATTCGGCAGATAATTGAGGAGTAGTACTCTGGGATGAAGAGCTTGTCACAGGAGAGAAATTCCTGGCGCGTCGCATCAAACCTGTCAGAAGACTGACGACTAAAAAGAAAAGAAAAAAAAAGTGCAGATGTAGGATTTCAATGAAGTGGAGGAGAACAATGTGCAAGCCTCACTAAAGCCACATTTTTTACATTCACAACCACTTTCGTAATCAAGCAGTCCAATATGAAAAGCCACACCATTTATATTTTCAAACCATGATACGGGTGTGCTAGTGTCATAACCCGCCTTTCGCCAAGCGCACTCTTCGGTGCTCAATATTCATTGAAAATCACAGAGTGTTAGACGATGAAATAATGATAATGTATCTTCAATTGTGGTTTGGCTCATTGTAGTCTTATGGAATCAGCAATCCTTTTGATATAGAGAAAGAAGTAAACATGAAGGGATTCGCAATATCTTGTTCATTTCACTGGAAATATTTAAGCATAGCGTCATTGTTTGGAAAAGAACGGTACGATCCGTACGACATGACAAGGAATCACACAACAATAGGCTCTCTTCATTTGTTACATGTTCGCCAAGGACGGAAGTTAGAAAACGCGTTGTTTAGCCATTTTTTCACTGTTGCTTGCCTCCACATGGATGTTTCGTGGGCAGGCTGGTGGTGGTGGACCCATCGATGAACCATCAGTGGCAGCTGCAGTCCTGGACTCTGGCATTGGTTATCCATGGTTAGGGAACTGCTGTCATTACGCCAGACAGCGAGAATATTACTGGCACAGTGTGAAGTACTGCAACGTTCTTACATAAAACGTTACAATACAATAAGCAAACATTAGAGTACAAATGACATAGCAAATGGTTCAAATAGCTCTGAGCACTATGGGACTTAACATCTGAGGTCATCAGTCCCCTAGAATTTAAAACTACTTAAACCTAACCAACCTAAGGACATCACACACATCCATTCCCGAGGCAGGATTCGAACCTGCGACCGTAGCAGCAGCACGGTTCCAGGCTGTAGCGACTGGAACCGCTCGGCCACACTGGCCGACTGACATAGCAGCTATCAATCCTGCTGATCGATTGCGCATACGGTTGCTGTTCGGGATATTTATCGACGACGACGACGACGCACATGGTTGAGGGGTGAACCCTCAGCTGTGAGCGAAGTTCTAGCGCTTTTGATGCGCTTCTCCTTCTTCTTTGGTGAGGTGAAGATGTAGGTGTGACGTGATGGGTGGTGTTGTTCTTGACTGTTGTGCTGGATTATTTTTTTTTTTTTTTTTTTTTTTTTTTTTTTTTTAGAAGTGGGAAAACGAAAGGCCCAATTGACTGGCCCAAATTTTTTTTTTTTTTTTTTTTTTTTTAAGAAAAAAGAAGACAGGACAGTAGGAGGGACAGTAGAAGGGTGGAAAACGAACGGCCCATAGACTAGCCGGGGTTTACGACTACATTACAGAGTTAAAGAGAGGAAGAGGGATAGTGGGAGAGAGTGAAAACGAAAGGCCATTGTCCTGGCCTCTTCTTCTTCTCCATAGCGGCGTCTTGATGGTGACGGCAGTGAGTCTTGGAGTGGTGGGTTGGGGGGGCGGGGAGAGAGAAAGAGTCAGAGGGTGACAAATGAAGGCGTGAAAGAGGAAAGGCCTGTCGTGAATTAGGCCGACAGCGGGGATTGGGGGTGTGGGTTGGCGGGGGGTGAATGACTTGATATGTTGGGGGGGGGGGGGGTCTATGGTGTGAGTGAGTGATTGTCGTGAGGTGAGATGGCTATTGTATGTGAAGTCATGGGGGGCGAAATAAAAGGTCTGGCCATCGGGTGGTGGCCAGACGGTGAACACGGGTACCCAGGGAGAGGACTAAGGGATTAGGAGAGACACGGGTTTGTTGGTAAAAGGACTGGGCTGCGGAGAGGATGCGGGTACGAAGGAGCGGCACTTCAGCCAGGAGGTGGAGCTCGTGGGTTGGGAAGTCGAAGGGGAGGCGGAGGGCACGCCGGAGAGCCCGGTTCTGGATGGTTTGGAGTCGGCGGAGGTGGGTGGGGGCAGCATTGCCCCACACCACCGCCGCGTATTCAAGGATGGGGCGAACAAGGGATGTGTACAGTCTAACAGCAAGGTGCGTGGGGAGGGAAGAGGTAGGGTTGATGAGAGGGTAGAGCAGGCATAGCCGCCCCATTGCTTTACGACGCACCTCGTCGATGTGGGGGCGCCAGGTTAGGCGTTGGTCCAGGGTAACACCCAAGTACTTTGCAGTACGAGTCCAGGGGACTGGGGTACCAAGGACCGCCACCTGAGGGAGCCGAATGGGAATACGGCGTCGGCAGATGATAAGGGCTTGGGTTTTGGAGGGATTAAACGCCAGACGCCAGGTCCTAGCCCAAACGGTTAGGGAATCTGTAGCCCCCTGGAGCCGCTGTTGAAGAACTGCCGCACTCCGAGAACGAGAGAAGAGTGCAGTGTCATCTGCGTAGAGAGCTAATTGTACCCTCGGCGCAGAGGGCAGATCGGCTGTAAAGAGGGAGTAGAGTAGCGGTCCAAGTACGCTGCCTTGTGGTACTCCTGCTCTGATTCGTCGTCGTGTGGATTTCCCATCTGGGATCCTGACATGGAAGGTGCGGCCTTCCAGGTATGTGGCTATAAGCCGTACATGGGACACTGGGAAGCCAAGGGAAAATAATTTGTAGAGCAGCCCTTCGTGCCAGACCGAGTCAAACGCTCTGGACACGTCGAGGAGTATGGCCCCAAAGTACTCCCTACGTTCAATGGCGTCCAGTGCCTCTTCTACAAGGCGCAGGAGTTGGTGAGTGGTTGCGTGTCCCTGCCTGAAGCCAAACTGCTCATCAGGGAGGACTCGTTCTCGGGCAATGTGGATGAGCAGTCGTTTAAGGTACAGCCTCTCGAACACCTTGGAGATGGCGGGCAAGAGGCTGATGGGGCGATAGCTGGCAGGGGAACGAAGATCCTTCCCAGCCTTGGGTATGGCGACCACTTCAGCATGTTTCCAGGCAGTGGGATATTGCCTGGTTGAGAGGATGTTGTTGAAAGTGGCCGTCAGGATGGGAATAGTAGCTGGGGGTAGCTGCTTGAGGAGGGCATTCGTCAGCTTGTCGGGGCCGCCAGCTTTCTTGGATTGGAGGTGCCGCAATTGCAGTTCTACCTCCTCTTCATTAATGGGGGTGATTTCATCCTCAGGGTCCTGGACGGCAAGGAGTTGAGGGAGGCGTGCCGTTACCAGGCGGATATGGTCGGGGTCAACGGGGTCATTGACCGGGGTGAAGTTGTGCGCGAAGACATCCGCCAAGGCGTTAGCCTTGGCATCTGGTTCGGACACAAAGTCATTGCCGACCTGGAGTGGGGGAATCCGTTGCCCTCGCCTCAGAAGGCTTTTTGTGAGCCGCCAGGCGGACGGGTCACTCAGGTTAATGGCAGAGATTTTGTTCTCCCATTCCTGATTGCGCTGGTCTTGCACCGCAGCCTTGATTTGGCGCTGCAGTCTATTGATGAGGCGCTTGGTTGCCGGGTTCCGAGTGAGCTGCCATTCTCGGATGATCCGGTTTTTCTCTGTGATGAGGGCAAGGATATGGTGAGGGAGAGGACGCAGATGATCTGGGGGCCGGTGTGGGCGGTGAGGGGTCGCTGCTGTTGCAGCATCTAGAACAACGGTGGTGAGGTGTATTAGGGTACGATCTGCGTCCGTTTGATCGGCAGCAGGGATTGTGGGTAGGGCTGCTTCGACCCTTCTCTGGTAGGACTGCCAGTCAATACCGCGGATGTTCAGGCCATCACTCGGCGCGGTCGGGGTTCCAACGAGATCTATGGAACAGATGACCGGGCGGTGGTCGGAGGCAAGAGCGATGCGGGTGGCTGCAGTGATGGGGTTGGGTAGCCCTTTCACCACTGCGATGTCTAAAACATCTGGGGGATGTCCTCCAGAGGGGTAAATGGTGGGGTCGTGCGGGCCGATGGTGCGGGCATGATGCCGCTCAGCGACCCGGAGGAGTCGACGACCTGATGTGTTTGTTAATCTACTGTTCCAGGCAGCGTGTTTGGCATTGAAGTCACCGCCAACGAAGACGTCGTTGCCGAGCGACAGCAATGCTTCGTAATCCGGTGTTTCTAGAAGGCCTCGTGGTGGTCTATAAAGAGCCACAAACGTGATGGGATCCCTCACCGTGTGGACGACGACGCCAGTGGCTTCCACAGTGTTGAGTGGGGGGAGGGAGATAGGGTGGTGGCGGAGGGAGTTACGAACGTACACCGCCGTGCCACCATAGGCGGTGGGCCTGTCTGTCCTGTAGCAGGAGTAGTTTGCTACACGGACGAAAACACCGGGTTTGAGATGTGTCTCTGCAACAAGGCAAACATCAACCCTCTCATCAAGGAGGAACTGTCGGAACTCCCCCTGTTGTTTGGGGAGACCATTGGCATTCCAGATCATGGCTGTCAATCCATGCTGTCTAACAGCCATGACTGGTTGGAATGGGAGTGGTGGCGGGGAACATGGATTGGGAGAGGGTGGTGGCAAGTTGGTGTGGGATGGTTTGGAGGAGGGAGTTGAAGGTGGTGGAGATTGCTGAGGTCAGTGCTTCAACAACATGGGTGATGAGGTCGTTGAGGTGGGTGGGAGCAGAGGATGGGGAGGGGAGAGGGTGCTGCTGGGACTGTACCGTGGTGGGAGAGGGGGTGGCAGTGCTTAACGCCTGCTAGTGGGATGAGGAAGGAGCGGCGGAGCGTGACACCCGCCGTGGGGAGGGGGAAGCAGTGCTTGACACCTGCTGGGGAGGGAGGTGAGGGAAGGCTGTTGGGGGGGGTTGGATAGGGATGGAGAGGAGGGGGGGTGGGTAGGAGCCCGGAGGGGCGGGATGGGAGCGAGATGCATGGGGGGGGTGGGCCCACGGCGCCGAACCCGCCAGGGCACCAGAGTAACTGGTGCCCGGGCGGACCGCCGCCGCCGGCCCTGCAAATCGTTTCTGGCTTGCCTTGTACGTTTTGATTTTTGGGCAGCCCATGTAACTGCCCGTGTGATTTCCTCCACAGCGGGCGCAGGTAGGGGGGGCGTCTCGGGGTTTAGTGCACTCCGAGGAGGCGTGTCCCCCGGCACACTTCACGCAACGCACCTCGCGGGTGCAATCACCCGCGAAGTGCGCCAGGCCCTGGCAACGGTAGCATACCAGGGTCATCCTCCTGGAGCGCGGTTTCTCCATCGTCACGCAGACGCGATCGATGAGTGAGAGGGTTAGGAGGTGGTGGTTCTCCGGCGTGTCAGGGGCGGAGACGAAGAAGAGTGGGGTGGGGAGTCGGGTACGAGGGGAAATGATCCTGGATATGATTGTGGTGGTTATGTTCGATGCCGTGAGTGCCTTCCTCAGGTCGTCCTCAGAGTACTCCATGGGGAGCCCTCTGACAACCACCCGAAGGCGGCGGGTCCTTTTAGGGGGGTGGAGAAACCTATGTTGCACTTACTGAGGATATGGAGTGTCTTAGCAAGGTCTGCGGCGGACTGGAGTTGCAGGCGATAATTATCCGCTCCAGACCATTTTATACGGTAGGGGTACTCAGTGTGAGTATTTAAGATATCTCGAAGCTCTTGGTAGGGTCCCTTGTGTTGTATGTAGATGGGAGGGGGGGGGGAGGGGTGGCTGATGGTTGGGGGGGCGGGGGAGTGGGAGGAGTGTCTGCGGCACCATCAATAGCCGCGAAAGTGTTGCTAACGGGCACGTCGGACAGTGACGTGGTGAATTGGCGACGAGGTGCCGTTTTGCGCGGCACCTGGAAGCCCTCCGCGTCAACAATGGCCTTTTTCTTTTTGGATAGGCCGCGTTTGGCGGGCTGGGTGGCCTCGGAGTCTGATGACGAGGCTAACTGCCGCTTCCGACGCTCAGCGACCGGGCGCCGATGGTCGTCGTCAAACTCCATCGCGCCCCCGTCATCGCTGTCGTCGGTCGCGGCAGACATGTTCGGATAGAAGAGGGCCTGACGCCGAACAGGGTCGACCTGCAGGCCCCCCTCCTCCGCAGCATCGCGGAGGGCAATCATATGTTCTTCTAGCCCCTCCATTAGGTCAGCTTCTGACATTACGGACGACGTGATGTCGTCGTTGGGTGCCGGATGCGGTTTAGGAGCGCATACAGCATCCTCTAAATCCGGCATGTCTAGTGGTCGTACGGCGGGGGGAGGGAGGGGGGAGCGGGATCTAGATCTCGGCGCACGCGGGCTTGTCCCACATGAAGGGGGCCCTGATGCGCGGCTATCCCTAATAGCCCTAGGTGCAGTTTCATTGATGACTGCATCAATGAAACTGCAACCGGGAGTGGCAGGGGAGGGGCAAATGACTGTGGGTGTGGTGGTAATGGTTGTGGTGGTGATGGTGGAGGTGCATATTGCGGCGGTCATAGGCAGCGCAATAACGCCGCCGGCTGCAGCTGTCTTCGTCCGTTTTGTAGGCCCAGTCGTTACCGTCGTCGAGTGCAGGGTCGTTGTAGGTGGGGGGCCGGATGGGGCCGCCGACGGAGCAAGCTCCGCCGGACGGCGATCCGCCACACCCGTCGCATCGCAACACACGTCTTTCGCCCGCGGCATCCCAGCTCGGAATTGGGGGGGGATATTTATGTTGAACTGAGGAGAGATTTAACTGTGAGATATCTTTCGTTATGACTGAATAGATTTCGATCTCTGGCCTGCCTGCTTACCGGGTTTGTTTCTGTACCATAATTACAGGTCCCTAACAGTCATTGGTGCGTAGTATGTAGTGTTACGAGGACAACGAAGGCATCTACATCTACATCCATACTCCGCAAGCCACCTGACAGTGTGTGGCGGAGGGTACTTTGAGTACCTCTATCGATTCTCCCTTCTATTCCAGTCTCGTATTGTTCGTGGAAAGAAGGATTGTCGGTATGCCTCTGTGTGGGCTTTAATCTCTCTGATTTTATCCTCATGGTCTCTTCGCGAGATATACGTAGGAGGGAGCAATATACTGCTTGACTCCTCGGTGAAGATATGTTTTCGAAACTTCAACAAAAGCCCGTACCGAGCTACTGAGCGTCTCTCCTGCAGAGTCTTTCGCGATTACTAAATGATCCTGTAACGAAGCTCGCTGCTCTCCGTTGGATCTTCTCTATTTCATCTATGAACCCTATGTGGTACGGATCCCACGCTGCTGAGCAGTATTCAAGCAGTGGGCGAACAAGCGTACTGTAACCTAGTTCCTTTGTTTTCGGATTGCATTTCCTTAGGATTCTTCCAATGAATTTCAGTCTGGCATCTGCTTCACCGACGGTCAACTTTATATGATCATTCGATTTTAAATCACTCCTAATGCGTACTCCCAGATGGTTTATGGAATTAACTGCTTCCAGTTGCTGACCTGCGATATTGTAGCTAAATGATAAGGGATCTTTCTTTCTATGTATTCGCAGCAAGTTACACTTGTCTACATTGAGATTCAATTGCCTCTTTCTGCACCATGCGTCAATTCGCTGAAGATCCTCCTGCATTTCAGTACAATTTTCCATTGTTACAACCTCTCGATATACCACAGCATCATCCGCAAAAAGCCTCCGTGAACTTCCGATGTCATCCACAAGGTCATTTATGTATATTGTGAATAGCAACGGTCCTACGACACTCCCCTGCGGCACACCTGAAATAACTCTTACTTCGAAAGACTTCTCTCCATTGGGAATGACATGCTGCGTTCGGTTATCTAGGAACTCTTGAATCCAATCACACAATTGGTCTGATAGTCCATATGCTGTTACTTTACTGTGGGGAACTGTATCGAACGCCTTGCGGAAGTCAAGAAACACGGCATCTACCTGCGAACCCGTGTCTATGGCCCTCTGAGTCTCTTGGACGAATAGCGTCAGCTGGGTTTCACACGATCGAAACCCGTGCAGATTCCTACAGAGTAGATTCTCCTGAAAAGTCAATATACTCGTACATAATACGTGTTCCAAAATTCTACAACTGATAGACGTTAGAGATATAGGTCTATAGGCAGTGTGGTAAGTGTTTGCGTTAAACTTTTCCACTCAGCTCGCTCGCAGTCACACACAGATGTGTCGATGTCCCACTCTTCGTGATCGACTAATCATGTCAAAATCTTCGTACCTTGTGTTGACACAAGCAATGCTGGGCTGTAGAGACTCAGAAAAATTTTAATCTTTCATTCTCGTACTGCCTTAGTATGTAACAATCCCATGAGGAGCTGACACAAAAGCACTACCTTACGTTAGTATTGATAATTGCACTCTAGGATATTAAAACACAGTGTCTTAGAAATATATAAACCTGTAGCTAGCAAAGTGATATACCAGTTAATGTAATCAAGAGCTGGTGTTCCTTTCACCATACCAGAGGGTGCTTTTGATACTGTCCAGGACGTTATTTTTATTAATAGTCTTCCATTCCATTAATACATGCATGCAATATGCCAACAAAATTATTTGATTACGCCCAACGATTGGGATTTGATAAAACTTTCAAGGCACATCGATTGAAATATACTACGCTCCACAGAGAAAGGTATGGTTCTGAGTCAGGCAATGCAGGCAGAAACATCCAATAAACATACAACTTAGTGCACATGCACCTCGTGGCCTCCCCACAAAACAATAACCACTCTAAGCAACAACAGAGTAGCTTCGCACAACTGAAATCGTTAAAACTGAACAAAACTCCATGCCCTGGTGGAATCCATGACAGATTCCATACTGAATTTGCAGCTGAGTTAGATCCTCTTCTGACAATAATCTATCATAGAACGTCAAACAAAGAACTGTGCCCAGTTCTTGGGAAAAGGCACAGGTCACACTTATCTACAAGAAGGGTAGTAGAATTGATCCACAAAACTACCGTCCAGTATCCTTGACATCGATTTGTTGTACAATGTTAGAACATACTCTGAGCTCAACCATAACGAGGTATCTTGAACGGAATGCCCTCCTCAATGACAACCAGCATCGATTTCGAAAACATCGATTATGTGAAACCCAACTTGCGGTTTCCTCACATGTACTGAAAGCTTTGGGTCAAGGCAACCAGGTAGATGCAGTGTTCGTTAATTACCAAAAAGCATTTGACTCAGTACCAAACCTATGTTTATTGTCAAAAGTACGGTCATATGGGGTATCAAGTGAAATTTGTGACTGGGTTGAGAACTTTTTGCTAGGGAGGGCACAGCATTTCATCTTGGATGGAGAGTCATCGACAGGAGTAGAGGTAACTTCGGGTGTGGCCCAGGGAAACATGTTGCAACCCTTGCTGCTCATGTTGTTTATTAATGACCTTGCAGACAATATTAACAGTAAAACGAGGCTTTTTGCAGATGGTGAAGTTATCTATAATGAAGTACTATCTGAAAGAAGCTGCGTATATATTCAGTCAGATCTTGATAAGATTTCAACTTTGTGTAGAGATTGGCAACTTGCTCTAAATGTTCAGGAATGTAAAACTTTACACTTCACAAAACGAAAAAAATTTAGTATCGGTAACTCATACCTGGGTATAACACTTTGCAGGGATATGAAATGGAATGATCACGAAGGTTCAGTCGTGAGTAAAGCAAGTGGTAGACCGGTTTATTGGTACAGTACTGAGGAAGTGCAGTCAGTCCACAAAAGAGATTGCCTACAAATCACTCTTGCAGCCAGTTCTAGAATACTGCTCAAGTATATGGGACCCATACCAGATAGAACTAACAGGGGACAGTGAACGTATACAAAGAAGGGCAGCACCAATCGTTAGAGGTTTGTTTAACCCCTGGGAGAGTGCTACAGAGATACTGAAGAGACTAAACTGGCAGACTCGTGAAGACAGACGTAAACTTTTCCGAGAAAGTCTATTAACAAAGCTTTAAGAATCTGCTTTAAACGATTAGTCTAGGGATATACTAGAGACCCTTACGAATTGCTCACATAGGGAGCGTGAGGAGATGATGAGAATAGTTACCGCAGGCACAGAGGCATTGAGACAATCATTCTTGCCGCACTCCATACTGAATGGAACAGGGAGAAACCTTAATACATTGTACAATGAGACGTACCCTCTGCTGTACACGTCACGATAGTTTGCAGAGTATAGGTGTAGATGTGGACTCTGAACCTTCCCTTCACATTCCGAGCCACCTGAGTTCAACAGTAGCTCAGAATATTTGTTGTACTTAGGTACTCTTCCGACTACAACATGCAAAAAAGGGACCATGTATACTGTTGGACAGTCTGTACTGCATTCTGGAGGAGATACTATGAGGTCTCTAACCTCTCATGTTTGAAGTTATCTGTTGCGTTATAAAAGGACATTAAGCGAGTTCGACCAAGTTCCCTTCACCGATTGCAGAGCATGTGACCTTCCACATCCCATGTATTGGTGTTGTAATTTTTCCTCCTATCTACGAAATTCTGTAGCTCTCAATTCGTTCGAGCAATCAATCATTGATGATAGGAAACACAGTCATAGCTCAGTCACTCAAAATAATTCTGAAATTTTACTTGTTAGAATGAAATCAGGCGATGATTCTTCTTCTCTGCAGGCTCGTGCTTTGCGGCAGTCTGCTAATCTGTACAAATAAAATGCCTCGTAATTTTGGGAGCGTTGTATAATCAGTCGGGAAACCTCATGTCAAGCGGATATTTGGCTTTGATGAAGTTTAACCTTCCGAAGAAGTAATGAAGCTCTTGGATTATTAAATGCAGGTTCGTATCCAGTCTTTCGGAAGTTCCCTTCTGATTAAAAACTACACAATATATCAATAAATATCATTAATTCTCAAATTTCAAATACACACCTTTTATTTGAAGGAGCAATCTATGTATATTTCCTTTTAATCGTACAGTTCGTATCAGTTATCTTCTGTGATAAATCTCAATAATCAGATTACAGTTCTTCCAAACCAAGCTCTGGCTAATCGGCACGAAGACAATCTCCAAAGCTCCCTTTCTTTTTTTTCTAACAACCACCAGAGAGAGTACTACAAAGAATACTTATGCGCTCATGGCATAGCTATTGTATGAACGACTTTTCGCATGGATTCTGCGAGTATGAAGATAGAAAATTAGTAAACGTCATTCAAATGTAGAATTGTATCTGAATGATTCATCGAATATAAAGAGATATTACAATTGCCCCTCTCAGCGCGCAAAGTTAATGATAATACACTTTGCGAGCTAACAGAAAAAATTTGTTGGGTTGTTTATTCAAAAGAGGAATATTTTGAATTAGTAGAATTTTACTATAGAGAGTATGGGTAACATGTTAAGACAATAAATTACGAGAATACCTAAGCTGTAGCTTTTACATGTACCGGGCTATACCCGCATCCCGAGTACATAACCAGGGAAGATGTAGATTGGTGTAATTACGAAAAAGGTCTACCCATTTGGGAACTGGCCTTCACAGGGAAACCCTGGAAAACCCGGAAGAATATACCCCAGCTCAGGTATTAAAGAAGATAGGAAAGCCTAAATCCAGTAATTTTGAAATATATAGAAGCTCCATAGATTAGATCGAAGGAAAAGTGCCTCATAGCAAAAAAAATTTTACAATATTGCTCGAAAAAATTTTTCTAAATTCTTCTTTCGACGATGTAGCCGACGATCTCGTTGTGAAGTCGATGGAACAGGAACACTGGATACGGACACCAGGTAGGCGACGTACAGCGTTTGGTGGAGGCGGCACGGAGGACAGGCGATGGCTTATGGTACAGGATAGAAGCTGGTAACGTGCCGTAGAAACAGGAAGATGAACTCAGGAACAGATGGTCAGGGACGTGAACGTGAAACAGGTTTAAAGTGGGATAAGAAAAGGTTCTGACTGAATAAATCCCTGGAAGACAGTGGATTGAAGCAACGAAGTCCATATTTCATCGTTGAACTCAAAATCGGAGTGGATTCTTATATTCTTCCATCTGTACTAGACTGGAACATCCATCAGTCCTGACAATCGCGAATTTTTTTTGTAGTCCTCAATACCAAAGTTGTTTTGCATTACAACTGCTGATTGTCCAAAACATTGACAAATAGACTGTGGGCATTTAAATTTTGTTGTAGCTCATATCGAATGTATTCCTCTAAAAAAAATTTTTAATCAAATCTTCGTTTTGTTATAGTGCAGGTGGAAGTAGAGCATTGAATCTGTCTGAGGTTTGCTTTCAATTACGAAATTATGGATAAAATTTAAGTTTACACCTGATGAAAAATTTAAAACATAGGCATATGACACTGACTCCACAACAGGAATAATTTGAAAAATTTTCGTTATTCTTATAATTAACTGGTTTACAGATCCACTTGCAAATAAATATCATTAATGATGACGTATGTTCATTTAACAAATCATCCAATTGCAGAATCTTCTTCATCCTCTCATGAACATTTATGGAAATATATTTCAACAATTATGTCCATAATATGAAACACACAAACTGCTATCCTTAAAATGTTAATTAAAATTTTTAAATTAATTCTCCAGGTAAAGAAGGCATGATGAAAATTCTAAAAATTATAATAATTTTCTCTCGCGCAACCAGAGAGTTTCTTGAATTGTTTGCAGCAGTGACATTATCGACTGTTGCTCCATTTCACAGTTCATTTGTTTTCTTGCGTGAACAGCGCACATCATACACACAGCGTATTTACCTGTAATCCCATACTGTTCAAGTTTCACATGCAATTCTCACATAAGTGCCGTGTCTTGAGGAAATGTAGATGCACTTTCATTGTATATCACTATGGCTTCTGCTCATAGTCCACACTTACAAACACTAGAATTAACAGATTCTTCTACCTATCTTAAAATTTTTTTTGCTAAACTATCACAGGAGTAATCTCACTGTCTCTAAACCTATCACAGGAGTAATCTCACTGTCTCTAAACCTATCACAGGCGCAATCTCACAGTCTCTTAACCTATCACAGGCGCAATCTCACAGTCTCTTAACCTATCACAGGCGCAATCTCACAGTCTCTTAACCTATCACAGGCGCAATCTCACTGTCTCTTAACCTATCACAGGAGCAATCTCACTGTCTCTTAACCTATCACAGGCGCAATCTCACTGTCTCTTAACCTATCACAGGCGCAATCTCACTGTCTCTTAACCTATCACAGGAGCAATCTCACTGTCTCTTAACCTATCACAGGAGCAATCTCACTGTCTCTTAACCTATCACAGGAGCAATCTCACTGTCTCTTAACCTATCACAGGAGCAATCTCACTGTCTCTTAACCTATCACAGGAGCAATCTCACTGTCTCTTAACCTATCACAGGAGCAATCTCACTGTCTCTTAACCTATCACAGGCGCAATCTCACTGTCTCTTAACCTATAGACAACATAAACTTCTTGATATTTATATACACATTCGACTCATAGTCAAATTCCACTCTAAAGTCTTCTCCATATTTGGTATCACAGATCTACGATCCTTCAAAAAATTTCTTAATATCATTACGCGGGAATAGTCCCTTTATTCTTTTCGATTTGGGATATGCCAACAAGTATGATCCAGGATTTGGTATATTTACAATAACATATGGTCCGGTATAAATAAGATTCCATTTCTTTATGTTCTTCATCAGTTTCGAGGAATGGATGTGTCGCCTCAATAAAACCTTTTATCCAAGATGAAACGTCTGAATCCGGTGAATCCGTTTATCATATGTCAGTTTCCGTTGTATTGCCTTTTTAGTTAAATTGACAAGTGCGAGTCGAATCTTTTCCTCCCATTTTAAATTCTGGTCTTCATACTTTGGCAGATGGTTTATCCAGAAGTTCTTTTCAATCTGACTAAACATTAAGCTCTGTTGGAGTAAAGTTAGTTGAGGTATGTGTCAGATTATTAAATATTTGTTCAAATTCTGACAAATAATCAGCCCATGATGTTTGTTTGCTGTGACAGTATGTACGCATAAATCGGTTTAATTCTCGGAAAACTCGTTCTATTGGACTACCTTGTGGATGGTAACATGTCAAAATTTGTCGAATACCAAGTTGTGTTAATGTTTGCTTCCATTTAAATCCAGTAAAAATTCTGGCATTATCTGTAATTATGGATTTCGGTAAACCTACATGCGGAAGATAGTCACGCATCAATCTCACTACAACAGCTCTGGCAGTAACACACTCTAATGGATATAGTTTTACATATTTTGTAAACACGTCAAAGAATCCAACAATGAATTTGACTCCTCCTCTTGATCGTGGGAGAGGGCCGCAGATATCACACGAAATTAACGCCCTTGGCTCTCGTGGAATAATTGAATGCAGAACGTGCTTACTACTTCTATTATCCGGTTTTGCCTTTTGACAGAGTAAACAGTTTTGTATTGTTTGGTGCACTTTTCTCCTAATATTCGGAAAATAACAGTATGCTCCTATTTTATTGGCACATTTAATTACACCAAAATGTCCCCATGATAAGTGGGTAAACCAAATTAATTTTTCCTCATATTCCTTCGGGATACATACACACCACCATGGATTGTTGTCCTTCCCACATCTGAAGAATAATACTCCATTTACTAACTTATAATGATCTAAACTAGCCCTTGAATTTTGTTGTTCCTCTAGCTGAATTATCTTCTTCCATCGAGGGTCTTTTCGATGTAAATTTCCCATATCTCTTCAAAGATGTACATAATAAGTCTTGTAGATATTGTCCTGCAACAGTAATACTGGAAAATCCGAAGTATTTACTGATTCTATTTCCGGCGTTAAACCTTCTGGGCCATATTTTCTTTGCCAGACACATGAATAATTTTAAATTGGTACTGCTGTAGTGTCATTGTCCAACGTGACAGTCTAGGATGTAATAATTTACATGTTTGCAAAAAGGTTAGTGATTGAAGGTCACAATACACAATCGTTTTCGAACCATGTAAATAACAGTTAAACTTCTTGAATGCCCAGATAACCGCAAGTGCTTCAAGTTCTGTGGTCGTATAGGCTCTTTCACAGGGCGATAACACTCGACTAGCAAATGCTATCGGACAGAATGTTGGTACCCCTTTTATTTTCCTTATTTGGAAGAGACAAGCACCTAATACAACATCCGATGAATCCGTGGACAGACAGAACTCACAATTCATATCAGGGTGATATAATAAGGATGCGTTAACGAGTTGGTCTTTAATGTCTCGAAAAGCTAGTTCACATTCTTCAGTCCATTGCCATGGCACATCCTTCCGTAGAAGCCGGTTTAATGCCTCAGAATTCATGGCTTGAGTCCTTATGAAACGACGGAAGAACGATGCCATACCTATAAATCCCTTCAGCTGTCTTTTATTCCGTGGTGATGGAAAATTTCGAATTGCACTTATCTTCTTCTCGGTAGGCAGGATACCTTTCGCATATATCATATGTCCTAAGAACTTAATTTGTGGTAAAGCAAAATGAGACTTTTGTAAGTTTACTGTAATTCCGGTTTTATTGAAAACAGCAAAAATCCTTTCCAAAATATGCAAATGCTCTTCCCATGTTTTCGTGGCTATTAATAAGTCGTCAACAAACACAATTATACGACTACGTAATTCTGGTCCAAGAACATAATCCAACGCTGAAATAAATATTCCGGCACTAATATTAAGTCCGAACGGGACAACTCTAAATTGGTAACTTCTCCCAGCATACATAAATGCGGTATATTTCCTAGATTCTTCATCCATTGGGACCTGCCAGTACGAACTTCTCAAATCAACACTAGTTAAGTACGAAACATACTGGAAATTTTGAATTAATTCATCTATATTTTCCGGATGAGTTCTTACAGGTACTATTATTTTATTAATCTCTCTCGCATCCAGAACTAATCTAACGTTACCTCCAGGTTTTGGGACGACTAAGAGCGGAGAACAATATGGACTAGTTGATGGCTCAATCAAGTTCCATTCTAACATTCTATTTATCTCCCTTTGAACGGATTGTTTTAAACGCCAGGGGATCGGATAGTGCGTGTAACAGTAAGTCTGATGTGGCTTCACTTATAGGTGACAAATATACCCTTTAATAATTCCTGGTTTCTCATCAAAAATCTCTTCATATGCCTCTAACAAATAATGAAGCTGCTGCCTTTGTTCTCCGGTAAGCTGATTTGATTCACTAGCTTTTATCATTGTTGTTTGGTTAAAGTCCTCCTGTTGTATCAGATCCTTTGAAAGCTCCTTACAACGACCGTTTGTAGTGTCAATTAATTTAATTATGGCACCGCGACAATTTTTCTCATGCACCGTTTCCTTTCTATTTAAATCCAATGCTATCTCTCCTCCATTTAATCTAAATTTAACTATTCCTTCCAAAAAATCAATCTAACAATAGTACTCCTGCATACTCCCAATACCAAGAATACAGTCCACTAATAACTTCTCCACTACAAGGAACGTGCATTTTATTGCTACATATCCCATTTTCATCTCTAATTGTGTTTGTATTTTGACATTGGGAGAGCGTGCTCCAATAGCTCCGATGATTTTGCAGTTCTTTACTGGCAAAATTGGTACTTTCTTCTTCCTAATAATTCTCCGAAAACGAGCGCCTGAGATGACATTGGCGGAAGCGGCGGTGTCTAATATCACATTCGTTGGAACTCCCTCTATTTCAACAAATACTTCCGATACCGGAACACTCGATCTGTCATTATGACACGTTATTAAATCCTTTGTTAACTCTTCAGTCAACAGCTCACCATCATTATACCTTAACAATTGTAATTTTACTGTTTCGCCCCTAACAGGTCCCCTGACCGCTCCTCCGGGGCACGATGCGGTCATGTTTAGTTTGACTGATTGTTGGTCCGATTGGTATTTGTCTCTTCAGCTACTTCAGTGATTATCGGTTGTTGTGGTGAATTCTGTATATATTGTCTTGCTTGATTCGTGTAATTATTGTTTTTGTTCTGCTGGTGTTGGTAGAACTGTCCTGTGTTGCCATACATTGGATTATATCGATTAAAATTCCTACTGTTCCTAAAATAGCCCCTCGCTGCACCATTACTAAAGTTTCCATTATGGTAATAATTATTGTTTGCATTTTGCCCATTGCTAAGTCTCCTCGGAGAGTGTAGTTGGTTATGATTATTGTTACTGCTACCATTACTGCCATTCCCACTCGGGTTGCAGCTCGGATTCGCTTCTATTGCTCTTCTTTGATATGACATTTCTCTTGCCCTTTTATTGTCCTCCTCAATTATATCAATACGATCAAGCGTAGTCATAAATGAGTCTATATTCTTATCATTTATATATAACAGCTGATTCTTTATACTGGTGGGTAGTCTGGACTTGAGTAATCTAAGTATATCCGGCAAAGGAATCGGTGCATGCCAATACAAATATTTATTAATGTATTTCTCAAAATATCTCTTTAGAGATCCTCTAGAAAATGAGAAAGGCTCAGGATATAATACTCCACCGAGCGAGGTGGCACAGTGGTTAGCACACTGGACTCGCATTCGGGAGGACGACGGTTCAATCCCGTCTCCGGCCATCCTGATTTAGGTTTTCCGTAATTTCCCTAAATCGTTTCAGGCAAATGCCGGGATGGTTCCTTTGAAAGGACACGGCCGATTTCCTTTCCCATCCTTCCCTCACCCGAGCTTGCGCTCCGTCTCTAATGACCTCGTTGTCGACGGGACGTTAAACACTAATCTCCTCCTCCTCCTCCTCCTCTTGTACTCCAGCAGACCAATATTTTGCTAGAAAAGCCTGCTCAAATTCTTTGTAACATTTACAAGATGATGTTTGTTCGGATGCCCACAATGCTCCTGTTCCTTGTATATATCCAGATACAAAACTAATCTTTTGCCATTCTGTCCACCAAGATCGTGGAAATAGACCTCTGAAACTTCGAATAAAGACTACAGGATGAACATTCTTTTTGTCAGGGTTAAAGATTTGAAATTGTCTCTGTTTAATCATCTTCTCCTCAACGGTACTACGATTCCAAAAATCATCCTGTTCGTACTTTTCCCTGTGGCTATCCGTTGTATCGAATCTAACTTGTGACGTTCCAGTTCTGTCTACATCGGATCTTGACGTGGACGGAATGTCACGCACAGGTTGAGAGTTTTGTTTCCTACTTCTCGGTGTTTCTAAATCCTTCTGCGAGAGATTTAGTAATCTTTCGATATTTTCTTTCCAACGCGAGAATTCTTCGCCAAGGTGTTCTCGAACTTCCTCTAACCATTTGTTAAAAAAATTCTCCTCGGAACTCTCTGAAATGGAATGTGAAGCTACTTTCACAGTTTCTTCTATCGTTTCTGAAGGAAAATTTTGCCGCTCTAATGTCATTTCTGAAAACTTTCCCGCAAGTACATTCATTCTATGTTCCACTGCCGTCTGTTTTTCCTTCACTTCGTCAAATTGCTTCTTTAGATTATCTTGGGATTCTATAATTTCTGGTATTATAGCTACGGAACACTGTATGTCCTCTTGAGCTTGTATTACTTGAGGAAACAGTTCTACTTGTTTTTGTATCGTGTCAATTTTGACGGATACATATTTGGTTAGTTCCGCTTTTAATTTACTATTGTTTCCTTGGCATTGTTGGCGGACCTGCTCAATTTGAGCAATAAGATTCTGTTCGGTCCTTTCTGCCTGTTCTTTTATTTCCTGTGTCTGGGCATGTAATCTCTGATCTAATTCAGTAAAGGTTGCTCTTAACTGATTTTGTAATTCTGTTTGATTTTCGGCTAGTTGATTTTGGAGTTCATTTTGTATAATGGATAAGTCTCGTTTTACCTCCGCTTGGCCTTCGGCTAATAGACAACTGTTGCATAATAACAAGTAATGTGTCAACAACAGTCTGATCAGCTGTTGTATGAATGTTTTCTGAACCAGCGGGATTATTTATATTGCTACCGCTAGCCACAACAGTATCAGAATTGCTATCCGTGGCCTCTGCTTCTGCGCAAACAGCTGAAGGCTGTTGCACGTCTCGTTGCTGATTCAATGACATTTTAAAGTCCGCTCTAGTCAATACCATTAAATAACTGTCAATATCAGGTTCTAATCACTAAATACAGTTAGAAAATTTACTGTCGTAGACGCACTTGACTTTCAAATTACTTCACAGATTGTATAAAGTTCAATGTCCAGATACGAAAATCACACAATATACAGTTCGACAATCTAACTACTATCTGGAAAAAAGTTCTTTCTAAATTGATTTCAAACTATTTTACTACAGTATAAAAAAAAATTAGATTTCTCTGGCCTTGTACTGTAGTCTCGGTGTTGTCCAATAGTTGAAATCGTTTCTTGGTATCAGCAATCTTTTGCTATGGGCACGGAATCTCTCTTCAGATTAGTTACCTCTCATTCTCGTTGGTTTTCCTGAAACAAAAAATACATATATTAGATAACAATCCAAGAGAGTCCTGTCACACTGGCGCCACTGTAATTTTTCCTCCTATCTACGAAATTCTGTAGCTCTCAATTCGTTCGAGCAATCAATCATTCATGATAGGAAACACAGTCATAGCTCAGTCACTCAAAATAATTCTGAAATTTTACTTGTTAGAATGAAATCAGGCGATGATTCTTCTTCTCTGCAGGCTCGTGCTTTGCGGCAGTCTGCTAATCTGTACAAATAAAATGCCTCGTAATTTTGGGAGCGTTGTATAATCAGTCGGGAAACCTCATATCAAGCGGATATTTGGCTTTGATGAAGTTTAACCTTCCGAAGAAGTAATGGAGCTCTTGGATTATTAAATGCAGGTTCGTATCCAGTCTTTCGGAAGTTCCCTTCTGATTAACAACTACGCAATATATCGATAAATATCATTAATTCTCAAATTTCAAATACACACCTTTTATTTGAAGGAGCAATCTATATATATATTTCCTTTTAATCGTACAGTTCGTATCAGTTATCTTCTGTGATAAATCTCAATAATCAGATTACAGTTCTTCCAAACCAAGCTCAGGCTTATCGGCACGAAGACAATCTCGGAAGCTCCCTTTCTTTTTTTTCTAACAACCACCAGAGAGAGTACTACAAAGAATACTTATGCGCTCATGGCATAGCTATTGTATGAACTACTTTTCGCATGGATTCTGCGAGTATGAAGATAGAAAATTAGTAAACGTCATTCAAGGGTAGAATTGTATCTGAATAATTCATAGAATATAAAGAGATATTACAGTGTCGCTAATAAATCTCCAACCACCTTACTACTGATGAAAAGTGTAGATCCAACAATCCTTTCTTACATATTGTTTCATAGGTACCTATGTTTCACTTTATCTTCCTAATACTTTCAAATAATGTGCAGTATATAATGGGTGACTTGCCAAACTGTAAACAGTGACTTTGAGATAACATTGCATAGATAATATTGCACTGCCTAGGAGACTTTTATTTTTACTTTTAACCTCTGTTATCTCAATCTCATCCTCTCTTGTTCAACGTAATTTAATATGCGATAATGACGGAAGCAGTCGACGTTAATTAAAATTTGTGCTGCGGCCAAGATTCGAACTGGGGTCTCCTTAACTAGGCAGAAATGCTAACCATTACACCACCGCCACACGAGGTACTATTTTGGTTAGCATATTTTCCTAATGAGCAAGAAGTCGCGGATTCGAGCCCCGGGCGCGACACAAATTTTAATTCATGTCATCTGCTTCCATCATTACCGCAGATGAAGATGAGATTTTAACTATAAGTAATTTAATATGAAAATTAATGTTTGAGAGGGAAATATATCACCACTGCTGCCTTTGAATAAATTGTATTACTGAAACGTTACACATAAATGTAAACTTTGAAAATGCTCTTGATAATTTTTATACAATACTTATTGTAATTCCTATCCTTTACCTTCTTCATCCACTTGGGCTGCACACACTACCGCATGGTAGTTCTGTATCTGCTCATCATAACATCAATTTATCGTACAACTCCTCATTCACCTCTCCTGCATTGCATGCCTAGCTTCTGTACTACACTAATACCCCCACTTCAACTTACCAGATTACGTTGCACTCAGACACACACACACACACACACACACACACACACACACACACACACACACACACACATATCAGATTATTATTCAGCTTCCAGCATGCTATCTCCTCACAGGCGGAAGTCAAAGCCAGCTGACTTTAATTACTTCATTTATAGGATAAAGTTTGCTTGAGTCTTCATAGAAATCATCTTAGTCATTGTCTTATGTACTCTCTTTGTCATAGTTTTCACTAACATCGACTGCTCCATTCAACAGCTGCTTTTCCATTCCAAATCTCGTAAGAATTAATACTGCCTACACCACAGTACACAAATAAATAAAATTTTTAATTTTGCTGAAGTGACAACCATTGATCAATTTCCACGTTTTAGCACATTTTTTCATTTATTCTCTTTACTGATCTTCCTCACTCACTAATTCATTGAACATTACAATCAGACAATGCGTAATGTTCGCCTATTAAGTTAGAGTGCTTCTTGCCCTTATGTATCTATTTATTGAATAATATTTAAATTTCTGTATTAATATGTTTGACAATGAAATATCGTATTGGCTCAGCTCAATTCTGTTATGAATCCTCACCTTTTTGCATTGCTCGTTCTACGAATTACCTTCCCTGCTATGTTCAAAACTTGTTGTCCCCGTGTTTACTATCTGTGCTTCTTATAGCCGTGTCTGTGACCTACGAGCAAGGAACACTTTGAACACAATTACATGATCATATGTTTACATTTTTTTCAGGCGTCAGTCTTCTGATTGGTTTGATACTGCCCGCCAGGACCTCATCTCCCATGCCAACCTCTTCATCTCAGAGTACAGTTGCTACCTATGTCCTCAATTATTTGCTGGATGTATTCCAATATCTGCCTGCCTGTACATTTTTGGCCCTCTACAGTTCCCTCTAGTACCATGGAAGTCATTCTCTTATGTCTTAAGAGATGTCGTATGATCCTCTATCTTCCCCTTGTCAGTCTTTTCCATATATTCGATTCCTCTTCGATTCTGCACAGAACCTTCTCATTCCTTCCGTTTTCTATCCAACTAATTTTCAACATTCGTCTGTAGCACCACATCTCAAATGCTTCATTTCTCTTCTGTTTCAGTTTTCGCAAAGTCCACGTTTCACTGCCATACAATGCTGTGATTTAAACATACATCCTCAGAAACTTTTTCCTCAAATTGAGGCCTATGTTTGATACGAATAGACCTCTTGGCCAGGAATGCTCTTTTCACTAGTTTTTTTTGTTCTGCTTGCTCCGCCCTTCATTGGTTATTTTGCTGCCTAAGTAGTAGAATTCTTTAACTGCATCTACTTCATCAATCGTTATGTTCAGTTTCTTGCTGTTCTCATTTCTGCCACTTCCATTTCTTTCATCTTTCTTCAATTTACTCTCAGTCCATATTCTCTACTCGTTAGACTGTTCATTCCGTTTAGCAGATCATTTAATTCTTTACTTTCACTCAGGATAGCAATGTCATCAGCGAATCATATCATTAATATCTTTGACCTTGAATTTTAATTTCACTCCTGAATCTTGCTTTTATTTCCATCATTACTTCTTCGAAGTACAGATTGAACACTGGCGGCAAAAGACTACAACCCTGTCTTACACTCTTTTTAATTCCATCAATTACTTCTTGATCGTATAGTCTTATAATTCCCTTTTGGCTCTTGTACGTATTGTATATTACACGTCTCTCCCGATAGCTTACGCCTATTTTTCTCAGAATGTCGAACATATTGCACCATTTTACATTGTCGAACGGCTTTATCAGTTCCACAAATCCTATAAATGTGTCTTGACACTTCTTTAGTCTTCTTCCATTATCAATCGCAACGTAAGAATTGCCTCTCTGGTGCCTTTACCTTTCCTAAAGCCAAACTAAGAGTCATCTAACGCATCCTCAATTTTATTTTCCATTGTTATGTATCATAATCTTGTAAGTAACCTTGATGAATGACATTTTAAGCTGATTGTGCCATAATTCCCGCACTTATCACCTCTTGCAGTTTTCGGAAGTGTGATGATATTTTTCCGAAAGTCAGATGGCATGTCGTCAGACTCATACATTCTAGACACCAAAGTGAAACGTCGCTTTGTTGCTACTTTCCCAATGATTTTAGGATTTCTGATGGAATATTATCTATTCCTTGTGCCTTAATTGATCTTAAGTCCTCCAAAGCTTTCTTCAGTTCTGATTCTAATGCTGCACCCCCCATCTCTTCTAAATCGACTCCCGTTTCTTCTTCTATCACATCAGACAAATCCTCCCCCTGATACAGGCCTTCAATGTGCTCTTACTACCTATCTGCTCTCTCCTCTGCATTGCACTCTCAATGGTGCCATTTTTGTTCTCAGTTTCATCGAATGATGTTTTCAGTTTCCTGTATGCTGAGTATGTTCTTCGAACTATCATTTCTGTTTCGATTTATTCACATTTTCCATGCAACCATTTCATCTTAGCTTCCCTGCTCTTTCTATTTATTCCATTCCTCAGCGACTTGTTTTTCTGTATTCCTGAATTTCCCTGAACATTTTTGTACTTCCTTCTTTCATTGGTCAGCTGAAGTATTTCTTCTGTCACCCATGGTTTCTTCCCAGTTACCTTCGTTGTATCTATATTTTTCTTTCCAACTTCTGTGACTTACCTTTTTCGAAATGTCCATTCCTCTTCAACTGTACTGGCTACTGAGCTGTTCCTTATCTCTGTATCTATAGCTTCAGAGAACTTGACACATATCTTGTCATTTCTTAGTACTTCCATATCCCACTTCTTTGCATATTGATTCTTTCTGACTAATCACTTAGACTTCCGCCTACTCTTAATCACTACCACGTTGTGATTTGAGTCTATATCTGCTCCTGAGTAAGCCTTATAATCCAGTTTTGAGTCTGGAATCTCTGTCTGACCATGATGTATCCTAACTGAAATATTCCAGTATCATCCGGTCTTTTCCAAATATACCACCTCCTCTTGTGATTGTTGAACATAGTATTCACCATTATTAGAGTAAATTTGTTACAGAACTCACTTAGACTTTCTCCTCCCAAGCCCACATTCTCCTGTAACTTTTTCTTCTACTCCTTCACTACAGCTGCATTCCAATCCCACATGAGTATTAGATACTCATTTCCCTTTATTTACTGTATTATCTTTTCATTATCCTCATATATACCCTCTATCTCTTCATCTTGAGCTTATGACGTCGGCATGTTTACCTGAACTATCGTTATCGATGTTGGTTTGCTGCCGATTTTGGTAGGAATAGATCTATCACTGAACTGTTCTCAGGAAACACTCTGTGCCCTACATTCCTATTCGTAACGAATCCTCGACCTGTTATATCATTTGTGGTGCTGTTGATATTACCCTATACTTATCTGAATAGAAATCCTTGTATTATTTCCATTTCACTTCACTGATCCCCACTATATCTAGCTAGAGCCTTTGCATTTCCCTTTTCAGATTTTCAAGCTTCCCTACCACGTTAAAGCTTTTGAGATTCCACGCCCCCACTCGTATAACGTTATCCTCTCGTCGGTTATTCATGCTTTTTCTCATGTTCGTTTTCCCCTTGGCAGTCCCTCCCCCAGAGATAGAAAAGGGGGACTTTTCTGGAGTGTTTTGCCACTGGAGAGATCATCATGACACTTTTTAAATTACAAGCCACATGTCCTGTGGATACACATTATGTGTCCTTAATGTAGAGGTTTCCTTTGCCTTCTCCATACTCAGGCCGTAGATCATTACTGATTCTTCCATCTTTAGGGGCAGTTTCCCAGCCATAGAACAAAAGTGCCCAGAACCTCTGACCGCTCCTCTGCCATCTTTGACAAGGCCATTGGCAGAAACAGGTTGACTTCTTATGCCGGAAGTCTTTGGTTGCCAATGCTGATTATTTATCAAAATTTAAACAGAGGTGGATTTCGAACCGAGGACCGATGACTCTTTGATTGCTAATCAAAGACATTTTGAACAATTTCTTGTTTGTCATGCTAAGCTATGGCTGTAGGAAATGTAGAAGTGTAAAAGCTGATTAGTCTTTTTGTGGGCCCAAGTGGTTCATGTTGAGTGACTGACTACCCTTGTTGGTGGAGTGTGCTCTGTCATATGTATGTAGACAACTGCTCATCAGTATTGTTTGTGGTATGCAGCCCTCTGGCCACCATGAGAACACGCCCGCCTACACTGCCCCTCTCTCTTCGCAGCACACCAGCGACTACAGAGGAGGGGCCCGCCACCAGTGCTCAGACACCTGCCACAGCTGCACCACTCACGTCTTCCCAGCACACCCCTCCACCTGCCGCCGCCGCTGTGTCTCGCTTACGGTGAGTTGCAGCAATGTATGTGCACAACTGGTGTGTTAACCAAGTCTTACGGTAAAAAAGTAATTCCACTTTCTCTCAATTTTTTCACAAAAGACACAGCGTCTATCAGAAAAAATTAGTGCTTTTTTGCAGCTTTTAAGTTATAATGTGGAGAAAACTAAAATCGGAGAATGTGGATCCAGTGAGAATTATATTCAGTTCATAATCAGTCGGTCGCACTTGTGTGGGAAATATATTATACAAACCGTATACTTTCCCACGTTTTTTTTAAAAATATTCTTGTGTTTAGTACAGTTTCTCCTTTAATTCATATTTATGTAACTTAGAAAACTGTCTTAAGAAAATGGGTGTGGAAGAATGGGTTTGTTACACTACTATTCAACACATCCCATAAGTTACACAAATGAAGAATTGTGGTATGTAGGAATAGCAACACTGGGGAAGTATAGTGGTTGGAGGACTGTTGATTGTCTTACTACAAGGAATGCTTATGAGAACCTCTGGTGGCTGAGTTCGAAAATCATGGGTGAAAGGACGAAAACAGAAAAGAAATAATCGTAGAGCATTGTTTGACGAAAGTCCCCACCTGCGGAAGTTCGGCCATCGAGTTGCAAGTCTTCTCAGTTGACACCACGCTGGGCAACTCGCATGTCAATGATGATGAAATGATGAAGAGGACAGCCACTAGCGGTGGCCGTACGGTCCGAGGCGCATTGCCACGGTTCGCGCGGCTCCCCCCATAGAAGGTTCGAAACCTCTCCTAGGCATGGGTGTGTGTCTTGTCCTTAGGGCAGGTTAGTGTAAGTTAGTTATTTGGTGTGGAAGCCTAGGAAACGCTGACCTCAACTGTTTGGTCCCATAGGAACTCAGCGCAACAGCCACAATGTAAGGTACATTTTCTCATGTTGAAAACATGATAAATGAATGATATTTTGTCATTAGGCTCTCGCTGCCACCAGATATCATCTAATGAAACTTTTTCTAATTTCTTACACCAGTAGAGCAGAGGAAAGAATGTTGAAGTAAAAATTAGAAGAGAAATTCTTTCCACAACCATAAGATTAAAAACCTTGAAGTACAATATTTTTTATCGATAGTGTCCTTAATATTCCTCTAAATAATTCATAAGTTTCATCCATCTCCGTTTCTCGTAAATTGTACACACAGTACTTCAACCAGTAGTATCTAGGAGCTAATTCTTGGTAACATTGCAGTATTTTGCATTGAAATATTCTTGTCAATGATGTTGATATTTTTGTAGTTTATGAGCAAAATAATAGTGATGATAAAAGAGAGAAATTGGAACGTTTTGGAACATAGGACTTAAGAATGTGTCCTTATTCATACATGTGATTTTTCAATGCCTAGTCCAGAAGTGTTATGTCATATTGATTGCTATCAATGGGAGGAATGACATTCACCAGGCAATGTGCTGTCATGGCTCAGCTCTTCAGAGAATCACACCTCCTCTTTACAGTGACTTAGACGCACAGAAATATGTATACCAACATTCCAGTATACAAAACGTAGACTCCCAGTAACTCATCCTTCCAGAATACGAGATATGCATTGAAAGAAACGATGAGGCAATGAGCTGCTAACTTAAGTCCTGATCAAAGACAATTCATATAGTAGTGAGAGAACATGGAGGACAAGTGTCCACAAACGTCACTGATCCCAACTACTTTGCAACTCATGACCATTAGAAAAGCACTGGTGGATGTCTGTGTGTAAATCTCCTTTGTTGTTCCATATGAGAGTGTCTGGTTCACAATTCACAGCTTGATCCACACATGTAGAATCATTACAAAAAAATGGCTCTGAGCACTATGGGACAACATCTGAGGTCATCAGTCCCCTAGAATGTAGAACTACTTAAACCTAACTAACCTAAGGACATCACACACATCCATGCCCAAGGCAGGATTCGAACCTGCGACCGTAGCGTAGGATCATTACATGTGGGTGTCACGTCTGTGATTACTTTGTGTGTTTTAAAACGAAATACTACCTTTATTATCATTCCATGTCATATTGTACCTCCATGTAAACTGGTGCACACTCCAGAGGCAGCCCAAGTTGTATCACCCCCACCAAGGCCACACATAGGAGAGGAGTGTGGGGGTTAAAAGCACCTCCAAGCATGACCACTGTACAGTCCTTCAAAATTCATAATGAGTATCTCGACACTTGATAAGAAACATCAGGAAGCCTTTCACATAATTCTCAGAACTCTAATATACATTTTGAATATGTGAATTATATGAGCTCATAATCACTTTGTTTGTAATAACTCATTTCCAGATGAATTAGTGACATCAGCATCTGTATTTAGTTATGAAATTTACAGTAAAAGAACTGAGTGTTTGGTTGGTAGACTGTGAATCTCTCAGCTGTAATATCCCTCCTGGCAGAATGAGCAAACGGCTTTGTTTTTTACTGCAATTGATCTACAAATAATTTGCTGCATTTTACTTCTCACCACATGAAACACACGATTCGTGATGTCACAATGTAGATAGTACCTGTTAGGCTCACTGCAGTTAGTAGTCACGTGACAGTGATGAGTGGTGGTTCTTGGTACCTACAACAATTGCTTGAGGTATACAATGATTACAAGATGATAACATTGGATTATGGAAACCCACAAAATGTTGGTCCATATGTTTTGCTGATGGGGTGATATATATATGTAAACGTGTGTGTGTGTGTGTGTGTGTGTGTGTGTGTGTGTGTGTGTGTGTGTGTGTGTGTGTGTGTGTGCATGTGTAGAGGGAGGAGGGGGTGAGAGGGGCACAAACGCACATTCCTGTCTGTCGACACCTGGGTGAACTTGGCTGTGTGATTTTCAAGGTGTGCATGGATCTTCTCTCAGTGGATGCTTTTTGTGGTTGCAAATTTGAGAGTTTGCATGTAGCAGCACATATATAGTATGTTTTAATGGATGGGAGGGAGAGCTTATATACTGTCATTATTATATATTAAATATTTTGATTAAATGAAGGAAATTTTCTCTAATTACTGATGTATCGGATAATTTACATATAACTGGACTGAAATTTTTTGTTACATTGTAGGGAAATTATGTCCACATACCTAGAGGCATGGTTAGTTTCGTGTGTTTCCTTTTTGAGTGTCAGAATAAATTATGGACACATGGAGCTGGTGTTGGTTGTATTATGTGTATGTTTCAGCAGAGATAAACTATTGTTTAACAATAAAATCCAGAACTCAAAGGAAATCACAGTTAGGAATTTATTACAACAAAATGTGAGAACTGAATTAATTGTGAGAAGGAATGAAGGAAGTTTAATGGAAAATGGACGAGGATTATATTATACACTGATTTTTTTAGTGATCTATATTACAGAAGTAAGATTTGTAGATTTATAATTTGTCGCCAGATTGATTCTGACTGTTACAGTTTTTTACATTTCTGACAGTTTTCAATTTTCTTGTGTGTGTGTGTGTGTGTGTGTGTGTGTGTGTGTGTGTGTGTCTAATAGTAGAGTGTAATAATGACTGTGGCTCGTACAGGAGCCTTTCTCGTGACGAGAAAGGCAGGAGGCTTATCCAGGCAGCTCAGGGTGGTGAAATGGAAGAGCTGAGGGCTCTGCTAGCAGCGGGGGCAGACGTGGGGTCGATGGACGACGACAGGAGGACAGCCCTGCACTGGGCAGCATTTAAGGGACACGTGGAAGCGGTGAGGTGTCTACTGGAGAGTGGAGCAGAGGTGAATGCCCGGAACATCAGGCTGCACACGCCTCTGCACTCAGCCGCAAGTGCTGGCCATGCGGCTGTGGTGCGGCTGCTGATGAGGGCCTCTGCTGACGCCAACGTCAGAAATCTATGGGGATATACGCCGCTGCACTGGGCTGCACAAGAAGGCCGATTAGAAGTGGCAGCTGAGCTGCTGGAGTTTGGAGCCAACGTGGAAGCTAGGGACGATGAGGGGAATACCCCCCGTCATGTTGCCAGAAAGAACAAGCATCATCAACTGGTACAACTGCTAACATTGTGCATGGAGCCCTGCATATCTCTAGAGTGAAACAATGTAAGCTCCAGTATACTATCTCCACCTAGTTTTAAAATAAAGAAAAAAATTAATCCTATTGTCGTTCATTTCCACCAGTCATTCAATAGCAGGTAGAACTGATCAAGTAATACAACAAGAATGATAACAGGAGACAACCATACACTTATATAGCTAACCTCTCTTTAAAGGGAACAGTATGAAAAATATCTCAAATAACTTATGCGATTGCTTTTATGTGATGTCTACATCAACCTCTGATATTTCGACAGAAGAACACACAATCATTTTTTACAGTGCACAGGTCGTTACACGTTGTTTGAAGCTAAGTTCCACAATATTTGATTATTAAAATGTCCTTGTAGGAGCATATATGATGCTATGTTAACGAGCACAAACTGCATGCTATCCACATTACTATCATTTAAGCTGAGTGGTTAGAAAGTGTCTTCGTTCTGATACCAGACAGAATTTACTTCGGCGTAGATGGTGCAGTGTGAACTGTTTTCTCTTTAATTACAATGTGACACTCTGAGCGATGTTTGCACTACATCTTGGACCTTACATCTACAATTGTATTATCAATTTATCTGTAATTACAGAGTCAAAGAACCAGCTGAAACCTGTCCTTTCCCACAAAGCTTTGATGCTGGTGTTGCCAAACACATTGGCATCTCTCATGCAATGTGCATGTTCTCTCTGATATTACAGGATGCTATAGAAAATTATGACACCTTCCCATTTCGCTACTCTATAACTCCCTTATACTTCATACCAGCAGAATTCCCGCAGTGCCCAACACTGAACACGCCACAAAGCAGCTCTGCTGGCAGTCTGTTCAGCTACGGTTCTCGTCAACTCCACAACTGATGAAGGTATGTCACAAACTTGTGCAATCATATCACAAAAGAAAGTACGTCACAGGACACGTGAATACCAATCCACTCAAACAGGAAAACCTAATGGTTATTGTAATGTTTCATGAAATTACTACTACAATGTGACACTGTGAGTAATATTCACTCAACATCATGGACCTAACATCTGCAGTTGTAGTATCACCTTATTTGCTCAATCAAACAACCGCCACAAATCACCAATTCCCCACAAGTTTTAATGCTGGTGTTGCCAGACACGCTAACATGTGTCGTGTAAATTGGACGTTCACCCTAATATTGAAGGCTGTCACAGCGAATTACACCACGTTCCACTTTCCCCTTCTGTCGGTATCGACTCTTCCCTTAGATGTCATACCAGCAGAGTGCCCTAAGGGCCACCACAAAACACTCCACACAGCAACTCTGGCCACACAGATGACACTGCCGACATCATCCTCAGCGTTCCAGACTGCAGTCTGCCAAACTACGTCTCTCATCTACTCTACAACTCATGGGGGAACGTTACCAAACTGCCCAAGCATATCAGGAACCTAAAGATGTTATGAGACGTGAGGGCTACTCCACTCTTAAGGAATAACACCCAATGGCGTTTGTAATGTTTCATGAAATTATTACTACTACAATATGGCATTATGAGCAATATTTACACTACATCGTGTATCTACCATCTGCAACTGCATTATCACCTTGTCTTTTAATTCGAGAATCGAAGGCCCACCTCAAATCATTCCTTTCCCACAAAGCTTTAATATTGATGTTGCCGAACACATTAGCCTCTCACATAATGTCTATGTTCACTCTGATGTTACAGAATACCACACCAAATTAATCCAACTTGCCAAAGATTCGTTTTCCTTGTCGTTATTCTGCTGAAGAACTGATCAGAAGCAGTAACATAATCAATCTCAATTGATGCAATACTGTCGTGTGTACTTTTTGTCAATAAAATGCAACTCTACAAGGAAATGAAGTTGCAACACAGGCACGAGATAGAGTTCAGCTGTAAACACAACCGACAATAAACGTATGTCACAATCCTACATATGAAATGTGACACATAGAATTCTACAGATAGCACTAATGAAGATTACAAAGATAAAAAAATAAAATTCTCTAATTTGACCCACACATCAAGTAAATAAATTCAACTGGCAATGCAAGTGCAACAAGTAAATCACTGTTAGGTTATTTAATTGAAATATAGATTTTTTTCAATGCAGATCATATATTCTCGTTGATTTTGTTGGAATGTTAAAGGACGATATTTTTCAGAAATTTTGTCATACACAAGCTATTTCATATCGATGCAAGCAACATCATCAGCACATACTGACCCTCTCATACTTACTGCACCAACTACACTGTGCAAATAACTGCCTTCACGTAATAAGACACCAACCATAGATTTCATTGAAAAGGTATTTCAAAGTTGTTTTGATGTAGATGACTCAGATTTTCTATCTGCAGTGTACAGTGGGTACGTCTCTAGAATAGCAGTGGGGGCCTATGACCTCAGCTGCTTTACGTTCTGAAGTTCCAACAGACAAAGTGGGAAGGGAATATACAAATGTGACATCCTTTTGTACAATCATTGATTGGATAAGTCATACCAAATGGCCTCCTTGATGCTGTCCAGTACAGATTTTGAATATCCCGACCAAACCCAACTCGTGCTTTCCTCACATGCAAGACTGGAAGCCTTTGATCAAGGCAGTCATATGAGATATCATATTGAATTTGGGCCCTGACTGATTTTTTCTTGGTAGGAGGGAAGCAGGACTTTATCCTGGATGGAGAATCATTGACAGGAGTAGAAATAATTTAAGGCACACTCCATGGAAGTGTGCTGCCACACTTAATGCTTATATTGTATACAATGACCTCACAGAGAATATCAATAATGACGTGGAAAAGAGTTATCTGTACCTAAGTGCTACTGTTGCAAAGATTGGCAATAGCTGTAATTGTTTAGAAATATAATATCTGTGCACTTCACAAAACGTTAAAATATAGTATTCTATGACTACAAAATCACTGACTCACAACTGGAATCCCGCACTTGTCCAAGCGCCTGTGTGTAACACTTTGTGGGGATACAGAATGAAATCATCACTTAAGCTCACCTGTGGGTTAGGTTGTGGCATGTGTGTGTTCACTGGAAAGACACCGATAAAATACAAAGTGTCAGTTTTGTACGTTTTATTGTAGTGCTCCAGTGTGTTACACCCATGGCTTATTTAACAGTTGGATACCAATGGGGGGGGGGAGGGGTCAGTAACTGACTCCAATGAAGAGTTTAGGCTAAAACTCCTGTCGTGTTCAGTAGTTTATTTAATAAATACATGACATTTATCGTAATTATAATTGCTACAATCGACAATAAGAACAGCTTTTGGTTTACACTCATTGTTAGGTTATAGCGATTGTTACAACTGAAGGTGTAACAGGTCAACAATCACCACTCGCAGTCAACCGGTAAACAGTGTGGTGAGTGGAAGGTAATATCTTTGTGGCATGTGACAGAATGTACAAGAAGATGAAATTGACAGATGACGAAATTAGAAATTTGCTTGAAAGTTCAGACAATGAATTTAGTGGTGAACTATCCAAAAGCTCAACCAGTGAAACTGAAGATGTAGTCATGGAAATTTCAGATCAAGTAGTTTCTGACAGCAGCGAGTTGGATGAAAGTGAACAGGGTAAGTATTGATTTTTATTACTTTTTGCAGATATTTGGGAGTATGTTAGGATGTGTGTCTCGGTAGAGTGCTTAGTTTGCTAGTGTTCGGTTCTGTTTTCATATTTTTATAGATATTCAACCAACAAGAAGACGACCCAGGCCGAAAGCACAAATTGATCAACTTGAAAAAGACATGGTGGCCCCGTCAAGTATGATATGGAAGAGAAGCTCTTACGTAAATCAGAGGAGGAGGTCTGTTGCTAACGTAATGAGAACCCCAAAAGGAACTAAGCCAGGGACAAAACCTGATACACCAGGTAAAGCTTCTCTCATGCACCTCGATGATAACATCCTGGATAACATTTTGATGTGTACCAATCAAAAGCTTGGAAATCTTAAGGAATCATCTGAAGATATTTTCATAAAAAATTCGAAAGCATTTGAAAGGGTAGAAATTGTGTCAGCAGTCGGAATTCTATTGAACTGTGGAGTCCATAGACGGAACAAGGACAGTTTACGTGATATATTTAGTAAAGAAAACTTTCCGATGTACCGAGCTTCATTTCCGGAGCATAGACTGAGGCTCTTACTGAAGTGCTGGCGTTTTGATGATGCTCTAACTCGAGCAGCTAGAAAACAGACCGACAAATTTGCTCCTATCAGGGATATATGGAACACGATACTTAGTAAATTTCCTCAGTTTTATAATCCTAGTGAGTCAGTCACAGTGGATGAAGAACTTGTGACCTTCCATGGGCGATGCCCATTCAGGCTATATATTCCAACAAAACCAGGAAAATATGGAATAGAGGTGAACCTGTTATGTGATTCAGATACGAAATACTGCTTCGCTGCGGATCCCTACGCTGGAAAGTACGCTAATGAGAAGAACAATAACAGTGGCCCTGAAATACACTCCTGGAAATGGAAAAAAGAACACATTGACACCGGTGTGTCAGACCCACCATACTTGCTCCGGACACTGCGAGAGGGCTGTACAAGCAATGATCACACGCACGGCACAGCGGACACACCAGGAACCGCGGTGTTGGCCGTCGAATGGCGCTAGCTGCGCAGCATTTGTGCACCGCCGCCGTCAGTGTCAGCCAGTTTGCCGTGGCATACGGAGCTCCATCGCAGTCTTTAACACTGGTAGCATGCCGCGACAGCGTGGACGTGAACCGTATGTGCAGTTGGCGGACTTTGAGTGAGGGCGTATAGTGGGCATGCGGGAGGCCGGGTGGACGTACCGCCGAATTGCTCAACACGTGGGGTGTGAGGTCTCCACAGTACATCGATGTTGTCGCCCGTGGTCGGCGGAAGGTGCACGTGCCCGTCGACCTGGGACCGGACCGCAGCGACGCACGGATGCACGCCAAGACCGTAGGATCCTACTCAGTGCCGTAGGGGACCGCACCGCCACTTCCCAGCAAATTAGGGACACTGTTGCTCCTGGGGTATCGGCGAGGACCATTCGCAACCGTCTCCATGAAGCTGGGCTACGGTCCCGCACACCGTTAGGCCGTCTTCCGCTCACGCCCCAACATCGTGCAGCCCGCCTCCAGTGGTGTCGCAACAGGCGTGAATGGAGGGACGAATGGAGACGTGTCGTCTTCAGCGATGAGAGTCGCTTCTGCCTTGGTGCCAATGATGGTCGTATGCGTGTTTGGCGCCGTGCAGGTGAGCGCTACAATCAGGACTGCATACGACCGAGGCACACAGGGCCAACACCCAGTATCATGGTGTGGGGAGCGACCTCCTACACTGGCCGTACACCACTGGTGATCGTCGAGGGGACACTGAATAGTGCACGGTACATCCAAACCGTCATCGAACCCATCGTTCTACCATTCCTAGACCGGCAAGGGAACTTGCTGTTCCAACAGGACAATGCACGTCCGCATGTATCCCGTGCCACCCAACGTGCTCTAGAAGGTGTAAGTCAACTACCCTGGCCAGCAAGATCTCCGGATCTGTCCCCCATTGAGCATGTTTGGGACTGGATGAAGCGTCGTCTCACGCGGTCTGCACGTCCAGCACGAACGCTGGTCCAACTGAGGCGCCAGGTGCAAATGGCATGGCAAGCCGTTCCACAGGACTACATCCAGCATCTCTACGATCGTCTCCATGTGAGAATAGCAGCCTGCATTGCTGCGAAAGGTGGATATACACTGTACTAGTGCCGACATTGTGCATGCTCTGTTGCCTGTGTCTATGTGCCTGTGGTTCTGTCAGTGTGATCATGTGATGTATCTGACCCCAGGAATGTGTCAATAAAGTTTCCCCTTCCTGGGACAATGAATTCACGGTGTTCTTATTTCAATTTCCAGGAGTGTAGTTAGAAGATTGATTGAAATGTCTAACTTGAAACAATCTGGAAGAAATGTTACCCTGGACAGAAAGTTCACTACCGTTCCACTCGCATCTGACCTTTTGAAAGAGAAGATAACTACAGTTGGTACTATTCGAAGTGACAAACGCGACGTTCCTACAGAACTCCGTCCTGTTTTGCTAAAAAAAGCTACACCGGAACAATGCGATTTGCCTTTAGTGATTATGCCACTTTAGTCAGTTATGTGCCTAAGAAAGGAAAGGTTGTTACAGTATTGTCAACCCAACATCATGATATGAATGTGACCGAAGAGAAGCCAGACATCATTCTATTCTACAATTGTACAAAGTCAGTAGTGGATACATTCGATAAGTGTGTAAGAACGTACAGCTGCCGTCGAGCAACGCGTCCATGGCCCATGGCGGTGTTTTTCAACTTGATCGACATTGCAGCATACAATTCATATGCTGTATTTCAAGATACACACAAGGAATGGACAAAGAATTACCCGACAAAGAGTTCTGGAAGAAAGAAGTACCTGAAAGATCTTGCTCGTGAACTTTGTGACCTCAACATCAAAAGACGCGCTCAAAATGCTGTTGGCCTACACTCAAAATACACTACAGCATTATCAACTTTTGGGTATGAGTGTAATCAAAATCAAGGTGCTGTGAGCAGAGGAAACAATGTTATGGAGCCGCGACGGAAAGTAACACGTGCAGCTGTGCATAATGTGCCACAGAAAGGACGCTGTTACTTATGCGCCAGAAGCAAAGACTGGAAGTACATGAAGGCTTGCACTTCTTGCACGAAGTATATCTGCCCTGCACACACCAAGAAAGAAGTAGTAGTTAGTATTGTAAAGTGTTCTGAATGTGAATCTGAGTAATCCTTGTAACTGAGAAATTAATACAAATAAATGTAAAAAAACTATTTACTTTTTACTAAAAATGTCCCAGAAACCCTTTCTGAGTAATAATAATCAACATTTTAATCTTCTAATCTGCCAAAATTATGGAAATACATAAATAATGTGATTTATTCTAGATAGAGAATGCGTGATGGTTGTGGGGTCAGTCGCTGACCCCTCCCATTGGCGTTGGCCAGTGCAACATACGGCATTGGTATGCAACTGTTAACTAACAGAAGATAGTGCACATATAGAAAGAATGGCAGCAAGAATGGTCACACGTTTGTCTGATGCGTGAGAGAGATTCATGGAAATTATGAAAACTTCAACTTGCAGGTGCTTGAAGATAGGTGTCAACTATCCTGCGACAGCAAAGTTAAGAGCTTCAAAAAGTAGTATTACTTGAATATACAAGTTAATCACATCCATCTGCATAGAGGAGAAAGATAAGATTAGACTAATTACACTATGTGAAAAATCTTCCATCGGTTCAAAAGCCAGTGGAATGGGAATAACATTTACTATGCAGTTCCATGGAAAACAACCTATGCCATGCACCTCAGCGGTTTACAGAACATGGATACAGATTCGGAACTGTTCAGAAACCTACCTGGGCAATGTGCAGTAAATGGCAGAGTGTACTCCATATCATTCCTCCACACCTGAGTCAGGGAAAAGTTTTGTCTGCATTGCCTCCATATGTGGCATAATGTCACTCTCAGTGTTCTTGCAGACCTGTGCAAGTAAACGAAATAGCCGACACAAATGTTACATTTTTTCCTTCAGTGCCTTTTTCCTGTATTTAGCCAACGCACTTTCGCAAAGAGGTTGGCTTTCTCCAAAATGTTCCCAGTTACATGCACCTCAGCGGTTTACAGAACATGGATACAGATTCGGAACTGTTCAGAAACCTACCTGGGCAATGTGCAGTAAATGGCAGAGTGTACTCCATATCATTCCTCCACACCTGAGTCAGGGAAAAGTTTTGTCTCATTGCCTCCATATGTGGCATAATGTCACTCTCAGTGTTCTTGCAGACCTGTGCAAGTGAACGAAATAGCCGACACAAATGTTACATTTTTTCCTTCAGTGCCTTTTTCCTGTATTTAGCCAACGCACTTTCGCAAAGAGGTTGGCTTTCTCCAAAATGTTCCCAGTTACATGCACCTCAGCGGTTTACAGAACATGGATACAGATTCGGAACTGTTCAGAAACCTACCTGGGCAATGTGCAGTAAATGGCAGAGTGTACTCCATATCATTCCTCCACACCTGAGTCAGGGAAAAGTTTTGTCTCATTGCCTCCATATGTGGCATAATGTCACTCTCAGTGTTCTTGCAGACCTGTGCAAGTGAACGAAATAGCCGACACAAATGTTACATTTTTTCCTTCAGTGCCTTTTTCCTGTATTTAGCCAACGCACTTTCGCAAAGAGGTTGGCTTTCTCCAAAATGTTCCCAGTTACATGCACCTCAGCGGTTTACAGAACATGGATACAGATTCGGAACTGTTCAGAAACCTACCTGGGCAATGTGCAGTAAATGGCAGAGTGTACTCCATATCATTCCTCCACACCTGAGTCAGGGAAAAGTTTTGTCTGCATTGCCTCCATATGTGGCATAATGTCACTCTCAGTGTTCTTGCAGACCTGTGCAAGTAAACGAAATAGCCGACACAAATGTTACATTTTTTCCTTCAGTGCCTTTTTCCTGTATTTATCCAACGCACTTTCGCAAAGAGGTTGCCTTTCTCCAAAATGTTCCCAGTTACATTTTCAAATGGTTGAAATGGCTCTGAGTACTATGGGACTTAACATCTCAGGTCATCAGCCTCCTAGAACTTAGAACTACTTAAACCTAACTAACCTAAGGACATCACACACATCCATGCCCGTGGCAGGATTCGAACCTGCGAATGTAGCGCCTAGAACCGCTCGGCCACACCGGACGGCAGTTACATTTTCCTCTACGGATTACTGACCAACTAACATCGTTGAAATGCATCTCAAAACTCGTTTTTTATCTGTAATCACGCCTGCATGATAAGAATTGCAAACACTGGGGCAGTGCATTAAAATAGGTTGCAGTAGTATGATGTATGTGAAATACTGAATTTCAGAGAATCCTTCCAAGTGCCCCATGCGTGAAGATGCTGAAGAAGTAGGTAACAGATAGCCTGACACTAACCTGTACCCCACAATATTGCCTCAATGTTGACAACCATGGCAAAAATTTGAAAGGTGGAAACTGATAATCTCTCCAGTGTTGAAGAAGCGACTGTGGAAAATCTTAGTGGAAAACACTGTGGCATATAGGACATAAATGTCAACACTAACAATGAAAACAAAAGAAATGCTATGGAAATTATGTACAGGACAAATACACACAATAATTCTACGGGCAAGAATAAGAAGACATCAAAGGAATGGTGGGGAAAACGCTCAACACTTGTATAGAAGACAGAAAGGATGGTTTACACTTACACAACTTGTGCCTACTTACCTCTGTACTTGTGACAAATGAACTATCTGGTCAAGGACGATGAACACTGTAACTTAGTCAACACAAGCTATAGTGAAAACAGATCGAAATATTCTTCTCCAGAAACAGTGTAATGTCGGCTGTCGGTCTGCTGTAAGTTCGTTCTTATCAGGTCTAGGTTCGCCAACAAACTGAAATGACCACTTTGAAAAATAGATCCGTGGTATTTTGAAATAGTCACAAATACTAGAAACAGGTAGCTGTTAAAGAATAAATGTACCTTTCACACAGTTCTGTGTACGAACAGTAACGTTTGTTTAACTCCCTCTGACTCTACAATTACTAGCATGGACACTCCACAAATCACATTTAAGTGCCTGGCAGAGGGTTCATCAAACCACCTACACAATAATTCGCTGTTACGCCAATCTGGTACAGCGTGCGGAAAGAAACGAACACCTATATCTTTCAGTGCGAGCTCTGATTTCCCTTATTTTAGTATGGTGATAGTTTCTCTGTAAATAAGTCGGCGTCAACAAAATAGTTTCACATTCGGAGAAAAAAGTTCGTGACTGAAATTACATCAGAAGAGTCCGCTGCAACGAAAAACGCCGTTGTTTTAATTATGTCCACTCCACACCCTGTATCATTTCATTGACACTCTCTGCCCTATTTCGCGATAATACAAAACGTGCTGCCCTTCTTTGAACTTTCTCGATGTACTCTGGTAAGGATCCCACACCGCGCAGCAGCAATTTAAAAGAGGGTGGACAAGCGTAGTGTAGACAGTTTCTTTAGTACATCTGTTATATTTTCTTAGTGTCCTGCCAATAATACGCAGTATTTGGTTAGCCTTCCCCACAACTTTTTCTACGAGCTCCTTCCTATTTACGTTGTCCGTAATTGTTATTCCTAGGCATTTTGTTGAATTTAGGGCTTTTGGATTAGACTGATTTATCGTGTAACCGAAATTTAACGGATTCCTTTTAGCACTCATGTGGATGGCTTCACACTTGTCGTTATTTAGGGTTAATTGCCAACATTGGCACCATTCAGATATCTTCTCTAAATCATTTTCCAATTTGTTTTGATCTTCTGATGAGTTTACTAGACGATAAACGACAGCATCATCTGCAAACAACCTAAGACAGCTGCACACATTATCTTCTACATCGTTTATATAGATAAGAAACAGCAGAGGGCCTATAACGCCAGAAATCACTTCTGCTTTACTTAATGATTTTCCGTCAATTACTACGAATTGTGACCTCTCTGACAGGAAATCACAAACCCAGTCACATAAGTGAGACGATATTCCATAAACACGCATTGTTAATACACTTCGGTTGCGTGGTACAGTGTCAAAAGCCTTCTGGAAATCTGGAAATATGGAATCAATTTGAAATCCCTTGTCAGCAGCACTCAACACTTTGTGTGAGTAAAGAGATGGTTGTGTTTCGCAAGAACGATGTTTTCTAATTCCGTGTTGACTATGTGTCAATAGGCCGTTTTATTCAAGGTAATTCATAATGTCGGAACACAATATATGTTCCAAAATCCTGCTGCATATAAACATTAATGATATGGGCTTGTAAGTTAATGGGTTACTCTTACTACCTTTCTTCAATATTGGTGTGACCTGTTCAACTTTCCAGTCTTTGGGTACGGATCTTTCGCTGAGCGAACGGTTGTATATGATTGTTAAGCATGGAGTTATTGCATCAGCATACTATGAAAGGAACCTAATATGCATACAGTCTGGACCAGAAGACTTGCTTTTGTCAAGTGATTGAAATTTCTTCACTACTCAGAGGATACTTACGTCTACGTTACTCACGTTGGCAGCTGTTCTTGATTCGAATTTGGAATATTTACTTCGTCTTCTTTGGTGAACGAATTTCGGAAGGCTGTGTTTAGTAGCTCTGCTTTGGCAGCACTGTCGCTGGTAGTACTTTTCATTGCCATGGCGCGGAGAAGGCATACTTCACACTGTCTCTTTGGATTTTCAGCCAGGTTTCGAGACGAACTCCCTTATGCAAACTGTTGTAAGCATTTCGCACTGAAACCCGTGGTAAATTTCGAGCTTCTATAAAAGATCGCCAATCTTGGAGATTTTGCCGCCGTGTGTCCATATCGAATCAATGATCTATTGGTTAAAACCGCATCAACATTTAATTTCTAAAATTGTTGTCGTGGCATTCGGTGATTTGCTTTCCATGACAGTTCACTGTTCCTTACTGTGCAGCAGTACAACAAGATAGACTTTAAACATTGTTCCATATATGAAGAACTAAAGCGAAAACATTACTGCCTTGACATATCAGCTGTTTTATTAAACTTTTCATTCAGTGTATATGGCCGACCACCTGATTACACAACATTGTCCACATGCTTATACGTACTTGCTATTTTTTTATTAATTTTTCACTTCTACTCTTCAGTTGCCACACCACATATTCTGACCGTCAACGTATAGTAAGTAAAAACTACTTCAAATGCACGTAAGTGTGTCAAAATGTTCACAATAACCTGTGTGCTTTCACTTTGGGCTATTAGACTAAACAGCGTTCAGTTGGATCACTTTTTTTGGTAAATATCCACTATTATATTAGTGTACCAGGAAGCCAGTTTCTGCTGGAGACTCAATATCCAGGGCTTTGAGTAAAATTGTATGTCTCAGCAACCACTGAAGTTATCTAATTATGAACTGAATGTGATCTTTATTGTTCTTTGGAAGTGTTGGCCAAGGAATCATTACAATCCATTCACTGGAATGGCCAAAATGAAACAATGGCCCAGAGCATGATTTAGCGACCCTGTACACTCCACTCGCCACAAAACGTTTAGCTTCAGCCTATATCAGTTGAATGATCTCTCACTGCTCTGCATGTTTTGCTAAATCATGACGAAATCGTATCCTGAAGATGGTAGGAAATGCTTGCAGAACTCAACTTAAAAACGCTTAAACTTAAATTACAAGTGTTCAGACTACCTGAAGGAAGTCATTCAAGTCATTAAGTAACCAGAAAGAGATGACAAGTCAATGTCAAATATGAAACTTCCTGGCAGATTAAAACTGTGTGCTGAACCGAGACTCGAGCTCTGGACCTTTGCCTGTTTTAATCTGCCAGGAAGTTTCACTTCAGCAGACACTCCGCTGCAGAGTGAAAATATCATTCTGAATATCAAATATATTGCGAGTGATTTTTTTCAGAATAACGGGAAGATATATAGTAGCCCAAAATTTTCTGCGATGTTGGTAGAGTTCCTTACGACAATTAAGATTTATTATATGTAAATATTTGTGTCTTGTGAGATGGTCATCTTTTGTGTGTGTGTGGGTGCGTGTGCGTGCGCGTGCGCGTGCGCGTGCGCGTGTGTGTTTGTTTGTTTTTGTTTCATTCCATTTCACCATAATTACACAAGTTTCTAAGTACTCCTATTGTGTTAGTTAAACTGCGACGCTTGTGCCATTGCCTTGCCTGTGTTATAATTTTTCCATATGCGCCATATCAGAGCAAAACGTAACACGTTTCCTAGGTCATCTAGGAATGTGGAACTGCTCCATAGAGACAAGGTGACACTACTTGTTATAAGTGAAATACATCTAAAATCACAGCTGGAGAGTGTTGTAATATTATTGGCCAGGCACATTGTTGGGTCTGTGGGGATTTTGTATTCAAAATAGTTTTACCTACTAGAAGTTACTTCACCTGTTGTTTAAAACAGAAAGTAATTAAGAATTCATTGCTATCTGTAGTCAGCGTTAAAGTCAGATGACTGATCAGAAAAGATGAAAACTATAGTGAATGAGCAAATTGTTAACTGTGCTTAAAATTTAAAGATGTTGGTGACATTTTGCTGTAACAGAGCTTTCCGAATTATTTCTTTGGGGCTCATGTGGACTTAAACAACTTTACTGCGACATTTATGCTCAGGCACTGTGTGTACTTCTCTGGCAACATATTAATAGGTAGACTACGGGAGTTCGAGTGCAGAGTACACTGCAGCCAGGTTTGTGACAAGGCCAACTGCCCTCCGTATAAAAAAATGGCGGGCAAATTCAAAAACTTGTAGTAAGTGTAAAAAATTGCCAGATTGCACTAATGGGTTTTCCCACCACTCCGACGTCACTTTGGAAGTAGCGCTGTTATCCTAAGTATAGAATTCAATATGGCGGATGTGGAAGACTGGCATAGGCGCTACAATATCAGAATCCATGATGATTCCTGAAATACTGTCACTAGCTCTATGGAGTCAGAGTCCAGGTCCTGGAATACTGACAGTATGATGCCAGATTACCACGTAATACAAAGGCCATTTGTTCATCCTACTGGTCTAGGCGTGTCTGTAATACAAAGCGTGCCAACCTGCTGACCTAGTTAACATGCTTTGCGAGGCTGCTCTGTACTCAGAGATAATGGTTACTTACAGAGCTCCTGCATACTGCTTCACCTATGTCTAGGTTTGAATCGTTTCGCTTTAGATAGCATCGAGAGGGTAAAGGCCTTCCACCAAATGTGGTAGCTGACCAGGTGCTGCAGGGCTGCCGCAGTATCAACTGCTGCCTGCCGTAAGCCAAAGAGCAGAGCGACGTGTGGTGTTGTCGGCTAGAATAGGGCCAAGCCATGAGGTGACCAACTCACCTGTGACTTGCTTCACAGGTACCTTCACTAATCTCCCTGGCAGTTAGGTGTAGGTGGTCATATTTCAGCACTTTCAGCGATGTGTAAATGCATCTCTCCTGGTAGAAAGGACACGTGTAATGCAGATGTAACTGCACAGTGTATATAATTTTGTATATGACAGGGGAGAATGAAAGAAAGGAAATGACTAGAGTTTACCAAATGTATTTCTTTTTTCATCAAAATTAATTGCAAATAATATTTTTTTTCCTTACAAAAAATGTGGCCCACATGTTGGACTAGTTCCTAATACATTTTTTTCCAATCAGAGAAAATATGCCTCACATGTCTGACCTTTCGATGATATATTTCTTTCCAGGTACAAAAACTGTTTATACAATATATTTACAAAAATTAAAGTTACAGTTCACAGGATAATATAACCAAAGTATACCTCACAGGTTATATATTCATCTTCAAGTTGAAACACGTATGTTATGTAACATAGCAGCGATGGCGAGGCATTGTAGCATCTGTGACCAGAGAGTTTGCGCTTGACCGCGCGAGTGTTGCGAGCGGTTCTCAGTTCTCTGTCGTCAGTCGTTGCGAGTCTGTAGCTCTGTGTAGTCGTGCAGAGCAGTACGCTAGTAGGCGTCATGCAGAGCGGTCGGTCAGTAGTAGCAGCCCAGTGCGGTTGTGTGATGTAGGCGGTCGGCAACACTGGTCAAGATGGTGAATGAGGTATACTATTAATTAATATAATCATTAGATAATGTAAAAATCTATTTACTGTAATTATTCTCCAACAAGTCCCCCAATAATAATTTTTATTTCAAAAGCATTTTTCAAAAAAAAATTATTTTTTATTGAACTAAAGATTTCGTTGCACTTCCCATTTCATTCCACTTCTTTTGAAGAAAAATTTCAGTAAATTCACAGAAAAAAGGAATATTATTATTTGCAATGCAGTTCTTCCAAGCCGTGCACAGAAATAAGAGCAGAATTTTGACATCCAGTTATTCTGAGGTAAGACTTTAATTCTGATTGTTTTACACAGGGCCAAAGACCGATGTTTCGGTTTAATTGAATTTTCTTATCACTGAATAGACTTTAAATTTTTGTGAAGAACTTATATTTGAGTCAGATTGCGAATTTCACATTTTTGTTGCCATTGTCAGTACATTTCATTGTGGGCAGGTTACGCATAGAGCAATGACCATTAGCATTCTTAAATAATATTCTGTCTTTTTAAAATTTTGTGGGGAGGTTACACTCGGCTCCCATTTGTATTAAGTATTGTCATTTTTTTTCTTTTAAAATTCTGTGGGGAGGTTACAAAGTGATATGCTTTTTTCAACAGCATGGAATTCTTGCAGCACAGTTTACAAGCAGTTGATGCACTTTCACTCTTCCAGTAGCTTGGAATACTCATATCACAGTTGACAGATTTATACATTTTAACTACACTTGACATGAAATACTCATTCATACCTTCCCTGTGAGGCATGACACCAAACTGATGATGTGGCCTGCAGCAGTGAAACTTGCTCTACTGTACAGCTAATACAGCTAATACACACATGGTGTACTAAAAAAATAATTATTCGTGCGCATGGTGTGCAAGAAACAAGTACTCTCTCTCTCTCTCTCTCTCTCTCTCTCTCACAGACACACACACACACACACACACACACACACACACACACACACACACACACACACATACGCACACAGACAGACAGAGAGAGAGAGAGAGTTACATGGTCAACATTAATAAAACCAACAAATTTCAGGGACAGATTCCTGACTGGAAATGTAGGAAAAAAAGGTGTGGAAATGCATCGTTCCCATGATAGGTGGCGCTGATGAACGGCTATTCCTCTGACCACTTGCCATATGTTCTTATTTGTTGCAGACTGTGAGATTGATGCAGCATGCGTCAGGCATCAGAATGGTCTGGTATTCATGTCGGGGATGGGCGTCGGTCGTGTTTCTGTACAGCCAAGGAGATAGAAACAATCGATCGGCAGCACAGATATACTAAAGGAAGTACTATCACAAACCCCAACCACATAACATAACATTTCAAGCCCCTTTTGGGCGTTCTTGTGTTCATAGGTGGTTCAAATGGCTCTGAGCACTATGGGACTTAACTACTGTGGTCAGCAGTCCCCTAGAACTTAGAACTACTTAAACCTAACTAACCTAAGAACATCACACACATCCATGCCCGAGGCAGGATTCGAACCTGCGACCGTAGCAGTCGCGCGGTTCCGGACTGCGCGCCTAGGACCGCTAGACCACCGCGGCCGGCTGTTCATAGGTCCTTTCAGACAGACAAACAAGCAGGAAGGTGGGACATCAGATTTGGAGGATCGGATTCTGCAGGAAATTGAGCAGCAAGTGGCCCGCCAACATAGCTGAATCCACAGTACGATTATGTGTACGACTACAGAATGGATCGCATATTCGACCCTGTGCTGCAGTGTTTACATGTATTAGACGTCAACAAACAGTATTTACAATCTGTTGCACTTTCATCTGTTCCACTTGCTTCCATGTGGCGTCATTTAACGGATAACTTACAGAACAATTGTTGTGTTGTGTTCTGCAGTTTGTGGACTGGGGTAATAAGAATAACCGAAAATTGACAGGTGTCCATGTAAGTCTTCCAGACACTGCAGCCCGAGGAAAGCTCACCATCTGTGTCCTGTCTGCATACAATTTCAACTACCTACCTACAAACTACATGGAGATTCTTAACTCTGACTCCAGTAAAGACGATATAACTATTATACAGAAGTGTCATGCGGGATGGCCTAGGCCCCAGCGGTGAGACACTTTTACAGTGCTACTAGTCCATTATGCTTAATGCCTCGAATTCTATATACCAGGTGTCGAAGTACGAAACCGGAACTTGGTTGCAAAAATTAAACGTCTGTTTTTGGAAACCGATAAACAATATTGTAATCAAAATAATTTCCATTGCTATTTATATATTTGTCCTACCTGTCCGGCAGGCTATGAATGCCACGCCAAAAAAGTTCTTCTTTTGAAGCGAGGCAGTGAACCATTTTCGTACATTTTCATACCAATTGAAGCGTTGTTCAGCGAGAGCGTGTCCCAGTGATGCAAACAGATGATAACTGGACGGAGCCGGGTCAGGATGATAAGCTGCATGCCGCAGCACTTCCCAACTGAACGCCTCGATGGTTTTCTGGAGCCATTTTGCTGTGCGTGACGGGGCGTTATCGTGGGCAATATGACTCTGTGTTGCATTTTTCTATATACCGGACTTTATTCACTTAATGCCCGATTTAAATCGGTCATTTGCTGTTGGTAGCGATCAGTGTTGACGGTTTCACCAGGTTTTAGCAGCTCACAGTAGATGACCCCCTTCTGATCCCATCAAACACGGAGCATGATCTTCTTTCCAAGGCGATTTGGTCTTGCAGTGGATGTCGATATTTTGTCGGGATTCAACCGTGATTTACGATGCTTAGGATTCTCAAAATATATCCAGTTTTCGTCACCTGTCACTATTCGATGAAGAAACGACTTTCTTTTGTGTCTGGCGAGTAGCATTTCACAAGTGGTCTTTCGATTTGCTTTCTGTCTTTCATTCAGTTGATGTGGAACCCATTTCCCCACATTCCGCACCTTTCCTGTAGCATTCAAGAGAAGAGAAAGGGCTTTCTGCGTCATATGCAACAGTTCCGCGAGTTTCTGTTGAGTTTGAGTATCATCTTCGTCCATTAAAGCCTACAATTCGTTGTCTTGGAACTTTTTCGGTGGTTTTCCGCTCTCGTCGTTTCTCAAGTCAAGATCGCCACTTTTGAATTTTTTGAACCACTCGAAACACTGTTCTTTCCTAATAATATGTTCTCCGAAAGCTTTGATAGGCCTTCGATGCGATTCGCACTTCGTAGGCACTAAGCTCGACATGTGTACTGGTTTGAAGCAGATACCGACGTATGGAACTTGGGTTACTGTGTGTTGACATTACAGGAAGCATGGCGCTGCAGACGCGGCCTCACGGGTCCTACACTGACGGCTAGCACCATCTATAGGGAAATTCCGGTCTCATACTTCTACACCTGGTATACTCTCTCACTTTGTAGCAGCAGGAGACGGACCCCCGGGGTGACTTCCAGAATATGGTCAACAGCGCGTTTTGCTCTCGGTCCTGTCTTAAATTCAATATCTACTTCCCCGTTGAATTCGTCTGTGGTGATGTGTCCACTAAGATTTATTTCGCAGAGCTCTTCGAGGAAGTCCGACTGAAGACTGGTAACATTTTCACGAGCCTCTTGGTCTGCAAAACAATGAACGCAAGGGAAATTGAGCATGTTTTAAGGTTCTTCCACAGTAGGCCAGTGAACCCTTTTAGCCGCGCGGGATTAGCCGAGCTGCAGTCATGGACTGTGCGGCTGGTCCCGGCGGAGGTTCGAGTCCTCCCTCGGGCACGTGTGTTTGTCCTTAGGATAGTTAAGGTTAAGTAGTGTGTAAGCTTAGGGACTGATGACCTTAGCAGTTGAGTCCCATAAGATTTCACACACATTTGAACATTTTTTGAACCCTTTTACTTTATCGCGCATTGCTGTCGCCCCGACCCTGGTTACAGGAATCCGCTTTTCCCGAGTGAGTTCTGTTTCTTCAGCTGCCATTTCGGCTGCTTCTAAAATATCCACCCCTGCAACAGTGACACTCATATAAATCACATCCAGGAGCTATTCTGTTACATACAGACCGTCGTCCTTTGCCACGTACTGCGCTGTTGTTATCACTCCTGAAAGCTAGGTGCCTGTATCTGTTTTATTTATCGATGTATGACATACTTCGTATCTTTTACGTTATGTAAGACTTATAACCAACACGAACAAGCTGAACATTTGTGGATACAGAAGTCTCTTCTGCAAGAGTCAAATAGCTCTGAGCACTGTGGGACTTTACATCTGAGGTCATCAGTCCCCTAGAACTTAGAACTACTTAAACGTAACTAACCTAAGGACATCACACACATCCGTGCCCGAGGCAGGATTCGAACCTGCGTCCGTAGCGGTCGCGCGGTTCCAGACTGTAGCACCTAAAACCTCTCGGCCACTCTCGCCAGCTTCTGCAACAGTCAGCCGTTACCTTAATTCTTCCTCTCTGTAGTCACGCGTGATATCACCGTGCTTCTCTGAAACCAGTTTCCTGTAGTGTCTTTCAATAGACGACTTTCTGTGAAAGGTGCCACATATTAGACATTTCCCTTTATACTCACAACTAACAGAAGATAGTGGAAGGTTCCCACTTCGGTTTAAACAGACTTTCGGAAATGCCTGCTTTTTTCGGAGCATGTTGTTCCGTTATTCTAGTAAATATCTGGCGCTTCTCTGTTTATCTGCTTCAGTCTTGAAAACGGTTGCGAGTAGGGTCGGATCAATGCACCGTGCAGACACACCCTGCACTTTGCATTGTCTGCGCGCGATGATGTGCATTGTGAACAACAATGTGTACATTGTGTACAAAAACACGTCCTTGGCGTACTCCGGAAATCACCTGCACATCTGTCGATTTTGCTCGAATTTGCGACGAGTTCAGTTCCATCTGCACGCAAGTCTTGGATCCAGTCACAAATCTGGTGCAATGCTCGGTAAGCTCGTATTTTTCCTCCAAGCAGCCATGTGGAACGGTGTCAGATGCCTTCCTAAAGTCAAGGAACACAGCATCAACCAGAGCGCCGTTTTGAACAGCACTGTGGATCTCGTGGAGGAACAAAACGAGCTGAGTCTCACAAGATCTCTGTATGCGGAATTCCATTCGATTTTTTTTAGAGGCGATTTTTCGCTCTCCAAAAACGTCATTATTCTTCAGCATAAAACATGTTCCATAATTCTACAACAGATTGACGTCAACGAGATAGGTCTACAATAGTGTGCATCTGTTGTACGGTCCTTCTCGGAAACGGGAATGACCCGCGCTTTTTTTCCAGTCGCTAGGTACCATTCGATGTTCCAGAGATCTACGACAAACTGCTGGTAGAAGAGGAGCGAAATATTCCGCATAATCTTTGTAGAATCTTACAGCTACCTCACCTGCTCTTGATACCTTTCTACTACCAAGCGATTATAGTTGGTTTTCTATTCCGTGACCGGTTATCTCAGTATCTGCCATTTCACCTTTCGTACGACGATTGAAAGGAGGGATTATTTTACGATCTTCCGCGGTGAATCAAATTCAGAAAACTGAGTTCCGTATTTCGGCCATCTCTCTGTTATCTTACGTTTCGGTGCCAGTATCTTCACTATGTGATCAAAAGTATCCGGACACGTCGCTGAAAATGACTTTTCGTGGCGCCCTCCATCGGTAATGCTGGGATTCAATATGGTGTTGGCCCACATTGCACCCTCGCAGGCATACGTTCAATCAGGTGCTGGAAGTACGCGAGTGCAGGCTTTCTTGGCGAATTTCATTTACGAAGTCTTCACGGGTTGTCAGCCGAGTAGCATCGTCGTCTCGTAGCTACGACTATGCTACTCGGCTGACAACCCGTGAAGACTTCATATAGGCGCTGGAAGGTTTCATGGGGAATGGCAGCCCATTCTTCACGGAGTGCTGCACTGAGGAGAGGTAGCGATGTTGGTGGGTGAGGCCTGGCACGAAGTCGGCGATCCGAAACACCTCAGAGGTGTTCTGCAGGTGGAAGTCTGCGCGGATAAGAAAAGTGCAATCCGCATCCGCACCGCATCCGCAAGGTCCTAATCCGCATCCGCAGCAATTAATCCGCATCCGCAAGTTCCTTATCCGCATCCGCATTTATTTAAGTTTTCAATGAGTAATTAATAGTAATAGACAGTAGTACTTAGGATTATGGTATGTAATGACATAGTTGTTGTTAGGGTGCCATTTCTGCGACAACTTAACCACTTTTGACTTCTTAAATCACTGGAAATGCTCTACACCTACTCTAAAGCAGACCATTCCAAAGAGGAAAGCATTGACGCTCCGGAGCACACACAGTAGCGGCTCGGATCTCGTGAGATTGGAAACGCTATTTAAAAAAATGAAATTCAATGTAATAGTATCAAATGATGAAAATACGTGTATAGAAGCAGTTATATTTCGCTGCTCTTGTGCCAAGGCAGCTGAAAATGACCATGGTTTTAAACTGTTACTAGCACATTGCATCAGTTTTTTTGTACTCACTGCATGGATGTGTCAAATTTTGAAGCCATTCATGTCATCTGATGATTATATTATAGCTTACGCGTTCAGTCCTCGTCATTTCCAGGTGAAAATATTTACAGTATTAGGCCTACACAGCTACACTGCAAAACGCTGGCGCACCTGTGAAAAAGTTTAACTGCCAGCAATAATTCACGTTTTATGGAAGAAATAACTCGTCTTCCGGACAACAATATCAGTGGTTATAGAAATTAGGAGTCCATTTAGCTTTAGCTAAAAATACGATTGAAATCTCGACCTCACCTTTTGGCTGATTTATCGAATTAAGACCCTGCGATAAATGAAATGTCTGCTTCTTTCTCAACTAAACAAAGTTTTTCACACTTTAAAACATTCTCAACATTGATCTAAATTACTAAGACAAAATTTGCAGTAGATTTCGCAGTTAAAAATAATTTTTTTCAGAGTTTAATGGAACTGCAAACGATTTCAAGATGTCTATATAAAAACTTCAAATGTTAGGCACTGTTATCTGTTAAGCAATACCGAGTTACAGTTAAAATGTTCAATTTTGTTACGAATTTCAGCCCTTATCTTTACTAATTGGCTGGTAAATTAAAAGACACATTATTATTTTGGATGATTTGTTCTTGTTGGGAATAGTAAAAATACTAACAATATGCCGAGGAAATTCTTTACTATAAATATTACAATAAAAACTCACAGGCTTCAGATTAAATATTTTCATCTTCTGCTTGCTTCTGATTCAAATTCTGTAAAAGAAAGAATCAGATGGAAAAAAATTGTAACTAATTCAGATAAGCCCAAAAAATACAGTGAAGTAAGAGAAGCTGAAAAAGTACCTTTTTACTTTGGAAGATTTCTATGCACCAACATGATGTCATCAGTCGTCTGTGGCTTCAAAGACGTGCGTCGGTCCTGCATTATTTGTAGAGAAGCTTCTCTCAGATGGCGCGCTGGACGCTGGAATGCAGTGCACGAAGAATGCGAGTTTGGAAAGACGCGGATAGACGTTTTCACGTCCATGCCACCAAGCTACCAGGTCGTTGCCTTCCGAAAATTTGACTTTATCATTCGTATATCTGAGAATTTCATATGAGGCCAAGTCAAGATCTCCCGTAGATTCATCTTCTGAGGAATCTTTAAATTCATTAAAAAGTACGTCACACTTCGGTTTTTTTTGCAGGAATTCCAGATGTTGTTTCCTCCTTATCTTTTAACTGTGGACAATTTCTCGCAACATAATTTTTCGTTTCCTTTACAACTTCATCTTTTTCGGCACTGCTAAGAAATTTTAGGTTTTTATATTTTGGATTCAAAAACGTTGCACGTTTATGGGTTACTGTTATGTCCCATTTGCTGATTAAAATAGATTTGGCTTTACTCTTTAAATCTAACAGAAATGGGCTGTCGCCATCATTTTTTTTCAAGGAAGGAGAGAAGTTTTAACTTCCACAACACACATAAATAAAGCGTAGGGGTTTTGGAGGCTTCGAGATCACAAGAAGCTATTTTAAATGGTGTCAGAAAGGTTATTATATCTTCCAACATCCTCTTGTCTATAGAATCAATCAAATTATCTTGATTGTTCTCTGACAAAATTGACAGAACTTCAAACCATTGTGAGTTAATAGACTCAAACATATCCAATTTACTGTTCCATCGTGTGTCTATATCTCCTTTCAATGACTTCTGAAGGCTATTCTGAAGACCAGATCTTTTAAAGAAAGTTGTGATAGCTGGACAGGAATTTATTAGTCGCTGCACGTCACTCGTCTCATTATTCGTGTCTCCTCGAGTCATGTGCTCCAGCACAGTATTAAGAATGTGTGCTGAGCACGAGAGCCTCTTGTATTGGCGAAGTTCTGCCACAACATTTGAACTTCTATCCGTAACGAACACGATGTTATTCACAGCACTGAATAAATCGAATGACCGTAGTATCTTAATTGATTCAAGTTTAATGTTTTCTCCTGTTTTTTTTTAATCTCACTCTCAAAATTTCTGGTGCATAACACTCGATCCTCAAGGTTCACTTCTTCATATAATTAACATAATGTGCAGTCACTCCCATATAGTTTATTTTACGGTGCGAATCAGTCCATAAATCGACAGTTAGTGCTCCACCTGTATCTCTGAATATATTCTTCACTTCTGCGGAGACAGTTTCGCGCAGACGATCGGCCATTTCCTTCAAATTTCTGGATATGGTGGTTGGATGAGGTAGCAGTTCCTTAGCCCTCACTGCACCGTACTTGGCCCCCCACATCAATAAGAAACTGTGCCGTCTCGAGAAACCCAGATCCACACGCAACTTAGAATGGTAAAATGTGTTTGCTGACAAGATTGATAAGTTTTTCTGTCGCGGCTGTCTTCAAATTGGTCGGTACTTCAGGAACTTTCACGTCTCTCTTGGTATTTAAATAAGTAATTATGCTACTTTGTCCAGCCTCACATGAATGTTTTAGCAAATCTGAAGTTCTACTTTTGTTTCTAGTGTAGGAATATACTTTTTTACATGTAAGACAAGCCACTATATCTTTCATCTTTTCGTTGCCATCAAATACGTAACCGAATTTTTTCCAAATTGGCGATTTCAATTTGTTTTCCTTCACTAATGTAAAATCACCTTTTTTCACTGTACACGAAATTGTGTCCATCGATATTGTTTTCATTTGAAGAAAGAACTCTCACTGATACTTGCTACGATGCACGTTGTCACTCGGTCACTACAAAGCGCTAACTGAAGGCAGCGGGAAATTGCAACGGGCACCTGTCTGGTAGACAGTGGGCAGGTTTGCCACCCAGAGAGCACTTCACAGGCCACACAAAAGACATGGCCGCGGAAACGGATTAGGCGCAGCTCTCTTGGGTACAGCTACGTCGGCGTAGCCGGGGGCTGAGGACAACAGACATCCACTCTACTCGGACCGTGCAAGATTCCAAGGATGTCCACAGACTTGAAGTTTTCAACTAACATTGCGACGTATGCACTGGGCAGATGCCTTGCTCATTATCCGCAGATGACCCGCGGATATCCGCGCCGGTCGCGATTTTATCCGCCAAGTAACAAACACCGCGGATATGCGGGGATATCCGCATCCGCGCAGACCTCTATCTATAGGATTGTATAGGATTCAGGTGAGTGCAGGCCAGTCCATTACTTGGATCTTATTGTCGTATAACCACCCCACACAGGCCGTAGTGGTGCGCCTTTTCTGGTACATTAGCTCTTTCGCACGACTATCGATTACACAGCTGTACTTTGCCCCTGTTGTGATCCGGCGGCGGGTATTTGCGATCGGGAAGTTTGTCGTCGCACTCGCTACGAGGCGCTAGGATGGGTGTGCAGACATTTGCCACGCCGGACATTTGCCACGACTTTACCTGCTCCGAAGGGATGGGTCCCTTGTCTCCCCCTCCCCCTCCCCCTCCTCCTCCACCACCCACCGCCCGCCCCTGGAACTGCATTTAGTAACTCCACTTTAGTGGCACTGTCATCAGTAACATTACCGTCGCTGTCGCGCAGTAAAGGTACTTACTGAGCCTTTCCGTTCGTTTACTTTACATAGGACCAGAATCGCTATGGATATTTCGCCACATTCGTAGAGAGAGTTTCGTTGTGGAAACTATTAAATGCATCTCGCATTGAAATCCGCACCAAATTTCGAGCCACAGTAGAACTTCGCCAATCTTGGAGGTTTTGCGTTCGTCTAAATTATACGTGCCTTTTTCGGTGCCCCTGCAGCAGCTTTCTGTCGTGTTTTGTGTACCATAGGGAATCAGTTCCGTATCTTATTAATTTATTTTGTATGAATCTCTCGAGTACTGTGATACTGTTTCTTTGAACTTGAGCCACATATGGTCTTCACTTACATACTTTGGAAGGATTGAAGACTGTCTCTTAGAAAGACGCCAACCAAATTTTTAGCTACTTTTATAAACAGATGTATTTCGCGTTTAGTTTTGGTGAATTTCTTTGTTACAGAATTGAGCCTCGCTACGACTGTGTGTTCACTAATCCCTGCATCCGTCGTTATGCTCAGGATAATTTGTGGCTAAGAGGTCAAGTGTGTTTTCGTAAACATTTACAATTTCAATGGCCTAGCGAACTAATTGTTCAAAATAACTTTAAAACAACATTTAGAACAATTACGGAAGTTGTTTTCTGTTTACAATAGTGTCTGAAAAATAATTTTTGTCAACATACGGAAGGTAGATTGCAGTCACTGCCAACTGTAATTGTATGAGTAGGGTACCTATTTGTGATGAGACTCGAGTTTTCTTTGAACTGTTCAACAACTGTTTCATCTGAGACCGGGGGTCGGTAAATGGAGCCAGTTGTTAATTTATTCCGGTTGTCGAATATAAACTCTGCCCATACTAAGTCACAGGAACCATCTGCTTCAGTGTCGCTTGTGAGCTGAAACACACATTACATTATTTTTCCTTGGGTTGTGCTTCTTGTTTCTATTGTGCAGATCATTACAATTACGGCTTTTCCCTCCAAAACCTAGGATGCCTTCTCTGTGACCCTGTAAATACCAGAGCTCAACAATGTAGAACAACAACGTACGTTACAAGCACAGCATTCTGTATTACTTCATTTCCTTATTTCTAACATTTTAAAATTGTACGTCGACTTTACATGACATGTCAATCAAAGATGTTCTTATCTCTATTTCGTGAACGTATTTTCAGTCATGTTTTGAACATTGTCCCGCTACACCTTATTAACTAATGTTTCGCCGCAAGGGATATCGGATTTTAGAGAATAAATTACTATGGAGTATGTCATTCTTCTTTTCAAACATTCACATACCCATTTCTTCTTTCCTTATTGTCTTTTGGGCGTGCCCTTGTAGTAATTAAAGTAGGCACAAATGCAGTGCTCAAAAAGAAATGATTAGCGTACATTCGCATTCTCTTTACATCTTTCCTTTCTTGTTGCTCCCACGGGGATGGACTGTTTCTATCGCAATCAATAAGCGTGAAAGGAAGGTACTGTACAGACAGAGGGATCCATATTTATACTTGCCAGAACTAATTACATACTGTCATAATCGTCAGTGCCGGCCGCGGTGGCCGTGCGGTTCTAGCGCTGCAGTCCGGAACTGCGGGGCTGCTACGGTCGCAGGTTCGAATCCTGCCTCGGGCATGGGTGTGTGTGATGTCCTTAGGATAGTTAGGTTTAAGTAGTTCTGAGTTCTAGGGGACTTACGACCTAAGATGTTGAGTCCCATAGTGCTCAGAGCCATTTGAATTTGAATAATCGTCAGTATTGCTTTCATTTCCCAAAAGTTATAAATATTTCTACTTCGGAAAAGAAACTCTGTATTTCGCCAAGATGTCGAAGAAGAAGTTCCCTTATGTACTGGTTGTATCGAGTAAGATGTGGAGATGGCGGACAGAAGAAGTACGAGGAAGGGCATCCCTTACCTGAGGGATCGCCACTCAGGCTACCTGCCGAAGGGGCAAGTGTTGCAAAGGTCCAGCGTGGCAAAGGTCCAGCGTGGCAAAGGTCCAGCGTGGCAAAGGTCCAGCATGGCAAAGGTCCAGGGTGGCAAAGGTCCAGGGTGGGAAAGGTCCAGGGTGGCAAAGGGCCAGCATGGCAAAGGGCCAGTGTGGCAAAGGGCCAGTGTGGCAAAGGGCCAGCATGGCAAAGGGCCAGCATGGCAAAGGTCCAGCATGGCAAAGGTCCAGCATGGCAAAGGTTCAGCATGGCAAAGGTCCAGCGTGGCAAAGGTCCAGCGTGGCAAAGGTCCGGCATTCACTAGGACGTGCTTGAGGGCCCGAAGGAGCAAAACACGCGGGCTTGGCCAGCAGTGGCGCGTCCGCTCTACCTTGCAGGACAGTCGCGAGATTGTGGTGGAGCTGCCTGATGTCAAATCTGGGCGCTGCTCGTCGTATTGCTTTGGTAGTTGTTTTCTCGGACAAGACCATTTCCTCGAGACCATCTCGAACAACGCTCTCCGTCGGAGATGTACGTAATTTGATGCCTTCGTTTCGTGGAACCATTTGCGTTGTAGCGACTGTCACTTGTTGGTTGGTTGGTTGGTTGCCCTAATGTATGTGTTGTTGAAGTAAGAACAACCGGCAAGTTGTGTGATCGCAGGGAGACTAGCGGTCACTACTTCCTTTAAGGAAATCCGTGTCCCCAGAAGATGTCGTAATTGTAAGCTATTGAAGGTATTAGGTCATGGTCTAGTTGTAATTTTCTGCATACCAGGCTTACACTTTTGGCAGTTACATTGCAGACCTATGCAAGGAAATTAAAGTGCAGTAAACTTAGTTTCTGCTGAAGTTGTGCATTTGAATAACGTAATGTTATCTTGAAATTATTTCCATTTCGTCTTTGTACACATTGTCAGCCTTAATGATATGTGCAAAAATTCGTTGCCTAATTACGAGAGTGTAAAAGTCTGACATTATTTTCTAACATTGCTTTTGTGTACAAGTCTTAATTTAAATATTTTACAGCACTGATATTGGTGCAAAATTTTTGGCGTTTTATGCAAAGCACTTATTTTTTTTTTAAAAAAATTGTATTATTATTTATTGCTTCTTAACTTATATTAATCGATGTTTGCTTGGTGTTTGCTGTGATTTCTGCGGCCTGTTTGTGTTCCAGTTTTTCTGCGAATTGGGGTGTGTTGGAGCGGCGCCACGTTCTTTCGGCGCACAGAAGCTGCGACGTGCCATCTAATTTGAAGTGACTACTGGTTGGGATCCGGCGTTTATGCGTTGTTTCGGATGGCTGATCTGCTGCTTCCGACATTTTAAGTTAAGTCACCTTTTGCCCAGGGCAGCCTCGCCTCACTACTCGTTTGGTAGTTATTGAACATATATTATACACTCCTGGAAATGGAAAAAAGAACACATTGACACCGGTGTGTCCGATCCACCTTACTTGCTCCGGACACTGCGAGAGGGCTGTACAAGCAATGATCACACGCACGGCACAACGGACACACCAGGAACCGCGGTGTTGGCCGTCGAATGGCGCTAGCTGCGCAGCATTTGTGCACCGCCGCCGTCAGTGTCAGCCAGTTTGCCGTGGCATACGGAGCTCCATCGCAGTCTTTAACACTGGTAGCATGCCGCGACAGCGTGGACGTGAACCGTATGTGCAGTTGACGGACTTTGAGCGAGGGTGTATAGTAGGCATACGGGAGGCCGGGTGGACGTACCGCCGAATTGCTCAACACGTGGGGCGTGAGGTCTCCACAGTACATCGATGTTGTCGCCAGTGGTCGGCGGAAGGTGCACGTGCCCGTCGACCTGGGACCGGACCGCAGCGACGCACGGATGCACCCCAAGACCGTAGGAACCTACGCAGTGCCGTAGGGGACCGCACCGCCACTTCCCAGCAAATTAGGGACACTGTTGCTCCTGGGGTGTCGGCGAGGACCATTCGCAACAGTCTCCTTGAAGCTGGGCTACGGTCCCGCACACCGTTAGGCCGTCTTCCGCTCACGCCCCAACATCGTGCAGCCCACCTCCAGTGGTGTCGCGACAGGCGTGAATGGAGGGACGAATGGAGACGTGTCGTCTTCAGCGATGAGAGTCGCTTCTGCCTTGGTGCCAATGATGGTCGTATGCGTGTTTGGCGCCGTGCAGGTGAGCGCCACAATCAGGACTGCATATGACCGAGGCACACAGGGCCAACACCCGGCATCATGGTGTGGGGAGCGATCTCCTACACTGGCCGTACACCACTGGTGATCGTCGAGGGGACACTGAATAGTGCACGGTACATCCAAACCGTCATCGAACCCATCGTTCTACCATTCCTAGACCGGCAAGGGAACTTGCTGTTCCAACAGGACAATGCACGTCCGCATGTATCCCGTGCCACCCAACGTGCTCTAGAAGGTGTAAGTCAACTACCCTGGCCAGCAAGATCTCCGGATCTGTCCCCCATTGAGCATGTTTGGGACTGGATGAAGCGTCGTCTCACGCGGTCTGCACGTCCAGCACGAACGCTGGTCCAACTGAGGCGCCAGGTGGAAATGGCATGGCAAGCCGTTCCACAGGACTACATCCAGCATCTCTACGATCGTCTCCATGGGAGAATAGCAGCCTGCATTGCTGCGAAAGGTGGATATACACTGTACTAGTGCCGACATTGTGCATGCTCTGTTGCCTGTGTCTATGTGCCTGTGGTTCTGTCAGTGTGATCATGTGATGTATCTGACCCCAGGAATGTGTCAATAAAGTTTCCCCTTCCTGGGACAATGAATTCACGGTCTTCTTATTTCAATTTCCAGGAGTGTATATATGTAAAAAAGGGGTTTTTAATTGCTTGGGAATCAATTGCATTAATTAACTTGTTGTGCTCCTTGTTGTATTTGGGTTCGTAACGAACTGATGCGCTTTTTAAATTATCTTCATATTATTGATTATTGCCTTTTTTTTTTTTTTTTTTTTTTTTAAAAAAAAAAGAAAGGTGCCACCATGTAAAATCACCTTCAGATTGCAATTTGTTTCTTAAGTATTGAAATCTCCGCTAAGTTGCTGTAATTAGGCATTTTGATAATGTCTTAAGAATGGCCACATGTTGTTTGCCTCTAATTTGTTTTATAAATCCTTGTTTGAATAAACTGTTATTAATTGATGCGCTAGTTGTTGTGTTAAAGGGTGACTTAGTAGGGGCCTTGACCTTCCATGCTAAATGTTCCCCTCATCCCGACTTCCAAAATTACAATGAATTGGTGCTCCATCGTTTTGAAAGATACAATCGCCTTTCCCGAATAAACTGTGGGAAGCAAGAAGGTGCTTAAAATATCAGTGTAGGCCTATACTGTGATAGCGCCACGCAAAACAACAAGGAGTGCAATCCCCATCCATGAAGAAAACGACTACAGCATAACACCACCGCCTCCGAATTGTACTGTTGGCACTGCGCACGCTTGCAGATGACGTTCCATGGACATTCGACATATCCAGACCCTATCATCGCGCCACCACATTGTGTACAGTGAGCTTTCACTCCACATAACGGTATTCCAGTGTTCAATGGTCCGATGATTACGCTCCTTACACCAAGCGAGTCGACGTTTGGCATTTACTGGCTTGATGTGTGGCTTACGAGCTGCCCTCGACCATGAAATCCACATTTTCTCTCCTACTTGTCATAGTACTTGCAGTGGATGCTGATGCAGTTTGGAATTCCTGTGTGACGGTGTGGATAGATGCCTGCATATTACACATTACGATCCTCTTCAACTGCCGGCGGTCTCTGTCAGTCAACAGACGAGGTCGAACTCTATGCTTTGCGCTGTACGTGTCCCTTCACGTCTCCACTAACACATCGGAAACAGTGGGCCTTGAGATGTTTAGGAGTGTGAAAATCTCGCGTACAGACGTATGACGGAAGTGACACAAAATCACCTGAGCACACTCGAAGCCCGTGAGTTCTGCGGAGCACCCCATTCTGTTCTCTCGCATTATCTAATGACTGCTGAGGTCACTGGTATGGAGTAACTGGCAGTAGGTGACTGCACAATGCACCTAATATGTAAAATGTATGCTTTTGGGGATGCCCGGATATTTTTATTCACATAGTGCAATTTCGAACTGCTGATTTCACATAAGGCCAAAATGTCTTAGGGTATTTACTGAGATGGGTTAACAAAGTTTTACTTTCAGAGTCACCTAACGCTTTTTCATTGATCTCCTTTCGCTTATTCTCACCTTGTCCAGCTTACGTTTATCAGCCGGGTTTTGACTTCCCCTGGATCCGAGATGAAGCTGTCTTTGTTACGGAGCAGTTTTCTAACACGCTATTAAATCGCCGTGGGCCTTTCCCATCCCTTAAGACGTTCCTCGGAACATACTTGTCCAAGGCATTTTGAACAACGTTTTTTGAATTTTTTGTCTAAGTCATTTTTAACGATGTTTTTGAATTTTCCCATTTTTTCTCCATGTCCTCGTTCTCATTATAGAATTTTTTATTCTTGTAATGACACAAACCGGCTTAACAGATGAGAAAGGTGCTATCTTTGAGATGGACTGTGGATATAACGTGTGTTGAGCGTTTTACGGCGCAGACTATAGTTCAACAAACTCCGTGGTATGCGCACTTGAGAAATAACGTAGCGGACAAAAGTATCTTCTAGAATAAACTCTACCTAGGCGACATTACTCTTCGTTGATACAGTATCCTTGACACTCGATTAATATTTTTTTTTGAAATATGGCTTTAGATACTGGAATAGGAAGACGTGTTGTCGGAGTGGATCTAATTGTATTATTGCGCGGCAGCCATTACGGAATTTGTTGGAGAATGAAGTTTATCGGAACGCTGAGGCGTAACATCTTGTGAACAGAAAGTGGTTGTTTTCTTAAAGGAAGCCACCTTATAAATAAATATTTATTCAAAGGTGAGCAATTTCATCATTTTGAGGACTTAGGAAATTTGTGCTTCAAGTTTACATACACGCACGATTAAACACTCGTGTCTGCAGCAATGTTGGAAGAAACTTTTGGGGAAATTTGTGTAGTTTACAAATTGTGCAGTGCGTAATCTGTGTTTTGTATAATTTTGTTTCGTCCTTGCTGCAGAGCTGGTGTACTCACGGTAGCCAAGCAGCCTCCTGCGTCACAAACGAACTTGAAGACCTAACAGTTACTAGTACAGGCAAGATCAGCGTATTGTCTTTTGTTATAGATTCCCGTACCTCCAACATACAAACTCTTTATCAAGGATACGTAATGTATCGTATGTATTTTCTAGTAGATAGCGATTTGTAGATACATTTTAGTGCTGTGTATTATATGTGTATTACATTTCATTTTTGTCTGCTGTAAATGCAGTGTGATGATAGGTCAGGTGCAAGATTTGTTTGTTGTTACTGGGTTATGGTAATGGCTTGCGGTTAGTTTTACAAAACTCACAGTGAACAGCCATCGGACGTGCATCCAGCTACTGAAGCGTTTGCAGATGAGCCAATGGCTACATCTAGGTCGAATATGGATCCTTTGACGGAAATACTGAACAGATGGTTTTTTGGCAACTGAAGTGGACACAGTAGATGAGATGACTACTAAGAGAGAATAGATGATATCAGTTCGAACATATACAAAAAAGACGAACTAGCTGCAACAGTATCTACTCTCAGGGGTGCACCTAGGGGTTGGCAAGAGTGGCCCCCACCATGGGTGCAAGAGCAAGGGGGGGGGGGGGAGGGGGGCGCAAATTCCAAAGGCCACCGACGATGACGTGACGGAGCGCCGCACCGCCCTCTGAAAAAGTAACGCTGCACCGCGGCCAGTCTGGTACGAGAAATTGTGGAAAAATTTGCTACACAACGGAGCAGAGATAGTAAAGAAAGACGCTCTGATGACGAGAATCCTCTTCGCTTTACTGGGAGGCACTTTCCTCATGTCACTCCAAGAAACGCAGACTATGGCGTAGATGCGTAGTCTGCTTGAAACAGAATGTGCGCCACGGCCGGTATTATCTTTTTAGATGTTGTTGTTGTTGTTGTGGTCTTCAGTCCTGAGACTGGTTTGATGCAGCTCTCCATGCTACTCTATCCTGTGCAAGCTTCTTCATCTCCCAGTACCTACTGCAACCTACATCCTTCTGAATCTGCTTGGTGTATTCATCTCTTGGTCTCCCGCTACGATTTTTACCCTCCACACTGCCCTCCAATACTAAACTGGTGATCCCTTGATGCCTCAGAACATGTCCTACCAAGCGATCCCTTCTCCTAGTCAAGATGTGCCACAAACTCCTCTTCTCCCCAATCCTATTCAATACTTCCTCATTAGTTATGTGATCTACCCATCTAATCTTCAGCGTTCTTCTGTAGCACCACATTTCGAAAGCTTCTATTCTCTTCTTGTCCAAACTATTTATCGTCCATGTTTCACTTCCATACATGGCTACACTCCATACAAATACTTTCAGAAACGACTTCCTGACACTTAAACCTATACTCGATGTTAACAAATTTCTTTTCTTCAGAAATGCTTTCCTTGCCATTGCCAGTCTACATTTTATATCCTCTCTACTTCGACCATCATCAGTTATTTTGCTCCCCTAATAGCAAAACTCCTTTGCTACTTTAAGTGTCTCATTTCCTAATCTCATTCCCCTAGCATCAGCCGACTTAATTCGACTACATTCCATTATCCTCGTTTTGCTTTTGTTGATGTTCATCTTATATCATCCTTTCAAGACATTATCCATTCCGTTCAACTGCTCGTCCAAGTCCTTTGCTGTCTCTGACAGAATTACAATGTCATCGGCTAACCTCAAAGTTTTTATTTCTTCTCCATGGATTTTAATACCTACTCCGAATTTTTCTTTTGTTTCCTTCACTGGTTGCTCAATATACAGATTGTATAACATCGGGGAGAGACTACAACCCTGTCTCACTCCCTTCTCAACCACTGCTTCCCTTTTTTGTCCCTCGACTCTTATAACTGCCATCTGGTTTCTGTACAAATTGTAAATAGCCTTTCGCTCCCTGTATTTTACCCCTGCCACCTTTGGAATTTGAAAGAGAGTATTCCAGTCAACATCGTCAAAAGCTTTCTCTAAGTCTACAAATGCTAGGAACGTAGGTTTCCCTTTCCTTAATCTGACTTCTAAGATAAGTTGTAGAGTCAGTATTGCCTCACGTGTTCCGATATTTCTACGGAATCCAAACTGATCTTCTCCGAGGTCGGCTTCTACCAGTTTTTCCATTCGTCTGTAAAGAATTCGTGTTAGTATTTTTTAGCCGTGACTTATTAAACTGATAGTTCGGTAATTTTCACATCTGTCAACCCCTCCTTTCTTTGGGATTGAAATTATTATATTCTTCTTGAAGTCTGAGGGTATTTCGCCTGCCTCATACATCTTGCTCACCAGATGGTAGAGTTTTGTCAGGACTGGCTCTCCCAAGGCTTCAGTAGTTGTAATGGAATGTTGTCTACTCCCGGAGCTTTGTTTCGACTCAGGTCTTTCAGTGCTCTGTCAAACTCTTCACGCAGTATCGTATCTCCCTATTCATGTTCATCTACATCCTCTTCCATTTCCATAAAATTGTCCTCAAGTACATCGCCCTTGTATAGACCCACTATATACTCCTTCCACCTTTCAGCTTTCCCTTGTATGCTTAGAACTGGGTTTCCATCTGAGCTCTTGATGTTCATACAAGTGGTTCTCTTTTCTCCAAAGGTCTGTTTAATTTTCCTGTAGGCAGTATCTATCTTACGCCTAGTGAGATAAGCCTCTACATCCTTACATATGTCCTCTAGCCATCCCTGCTGAGCCATTTTGCACTTCCTGTCGATCTCATTTTTGAGACGTTTGTATTCCTTTTTGGCTGCTTCATTTAACGCATTTTTATATTTTCTCCTTTCATCAATTAAATTCAATATTTCTTCTGTTACCCAAGGATTTCCACTATCCCTCGTCTTTTAACCTACTTGATCCTCTGCTGCCTTCACCACTTCATCCCTCAAAAAAATGGCTCTGAGCACTATGCGACTCAACATCTTAGGTCATCAGTCCCCTAGAACTTAGAACTACTTAAACCTAACAAACCTAAGGACATCACACACATCCATGCCCGAGGCAGGATTCGAACCTGCGAAAGTAGCAGTCCCACAGTTCCGGACTGCAGCGCCTAGAACCGCACGTCCACCCTCAAAGCTACCCATTCTTGTTCTACTGTATTTCTTTCCCCCATTCTTGCCAATTGTTCCCTTATGCTCTCCCTGAAACTCTGTACAACCTCTGGTTTAGTCAGTTCATCCAGGTCCCATCTCCTTAAATTCCCACCTTTTTGCAGTTACTTCAGTTTTAATCTACAGTTCATAACCAATAGATTGTGGTCAGAGTCCACGTCTGCCCCTGGAAAAGTCTTACAATTTAAAACCTGGTTCCTAAATCTCTGTCTTACCATTATATAATCTATCTGAAACCTGTCAGTATCTCCAGGCTTCTTCCATGTACACAATCTTCTTTTTTGAAAAATACTACTACTACTATTAATTTATTCTTGATTGGCAGTGCTCACCTAATGTATATTACCCAAGCTGAAGCGCCTTACTCCTCGAACTTTTTTTTTATCAGAGAACGAGAACACATAACCTTGCAAACCAGTTTTGACAAATTCATCTTGCTGCAAATGCATGAAGTGCGATTGTGGTCAGATCCAGTTGACATATCTGTTGTTTAATTGGGCAAGTAAACGTTAACTCTATATTCACAGTAAGTAAATATTATTTACTGGTTATATTAGCTTATGGCAACAGTTGCAAAATATTACCTTAACAAAGTACCCAGAAAGTCATATTAGACCTGTTTAATAAAAATTATCACATACGCCTATAAACAATATTCGTTGTTAATATTACTGGTCTCATTAATTTTTCTGTGGTAATTGCCATATCGAATCTTTTTACCTTATTCTTTTATCTCCGCTGAGTCAACAATTTATTATCAGATTTGAGGTTTTGAAGGAAAATACATCCTTTTGGCTTAATTGTACTCTCGCCAGGTCAGGGCAATTACGACTTGCCCTAACGTTTGGGGGTGAGGGTTTTGAAGCTAGAGGCCTTACGAGAGCGACGTAGAACAAGTCATGCTGAACGCACCACGTACACTTTCGGCATTACCTGCTTATCATACTGAGAAATAATTTAGCACTTAAAAGTTCATTGGCAGTGACGACTCGCCTACCTCCCCATCCTGGTCGGCTTTCCATCAGGTTTCAAAATCGCCACCCACCTTCGTTGTGGTAGGTGTTTGTGTTACTGGTAGCTGGTGAGTGCAAGTAACCCAGACCAGACACGAACCCCTATGTTGTCCGTCGTCAATTCACAGAAGGACCTCGGTGCCACACTAATCCTGCAGACCGTGAGGCTGACTGCCCCCCTCAAAGGCTCGCCGAAGCTGCACTCACAGTTGGACGGCCCTGCAGAACTCAACAGTTACCACTTCATCTGTGGCTGTGTAGCAAGAGGAGGCGCTCGGTCGTGCATCAAGGAAGGTGAGTCACGTGTTCTGTAATAGCAATATGTTTCCTGTGCTGATGCTCATGGTCCATAAGCAGCTACGATTCATTCATGTTTCAATGAAACTCTTATTTTGTTTTATCAGTTAAGCATTATCCCCGTTTTTCTCGCAGTACAATCGCACTCTTTATGATCTGACGCTTCTTACGTACATCTGCTTATTTTATGGACTGGTTCTTTTTTTGCAGTCAGTTTTTTGATTTGAAATTTGTAGCAGTAGGTAAAACTACATTATAACAATATATACACATCAAATTCTGTGGAAAGTCACGCATATGTCACTACAAGTTTCAATCCACATAGGTGTTGCTAAAAGCGTCCCTAGGGAAGATACTAAAATAGGCTGTTCTTAATGTTTTTCATAAATTTACAGAGACTTTGACGTTTTCCCAGCGTTGTATATACTTCAGTTGATGATGAAATCCGCATTGAACATGTAGCGCAGTCGGTAGCATAGTGGAAAATAAATCCTATGCTATTATTCCTCGTTCAATTTGAAATACCTACCTCTCGTAATTATAAAACTCATCATCATTTTTTATCAATAATGCACGTCTTCTTGTTTCCAGTTACATATTTGACGGAAAATTGCTGTTTACATTTCAAATATAAATTCTTAATTGTCGATTTTTTATGAAAGACTGTTCATAAAAGTTGTTTAAATTAAGAAAACATAATAACTTAATTTTTTAAGGCAATAATGAAAAACCTACTCCTCTTTATACCACAGAGATAGATAAGTATCATAGAAACACGAAAAAACAATCATTTTCACAGCATCGAGCACATCGTACAAATGCTGTATTTTTACATTTGCTGCTGTACCATTGCAATATGACCCCAACATAACTGATCTGGAGCCAAGCTGCGGGATTTGACCCGATAAATTGTTGAGCTGCGAGACGTACTGGAACTAACGCACGCAGCTTTTTCACACATCACTGCCGAACGCCGGCGGGATACAGAACGGCTCGCCATAAAAGAAGAGCAAATGCTGCACCTGGTTAATTTCGTAGATTCTGTTGTTCATAGGTTAGTTATCAACGTAGCAGGCATAGAGTAGAAATATCTCTGGAGTGAGCATTCAGAAGCGCAGAATTGATTTTGTGTTGTCAACATACGTTGCCACAATGGTCACGTGATCTCGAGACGCCGTAGATTTGTCCGACGTTTGTCCTATAAATTTTGAATGTTATCATGTCGCTGGTAAAGACAGATTCCCTTCGTAAGTGCTGTGGATTTAGTATAGACGTTTTGCAGGCACCATAGCAGTTTACGTCTGATATTTGAAGTAAATAGCTTTGAAGCTTCACGTCAGCATGTGTCTTCCATGTTACATCTCGTCAAGTCGCTTAACACAGTACTGAACGGCGAAACTGGGGTTTTGAGTCACCATCCCTAATATGCATAAAATGTTAGAGTATAGTATCAGAACTGAGGAGCTAACAACGACAAAATTTGTCAATGGCAAAAGCAAACTTTATAACCTATGTTCTTGATCAATTATGTTTGGTAAATTACGGAGAAGTGAGACAACATCTACATCTACATCTACATCTACATCCATACTCCGCAAGCCACCTGACGGTGTGTGGCGGAGGGTACCCTGAGTACCTCTATCGGTTCTCCCTTCTATTCCAGTCTCGTATTGTTCGTGGAAAGAAGGATTGTCGGTATGCCTCTGTGTGGGCTCTAATCTCTCTGATTTTATCCTCATGGTCTCTTCGCGAGATATACGTAGGAGGGAGCAATATACTGCTTGACTCTTCGGTGAAGGTATGTTCTCGAAACTTTGACAAAAGCCCGTACCGAGCTACTGAGCATCTCTCCTGCAGAGTCTTCCACTGGAGTTTGTGTATCATCTCCGTAACGCTTTCGCGATTACTAAATGATCCTGTAACGAAGCGCGCTGCTCTCCGTTGGATCTTCTCTATATCTTCTATCAACCCTATCTGGTACAGATCCCACACTGCTGAGCAGTATTCAAGCAGTGGGCGAACAAGCGTACTGTAACCTACTTCCTTTGTTTTCGGATTGCATTTCCTTAGGATTCTTCCAATGAATCTCAGTCTGGCATCTGCTTTACCGACGATCAACATTATATGATCATTCCATTTTAAATCACTCCTAATGCGTACTCCCAGATAATTTATGGTATTAACTGCTTCCAGTTGCTGACCTGCTATTTTGTAGCTAAATGATAAAGGATCTATCTTTCTGTGTATTCGCAGCACATTACAAGCAAAACATCGACAGTTATTTGCAAGGGAAAATATGTACATTCATACACATCAAATAAAGCTTCAAACGAATTAATGAAGCCTGTTAAACTTATCCATTATGTTTTTTCTTACGTAATTAATAACGTCATAGCCGGCCGGTGTGGCCGAGCGGTTCTAGGCGCTTCAGTCTGGAACCGCGCGACTTCTACGGTCGCAGGTTCGAATCCTGCCTCGGGCATGGATGTGTGTGATATTCTTAGGTTAGTTAGGTTTAAGTAGTTCTAAGTTCTAGGGGACTGATGTCCTCAGATGTTAAGTCCCATAGTGCTCAGAGGCATTTGAATCAGTAACGTCATAAACAACTGTATTTTACTCCTTCATTAAAGCTGACTATTTTGCTTAAAATGTCATATGGTGGAATTTGCTTCGTCTACTTATGTTCTTATACATATACATTGTGGGCGTCAGTGCCGTTGTGTTATCGTAAAACCTAAATAACTTTTCGCCTTCAGATATACGACCTCGGTTGTGTAAGAAAGTGGAAAAATATCCCAGTCGTCATGGAACATCTCCAATTTGTCACTAAAACAAAGCGCTATTATAAAATAAAGATTATGAAGATACAACAGTACACAATCCACTATTATAAGGAGAATGAGCGCGGCGAAAATAGGTTAACTTAAGGTGTTAACAGACTGGTACCGTTAAAATTTTCTTCCCGATAAACCTTGACGTACCGTGAAATGACGTGACGTTCCGTTGACGACCTGTGCGAATGCCGCTATTCGAAAGGTATTGTAGAATATTTTGGTGTTATGTGACGTGACGTGACGTCACCTGATGGCGGACGCGAATTGGCTGTAAACGATCGACGTCGTCCCTAGATCACGTGACAATTCCAGTTCAATGTTGACAACATGCGCGGGACGCAATGCCCACCCCAGAGATATTTCTACTCCATGGTAGCAGGTGACACTTCCAGAACTGAAATGTATTTCTCGGATTCGGATAAGAAAGGAGCTAAGAGACTGCCTGACAATGTACTGCAAGTAATACCTTCAGTCGCTCCAATATTTAACTATGCGGTGAAATCCTTCAATACTCTCTTGCGTTATACACGGCTTATGCAGAGAGATTACCCTGTTGTTAAATCAGGAATGTTCATCAACCTTGTTTTTAATTACAATATTACGTTACTAAAAACGATAATGTGTTGCGGTTTTCGTCTAGCTGTCAAAGGAGCGTATTGTGGGAGATTTGCTGTGTATTACTTCATCTTGCTTAAAAATTAAATGACATTCTAAGCTGTATTGCTCCTCTGCTCTTCTCTTTTCACGTGTGAACTGCAGCTGGCCACGCCACTGCAGGCTAGCTGTACAAGCAGACTGGCCAGGGCTGTCCAAGTTAAATGTGCCTGTAAAGCTGTTGTCCCCTACTGTAGCTAAGTCGATGTGCGCCTAACGCACAGCACAAAACGTACCACCGAGCGGGGTGGCGCAGTGGTTTAGGTTTTCCGTGATTTCCCTAAATCACTCCAGGCAAATGCCGGGATGGTTCCTCTGAAAGGGCACGGCCGACTTCCTTCCTCATCCTTCCCTAATCCGATGAGACCGATGACCACGCTGTCTGGTCTCCTTCCCCAAACCAACCAACCAACAAAACGTACCCTTATTATCGTACTTGACAATACTCGAGACGGCTTGGCTGCAGTTCCACGTGATACGGGAATCCAACGAGGTTCCAGCAAACGCGGAAGAATACATAGTGCAATGTTTACATCAGGTTTATTCTTGTGATGATGGATTATAGTGAGGCTGACATAAGTACTAAGGTAGGCAGTATGGCGACAAACAGGACTTGGAAGAGATTACGTCGCGTGTGACAGAGATAGCTTCACAGCGGCACTCGAAATCACGGCTTTGCAGGAATTTGAAGGTACAGTTGAGTCTACAGTACACCAACTGAATACACAGATTACTGCCGTGGCGTCAGGCTATGAACGGTAAGTTGTACAGATGTTTGATGAGCAACGAAAAGATTTTTCTAGGAAACTTGGAGGGTGGGCCAGAATCAAATAGAAGCAAGTTGAGACTTGTGTGCAACAAACCATACAAGCAACCGGAGACAATTTATCAGCAGACAATTTACCCTCCAGAACCGAATGGAAAGCATTGTTGGAAGAAGTAAAGGAACAAAGAGGCCCTGAATTCGTCCAGCGGAGGGAGCAGGAAGGAATTTAGTCGAGATGTGGAAGAGGTTCGAGGGGCGCTGCAAACACCAAAGGTACAGGAAAGACGCTCGGAAAAGCCACAGGGGTTGTTGGGGTTGTGTGGGGAAGGAGACCAGACAGCGAGGTCATCGGTCTCATCGGATTAGGGGAGGAAGTCGGCCGTGCCCTTTTAAAGGAACCATCCCGGCATTTGCCTGAAACGATTATGGGAAGTGACGGAAAACGTAAATCAGGATGGCCGGAAGCGGGATTGAACCGTCGTCCTCCCGAATGCGAGTCCAGTTTCTAACCACTGCGCCATCTCGCTCGATGGAAAAGCCACAGGCCTTGAGGTTTGAACGAAGTACAAATACGAGTAACATGCAGGTGCATCGAGCATTCATGAATTGCAGTGCAAATGCTGCTGCAGGTGAACTGTCACCCACAAACCTAAACGCGACCAATGCTCACGGCAGAAAAAACACTCAAACATAGGCAATTTCAACCATTCACTGATGAGAGGAAATCTGTGAATCCGGTTGTTTTGATACGAGGATTTCGTGGACTTTTGCCAAGAGCATGGGCTGAAACTCAGAAAATTAGCTACATGGCATGATGCTATTGCCGAGGAGACCCTACATTATGGGCTGTGGATGCGGTCGAAGAGGTCACTAGGTCACTACTCACGGAGAGTTTGGAAGAGCTTTTCTAGCAAAGTACTGGTCACGGGCAAACAAGAGAGACTTACAAAACAGATATTAAACCCGGAAATATAAGATAATATTTGGACAAGTGTATGAATATGGCGCGCTATTGGGACGAGCTGATTTCCATAAAATTTCGCTGTGCATAATAAAATCAAAATTGTCAGTCGAAATGAGGGATAACCTCATCCATGCCAATGAGGACAGAGTCTGAGTTCTTGTCAGTGTTAGATTCAATACATTTGACAGAAGACGACATTAAAGCTAGAAAAGGACCAATGTGTAATAATAAAATGTTGAAATGTGTGTTGCGGTGGCGCAGTTCCTTTTCTCCTGCACCTACCTGTGAACTCGTTGTAACAGATCGCCGGTAGAAAACCCGAGCAGAAACCTATCGTACTGCAGCTCGCACTGGGCTGCATACAACTATTCCAAGAATCTGGAAAAGCTCTTAATTTTGAGCGAAAGGTGGAAATACTGGCAAAACTTCAGTCTATTCTGAACACACGACCGTACCATTGAAAGCTGGGCTCCGACTACTTAGACTGCTGTAGGCATTCTCTGTAGGAAACGTTAGCGACAGCCCCGGACATTTGCACAAGCCCCGCCCATTTAACCCCCTCCACATCTACCCCCCCACCACACCAACCAAGAGCGCATCAATATGATCTTTGGTAGTCCTCGTCGCTGTCGTGTTTTTGTTCGTCGTTTTTTGTTTTACTGCGGTTGTTCATAGTAGCAGTGTTGTGCTATTAGTACTTCTTAGCAGTTTGTGTAATACTGTCAAAATGAAACATAGATATTCACTCTCAATAAAGTTATCACACACAAGGTACCTAATCTTGACTGTTGTGGCCAACTGCTGTCAAAACTGATATCTAACAGACCTTAAAGTACGATAAGATGTGTTGGAATGACACTGACGAAATTATGTACATATGTTTAACAATAGGCAGCTCTAAAGCTCTCAAACACTGAAAATCTCGCGTCTGCTATAAGCAAGCAGTCATAAGAGTTCACAAGTACAAATTCACCCATTACACAGACAAATATTAATGAAGAATGTCACTGTATAAATATCTGACTGCTAGCATTACGCATTTCTACATTATCCCACTCTTATATTCTTTAGTCTTAATGAAGTAATCAGAAACAAACCAAGGCATCGACTTTGCCTTGTTTATGCACAACATTGACTTTAGACAATCGAGATAATGGACAGCATCCTTGGCGATACTACCAATTAATATAGCCCAACAGAATTTCTTACACTACGCGAGGTGACGGAAATTTGCGCTCGCTGCAGTTAACAAATATCAGATTTTTTTATATAGTGCAGATGAAAGTTCATGAAATAAAAAGGGCAGTGTGGATACCATTTTTATTTTTCATTCTTATTGATGATTTTTCAACTTTCATATTCAATGAACATATTTCTAATTCTTTTCACAATAGTACCAGAAAAACTGTATTTCGTACTGACTACTGATTTTCTCCCTTGTTATGACTGGCATATCTGTGATATCAACAACTTTGATGTTGGACATGTGGCAGACCATGGATATGGATTGGTGTGGAGGGGGGTGATTGGGCGGGACTTGTGCACCGCCTGGGGCTGTCGCTAACGTTATGTTGCTCTGTCTCCAAGAGAAAGGACGATCGAAGAATACTCCACTCTGATTGGTCAGTTTTCTTTAAGGCCAATAGAATAACATTATTCTCCCGCTTTAGTCCATGCTTTTCATGACTAGTCAATCAGCTGACACCACACTTTTGATCTGTGCTTTTTCCCGAAATAAATATTTAACATTCTGATATTTTGTTTATAGTTTATTATGAAAGAGTTGTAAACGCGGCGAAAAGGAAATTCAATGCGTGTACAATGCTCATCATGGGAAAGCTAGTCGCTTGCTTGCTATCGCGTCGAGAGATAACACCGTTTGTTATACTACTGCAAACAGAATGCTACGAGATTGTTTCTTTTCCAAAAAATAATAATAATAATAATAATAATAATAATAATAATAATATTGTGTGATAGAGATGCGCGGACTTTGTTCTCAGTTATTCTGACTTGAGAACTTGAAATGAAGTAATATTCTGATAGTGTACGACGAGTTAATGAACTTTTATTATTGGAGATATTATTGTTGGACTCAACCTCCATCAAAGTGAACCGTTACACGAAGAATGGACATAGTATCGAAGACTGCAATACCTCATTAGCCTTGAGTAGGAAACATTAATACGACCACACGAAGATAATACAAATACGACGATTGTAAGAGTTGTCGTAATTGCCACGATCACTGAACTGAACTGAAAGAATCATAATTGATCTGATCCATCGGTGTGCATGTGGTGTGATGATTATAAACTAATTGGTAAGAAGGAACGATAAAACTGTTCGTCAGTAATGGAAATGTCACGTGTTGGCTCCATCATTAATTGGACTGTGTGATAGTTGATAATCAAAATTAATTAACTGTGAACATTCTAATTGAAAGAGTGACTTGATGAACATTGAGCATTGAAAGGAGTGTTTTGCCGAAATAATATCACGACCCACGAAAGCAAGATAGCATTACAGATTATCTCTGGATTTGCGTCTTGTCTAGCAACGTAACAACAACTACTGATACCGAACCGCAAAAGAATGTTTCCTCGCTTCAGTGGTGTGAAACGACGCCGTTGATGAATGATTCACTCAATACTGGAATAAATAAATAACCGAGCATAACAAATCATCATAAAACCGTAACAGACAATTAAAATCAGCAGCTCGCATCGCTGAGTTGGCTGTGCGGACTCGCAAACGGACTTTCATACATTATGCGATGAACAATCTTCTTTAGAGACTTTCAGGTGATGTTCCACGTTATCCGACGGGGACAACCATCACTGCGCGTCGCGTCTCCATTCCATCGACCGAGCTGTAGCAGCAGCGGCTCAACATCAACAGCGGCAACAAAAAAGGGAGAGGGGACGTCACAACACAGACACACACAGAAGTTAAAATACACAGTTACTCGGGATGATGCGTGTGCATCGACACATCGTGCATTATACAGCACAGTATCTGGACCGACACATGTGAGGCAAGACTGTTAAATTACTGGGTAGGATTTATCGAGGTCACACACGCCACGTTCATATTGGGCACTCACACAATGAAAGATAGTATTTAGGGGAAAAAAGCTTCCCTATTCCATGACCCAGTGAGCCACTGGGTCATAGCAAGCCTGCCTTTAACGGTCAATTTCTGAGAATAAAGTCCACTTCCAAAATTCCGTAGAACTCAGTAATTTTGTAATTGAGTTTTACAAACTAGAACACATATATTCCATCACGAAGCTGAGGCTTCATTTCGAACACGAGTGGTGGTTACCTCGGACTGGAGCCTCATGGTGTACAAAGAAACATATGTGGTGCATCAGTGTACGGGCTACTAAGTCCTTGAGAATGAAACATAAACTGGATGGTAAATTAAATAAAATTTAGCACAAGCATTCCACGAACCACATAACACATTCATATACACATCAGAAAAAGTTTTGCATCACCTCGGTTCCGAGAGTTCTGGAACCTGTGCATAAAACTGGCATAGACATCAACATAAACATCATCTCCGACTTTTTTTTTTTTTGCTAATAAAAATCACACTGAGCTGTGCCCAGCTCGTGTTCATGCCATTTATTGCTTGTCATCTTGTGTATACTGTGTAACCTCCCAACAGTAAAAAAAAAATATAAGTATAATAATCACATTCAGCGTAACCTCCCAATAAATAAATTCCGTAACCTACCAATAATAAGATGTGACTAATCTCTCAATAAAACTGCGGCTCACTTACAACCTTGCAATAATTAACTGACTGTGAATCTTAACTGGTAAATTTGGACGTCAGCAGTGCTGCGTCATGGCCCTGAAAGATCATACTGAATAAATTGAAAATCTTACCTCAATAAGGTCGCTGGATAACGCATATGTATCTGTTCCTACAAGAAATTTTTCTGGCACAGCCCAGGGCAATACTGGCCGATAGATTTGTCATGTATAAAAAGAAACAACTGGTTTTTCTTTTCAATAATTGGGATGACCATGGATTGGAGAAATTAGTAAATTCTTTAAATTGAGATGAATGATTGTCAAATGTTAATTTTTGTAAGAAAGACTATTATTAAGAGATTTCTTTTTAAAAACATTTACATGGGACTTTATATAACAATAGTACATATGTGCGAGACTGTTTTTACCTTATACTACATCGTTCAGGCACCGCCATCGCTCCCCAAGACCAGCCCAACCAACTCAATACACACGACTCAGGCTACGACTTACTCCTGCTGCTACACAGTTCCTACGGCAGCCAACACTGCTCTCTAGTCTGAGATTCTCTTACAGCTTACATACTGCAGGCAGCGCGTGTGCATTCCATCGAAATTACAATTGCTCTAGTGCGCTAGCAAAAAAATTCCTTAGTCATGGACCTCTTACAACGGTACTGGTGTCTCGTTTCTTATTTGATTTACTGGCTTCGCTAAGTTGCTGGCTTGCCTGCCCATGAGTTTCAGCAGCAGCACTTATCGATAAGAGCACTGTCATATTATCTTTGGAGCGACTGCTAGTGTTTCTGCGTCGTCGTGTGTCAGGCGTTGAGTTGGGGACGGAGCAGCAGTGAGGTCCGGACAGACATGACTCACCTGACCATTGCCAACACACATGACTTGAGTGGGGACGACCTTGGTTGGTTATTTGGTTGGTCGTCTCATTGGACGACGTGTATTTGGTCGCCGACTGCTTCTGGGTTCTCCGTGTGTGTCGACTTGTGATTCGTGCTTGTTGTTCCACAGTCAATGGTTTTAGTATTGTTCAAGTTGTTTGTGGAAGTGTTACGTGGAGCCGTGTGTAGCTTGTATGGTTTCACTGAACAGCTGTTTTAATGCTGTCTGTGTGCTGCAGGCAGTGGGTCGGTTGGGACAGAGCAGCGAGGAAGTTTCCGCGGTGCGCGGTCAGGTCGGGGCTGCTGGTGGCATGCACGCGTGGTCGGGTTTGTGAGGCGCTAGCTGTGAGATCTACGAAGTTCGCCGCCCACCGAACCTGGACACTGAAGTTGAGTGATCAATTAACTTGTTATGAAACCTCATCTGCTGTGACATCTCTTCATTCATTGCCGGTTGGTGCTTCCTGGGCACTTCCCGCAAGCAGCAACGTTTGGTGTGTTGGAGTCTGCGAAATTTTGCAGCCATCTTCCTGTATGGTGTTTAACTATTGAATTGGTTGTTACTTATTAGTGAAGTACACTAGCGGTATTTCCTGTCTTGTGGCCGTGAATGTACCAGTTGCCTGCCCTGGTTGTTAGCGGAGTTTTCCAGCAGTGTGGTATTCCTCATCGTGTTGATGCTGTCTGCCATGACGTGTAGTGCAACAGCCTTGGTGTTGTTCATACTTTGAGAGGTCGTTGTGCCTTGACTGTATTTAGACGCCAATTTTCAAGACGTAGTGCTGCTTGTATCTTCATCCTAGCTGATATTTTCTGTTGTTGTGCCATTGGTCGGGCGGAAGGGAATTGATTATGTTGTTGGTTGGTGCTTCAGCCATCCCTGGGTCGGGCTCCCATCTGATTATTTAGTCTTACTCTTGGCTGCCTGTCTCACCTAAACTTATTTTAGAGTTACTTCCTCAGGCGTACCCTTGGAACACTTCTGAGTACCAGTATTCTGTTGTTTTTAGATTGTGGCATTCTTTTAGTCTCAAGTATTGTGCGAGGCCTTCAGCTGTCTATTAATTTAGTTTGTTCTAATTTTAAAATACGGCTTTCAGCCGACTTAAATTAAGGTTTCACCCCGACTGATTTGCTTAAACTTATTTTAAGAAAAAGGACATTTTGCTCTATGTGAAATCTTTATTATCCAGCCTTTAAGCCTTGATTTTGTCAATGTTCAGTATAAGGCCGAGAGTGTCGAAAGCTTTGCCGAAATCCTAAAAGCACACAACCGTCGACTCTTATTTGACCGTAGCTCGATTCTGTTCGTCAGTCACTTTTATAAGAGCAATCGTCGTGCTGTGATATTTATGGAGAACAGATTGGTACTAATCTACCCACCAGGGTAGCCGAGAGCACTAACGCGCTGCTTCCTGGACCCGGGTAGGCGCGCCGGCCCTTGTTCGAATCTGTCGGGCTGGTGTGCCGGCCAGCCTGGATGTGGTTTTTAAGCGGTTTTCCACATACGCTGGGTGAATACTGGGCTGGTCCCCACGATCCGCCTCAGTTACATTCGTCCCATGGGGGAGGGGGGGGAGGAGGGTATGGGGTGGTGACAGGAAGGGCATCCACCCACCCCTTAAAATTAACATGCCAACTTCAGTTAACCATAACAGCAGACCCCACAAGTCGGGATTCATTCTTTGAAAGAGAGAGACACTGGTATTAATCCAGAAGGTTATTTGATGTTAAATGAATGGTAATCTGATCGTTAACTGTGTATTATAAAGCCTTAGACAATGCTAGTGGAAAGCAAATGGGAATCGAGTCAGTCTGTTGCTTGGAAGATTCCTTTTCGGTTAGAGGTAAAAAACTAAAAAAGTAACACGAAAAAATATTCATAATCAAATTCAATAAGAAAAATAATAATTAACACAAATAAGAGAAGAGCAATATATTATGAGTTCCTTTTTGCAGGCCATTGGGAAGGTGCTGGAGGTCAGTGAATGTTTGAAAATTAACGCTATTATCGACAGTAATGGATAGATCAGGAAACTAATAATTTGTGTTGCAATATTGTCGTGTCCTGCAGCTGAGAACGAATTCGTGCAGTTGACTTCCTGACTGTGTTAAGGCTTACCCGGTGCAGAAAAAAAAAATTCTTATGATCTGACTGCAAATACTTCAGGGAACTTGATGGTTTGGGTTCTTGTGCGTTGGTCATGTAGAGAGGCAGCCGTGGCGAAATACTGATTCTGATCCTCAATAAGAAAAAGAGGTTCAGCTACAGATTGAGGTTTGCATATTCCTAGCCCTTGTAGATTTCTCCACAAGACCGAGGGTCTGTGGAAAGTCCTCAGTTAACGAGTGAACGTACCTTGGTTTTGCATTTCTCACTGGCGGTCTAACACAGTTGCGTAGTCGCTTGTAGGCGAGATGATTCTCCGAGTTCGGGTGCCATTTGTACTTCCTGTTTGCTGCGACTCTTGATACTCATAAGGTGTTTCCATTGATCGGGAAGATACGGTGCAGGTTTCCTCCTGACTCTTGCAGTTTTTATAGGAGCGTGTTTATCATATTAGTTACTGAGCCTTTTATTGAAATTAGATACTTCATAATTTGTGTGAAACCTATTTCCTGTCAATCCCTGTCAGGAGTCAGCTGTAAGTTCAGATATGTTCAAGCGCTTAAAATCTCTATAAGTGGCCACTTGCAGTTTGTTCTTCGGACATTGTAAAGAATAATTCATGGTTATTACATCATGAGCAGATAAGCCAAGTGTAAAAATTTAGTCGACGCAAATTTCTTTTTGGAGACATGGTTGCGAAAATGTCGATAGAAGTATGGGCGTCTGAAGTGAGTTGAGTTGGCCCAAGTGGAATCAGTGCAAGATTTTAGAAGGAAAGCATATGCTTGCATTTTGAGACTGGGGGATTGTTGGTTATAAAATTTGCGTTCATTTCTCTGGCTACAGTTACATGCTCGTATAAGGATTCAACACATGAGAGAGTAGATTGAAAGGTAGAGAGTTGTTACGACCCTTTTTGTTAAGAGGTTTAATTGCTATGAATATACGAGGGTGGTTCGAAAAGTTCTCGGAATCACCATGAGAGATCAGGACTAGCGCAACGAGTTGTTCACGTGATATTTATTGGACTGTTGCCTGTAAACACGTGACACGTCAGGGCTCTGGGAAGAGAGCTGTGACTAAGGCTTATATAAACTTCGCCCCAAAGTACTGCCTACTGTTGCGGGTTTACATATGAGTCTCGATACCTGTGGAGTATTTTCATTGAATCTACAGAAGAATTCGTGTTGAAAATGGGTGACTGCTCATCTGTGAACTGCAGTAACTACTGCATAAATGGTTTTCGCATGTTCAGGTTTCCGAGGGACTCTGACCGAAGAAAAAGATGGGCCATAAATTGCCACAGAGAGGACTGGGAACCAGGACCTGGCGCCCAATTGTGTATGGTAAGTTTATGTAAATGAAAGTAGTAATAAACATGAAAACTATTCTGTAAAACTACTTTTTTCCCTTCAGTCGAAGACTATACTGTACCTGTTAGTCACAAAACCTCTAGAGGCCTGAAAATTTTCGGAAATGGCAAAATGGAGAGGAGTTCATTACGGTAACCTTTCGTATTTTTCAGCAACACTTGAAAATGCCTATACAGCCTAAATTGCAAAGTGCAAAATAAAATACAGTCACTGGCGAAAATTATATCCTTCAAAAAATATTTATTGTTTTGAATTTGTACGTTGTTGTCATAAATATGCATACATACACAAACTGAATAACACTTAAACTCGTGTCTTATATAGGTACAGAAGGACGAGTGATAATTGAGATATTTTTATAGTGGGTTGGTCGTTATGCAAACGTAACATAATCTTCAAAAAATAGTTTTGACCGTAACTCAACAAGCAACAGTTATTGTGCGTTTATAACAAAGACACTTAATACCAATATGAATTCTATATCATGGCTTTAATCAAAAAATATTGATCAGTTATGCCAAGACGTTTTGACAACTCGTATCAAATGTTTTTCAATATTCGCGAACTCAAAGCCAAAAACGCGGTCGGCCCTTCATAAAGTTTTGCCACAATATTAATATTGCACCTTGACATTCAAAAACGACCTTATTTGCTTTCTGCATCAGCATGTGTGAATACTGATACCTCTGTAAGTAATGTGGTGTTGACAGAAACTTTAATAAGAAAATTGTCTACAATACTTGCGAAATTTGTGGAAAAAGGACAGCTGAAAAATTAATGAAAAAGAATTCTAAGAAAAGCATAAAAAGTGTCTTTAAAAGTGATTGTCCCTTAGAATGTTTTTCGTTATGTATGGTTGCCATTATGGAGACACTAAGGACAGAAAAATTTGAGTTTAATGATAAGTATACTAAACGAAATGTGTATTTATGATATTTTAGGATCCCATCTACTGTGGTTATTTCCGGTCTGTCAACAATTCTCTCAAGGACGAAAGGAGGGAAAATCCAGAATGAATTTAGTATATTGTATCAAATGGAACTGAGTACTTGTGAATTGGAGTGTTTATAATAAACACAAAATTGCACATGCATTTGAATATTGGAAAAATGCTGAAAACGTCTACACTATATGGAACATTCCTGTTCCCACCCCACTTTAGTAACAGGCTGTGTGAACCTCGATCTAGACCACATGGTGCATGAAATCGACAGTCCCAAAGGAGTAGATTAACCAGACTGCAAAATAAATGTCACTTGCAGTTGTTGTTGCTGTTGTGGTCTTCAGTCCAGAGACTGCTCTCCATGCTGCTCTATCCTGTGCAAGTTTCTTCATCTCCCAGTACCTGCTGCAACCTACATCCTTCTGAATCTGTTTAGTGTATTCATCTCTTGGTCTCCCTGTACGATTTTTACCCTCCATGATCCCCTCCAATACTAAACTGGTGATCCCTTGATGCCTCAGAATATGTCCTACCAAGCGATCCCTTCTTCGAGTGAAGTTGTGCCACAAATTTCTCTTCTACCCAATTCCATTCAATACCTCATCATTAGTTATGTGATCTACCCATCTAATCTTCAGCGTTCTTCTGTAGCAACACATTTCGAAAGCTTCTATTCTCTTCTTGTCCAAACTATTTATCGTCCACGTTTCACTTCCATACATGGCTACACTCCAAATACTTTCAGAAACGACTTGCTGACACTTAAATCTATACTCGATGTTAACAAATTTCTCTTTTTCAGAAACGCTTTCCTTGCCATTGCCAGTCTACATTTTACATCCTCTCTACTTCGACCAGCATCAGTTATTTTGCTCCCCAAATAGAAAAAACTCATTTATTACTTAAAGCGTTAAATTTCCTAATCTAATTCCCTCAGCATCACCCGATTTAATTTAACTGCATTCCATTATCCCCGTTATCTTTTGTTGATCATCTTATATCCTCCTTTCAACACACTGTCTATTCCGTTCAGCTGCTCTTCCAGTTCCTTTGTTATCTCTGACAGAATTACAATGTCATCAAGGAACCTCAAAGTTTTTATTTCTTCTCCACCGATTGTAATTCCTACTCTGAAATTTTCTTTTGTTTCCTTTACTGCTTGCTCAATATACAGACTGAATAACATCAGGGGTAGGCTACAACCCTGTCTCACTTCCTTCCCAACCACTGCTTCCCTTTCACTTATAGTATATATATTTAATAATATTAATTTTTCCAAAGGACGTAAGTTATTTCAGAAAATAATTTTCCAGGAACACACCAATACAAAAAATCACACTCAGTCTGTTGGGATGATGGAGTGACACTAGAGTTATTAACGAAAGTCACTTTTCTGAAAGAACAGTATACTGTTTTGCTGTGTTATAGGCATAGACCACTGTTAAGTGCACTTGGAACCAGAACCACCATAGTGCAATTTTAACCTTTGTGACTATTTTGGCTAAAATTTTCATCTTTTTTGCTTCTAAAAGTACAAAATCGATGAACGAACACACACCACACACACACACACACACACACACACACACACACACACACAAAATTTAGAATGCCGGTAATCACTTTATTTACACAGTAAACAGTAGGCTATATGTTTCTCCAAAAAATAACTTCTCTAACATTCTAACATTAAGTAATACAGTACATACTTTACACTAATAATATATTTTTGTTTCAGGCTCATTCTGAGGGGTCACAGTTTGAGAACAACAGACTTGATAATTGGAAAAAGCTTAAGCCGACAGCTGTGCCAACTACACTCCTGGAAATTGAAATAAGAACACCGTGAATTCATTGTCCCAGGAAGGGGAAACTTTATTGACACATTCCTGGGGTCAGATACATCACATGATCACACTGACAGAACCACAGGCACATAGACACAGGTAACAGAGCATGCACAATGTCGGCACTAGTACAGTGTATATCCACCTTTCGCAGCAATGCAGGCTGCTATTCTCCCATGGAGACGATCGTAGAGATGCTGGATGTGGTCCTGTGGAACGGTTGCCATGCCATTTCCACCTGGCGCCTCAGTTGGACCAGCGTTCGTGCTGAACGTGCAGACCGCGTGAGACGACGCTTCATCCAGTCCCAAACATGCTCAATGGGGGACAGATCTGGAGATCTTGCTGGCCAGGGTAGTTGACTTACACCTTCTAGAGCACGTTGGGTGGCACGGGACACATGATGACGTGCATTGTCCTGTTGGAACAGCAAGTTCCCTTGCCGGTCTAGGAATGGTAGAACGATGGGTTCGATGACGGTTTGGATGTACCGTGCACTATTCAGTGTCCCCTCGACGATCACCAGTGGTGTACGGCCAGTGTAGGAGATCGCTCCCCACACCATGATGCCGGGTGTTGGCCCTGTGTGCCTCGGTCGTATGCAGTCCTGATTGTGGCGCTCACCTGCACGGTGCCAAACACGCATACGACCATCATTGGCACCAAGTCAGAAGTGACTCTCATCGCTGAAGACGACACGTCTCCATTCGTCCCTCCATTCACGCCTGTCGCGACACCACTGGAGGCGGGCTGCACGATGTTGGGGCGTGAGCGGAAGACGGCCTAACGGTGTGCGGGACCGTAGCCCAGCTTCATGGAGACGGTTGCGAATGGTCCTCGCCGATACCCCAGGAGCAACAGTGTCCCTAATTTGCTGGGAAGTGGCGGTGCGGTCCCCTACGGCACTGCGTAGGATCCTACGGTCTTGGCATGCATCCGGGCGTCGCTGCGGTCCGGTCCCAGGCCGACGGGCACGTGCACCTTCCGCCGACCACTGGCGACAACATCGATGTACTGTGGAGACCTCACGCCCCACGTGTTGAGCAATTCGGCGGTACGTCCACCCGGCCTCCCGCATGCCCACTATACGCCCTCGCTCAAAGTCCGTCAACTGCACATACCGTTCACGTCCACGCTGTCGCGGCATGCTACCAGTGTTAAAGACTGCGATGGAGCTCCGTATGCCACGGCAAACTGGCTGACACTGACGGCGGCGGTGCACAAATGCTGCGCAGCTAGCGCCATTCGACGGCCAACACCGCGGTTCCTGGTATGTCCGCTGTGCCGTGCGTGTGATCATTGCTTGTACAGCCCTCTCGCAGTGTCCGGAGCAAGTATGGTGGGTCTGACACACCGGTGTCAATGTGTTCTTTTTTCCATTTCCAGGAGTGTATATTTGATGTACCCAGTCCTCCAGATTTACAAGCCAGTAAGCAGAGGATGGGCCTGGGACTCCCCAAGAAAGAAACGCTTTCTCGCAACTGTACAAAATCATTCAATGAGGTAATTTTTTGACAGTTTGACAAAGAGACACTCTTAAGTTAAAAAATATTTTTAACTTTGGTTTTACTTTCAGTCTGTTGAGTTAATCAAAATGGACATACTAAAACTGTTGCAAACAATATAGACACTGGTGTAAGTTTTGAACAGCTTTATCTTACATTTTTTCATTGCATTACGTAGCTATAATTATTCTTCAGTATGCTGGTTAGGATTTTCATATCGCAATACTATGCAATACAATTACATTATTTCAATATCCATTTATTATGATTCTCCTGTTATTTGAACTCACTCTTGTATTTCAGAGTAGTTTAACATAACATAACATAACTGAGTCAGCCAGTCAGGCAGTAGTAGCCGACCACGACAGACACAGCAACAGGTAAGTAAACCGTTTTTGTGTCATTCACGAGTTCCTAACCAGGAGCGAATTTTATTATCATCTGTATGCTTTAATAGTTCAATTTCTTGAGTTTCTGCGTGTAAATTTAAAATATAATAGCCATAGTTCTCGCGTTTTCGTCTGAATCAGAAAGTAAACCGCTTTTGTGATATATTAGAAGCTCCTTATCAGGGGCAAATTATTTAGTTTCACCTGAGTGCTTCTCTAGTTAGGTTCTTCAATATCTACATACTACTAGACACAGATTGTGCGTTTTCGTCAGGGTCCACAGTAGAGTTGTGCAGCACGTGCCGATAGTCTGTCTGCATACTTTAGTTTTCCACGGTCATTGATATGGACAGGTACTGCGATTGTTGTGTGCGGTTGCGAGCCGAGTTAGTGACACTTCGCTCTCAGCTTCAGGCTGTGATGGCTTCGGTTATACAGCTTGAGGCTGCAGTGGATGGGCATTTTTGTTGTGGGCTAGCCGTGGGGATCCAATAGACGTCCAGCACGTCAGAGTCCTCCGATCGGTCCTCACCAGTGGCCAACCCAGTTACTGCTCGCGCTGGCGCTGACCCCTCACCTGTGGTCGAGAGGGAGGTCGCCCCGGGGCGAAGCAGACGGCGAAAGACTTCCCAGGCGGCCGCATGTAAGGCCTCCCCGGTTTGTCTGACAAACAGGTTCCAGGTGTAAGTCTGGAGGCTTTCGTGGCCATTGTCACTAAAGTTAAAATCTTCTGGGTTATTAGGCCGCGTCATGTTTCTTCTAAAATGTTCGACTCAGTGTTCTAGCAGTAGTGGACACCAAAAGATCCTGAGGAAGATTCCAGCAGAGGGGTCGAAACGTCGAACATTTTAGAAGGAACATGACGCCGCCTAATAACCCAGAAGATTTTAACTTCAGGTTCCAATTGCTGTCTGTGAATGACACTGTCTCTGAGCCAGATGCTGTCATCTGTCCTGTTTCAGAGGAAACCACTCAGCCTGCAAGATCCGGGCAATCGCAGAGGGTCGGATTATTGGTAGTTAGGAGCTCCAACGTTAGGCAGGTTATGGAGCCCCTTAGGAACTTGGCTGATAAGAAGGGTAAGAAAACCAATGTGTACTCCGTGTGCATACCGGGTGAAGCCATTCCAGATGTGGAAAGGGTCTTCAAAATGGCTCTGAGCACTATGGGACTCAACTGCTGTGGTCATCAGTCCCCTAGAACTTAGAATTACTTAAACCTAACTAACCTAAGGACATCACACACACCCATGCCCGAGGCAGGATTCGAACCTGCGACCGTAGCAGCAGCGCGGCTCCGGACTGGAGCGCCTAGAACCGCACGGCCACCGCGACCGGCGGAAAAGGGTCTTCCCCGAGCCATGAAGAGCACAAGGTGCAGCCAACTGCAGGTGGTTGCTCACGTCGGCACTAATGATGTGTGTCGTTATGGATCAGAAGAGATTCTCTCTGGTTTCGAGTGACTAACAGAAGCAGTAAAGGCTGCCAGTCTTACTTGCAAGATGAAAGCAGAGCTGACCATTTGCAGCATAGTCGACAGGACCGCGTGCGGACCTGTGATACAGAGCCGAGTGGAGGGTCTGAATCAGAGGCCCAGACGGTTCTGCGACCGTGTAGGCTGCAGATTCCTCGATTTGCCGCCAAAGGGTGGCTGGGTTTCGGGTTCCGCTAATAGGTCAGGTGTCAACCATACACAGGAGGCGGCTACACGGGTAGCAGGGGCTGTGTGGCGTGGACTGGGGGATTTTTAGGTTAGAGGATCTCGAGAAAACACAAGGAAGGCTTCAGTCACAAAGGGTGCAGGCTGAACACAGGAAGAATGTAGATACAGGAACCATTGGTGTAACAGTTGTAAATTGTCGTAGCTGTGTTGGGAAAGTACCAGAGCTCAAAGCGCTAATAGAAAGCACTGATGCTCAAATCGTTATAGGCACTGAAATGTGGATATAAGTTCAGCCGAAATTTTTGCTAAGAACCTAACGGTGTTCCGAAAAGATTGGCTAAACACGGTTGGCGGTGGCGTGTTTGTTGCTGTCAGAAGTAGTTTAACTTGTCGCGAAATTGAAGTAGATACTTCCTGTGAGTTAGTATGGGCAGAGGTCATTGTTGGCAACCAGAATAAAATAGTAATTGGATCCTTTTACCGACTCCCAGTTCAGATGATACAGTTGCTGAAAGGTTCAAAGAAAACTTTAATCTGATTTCAAACACGTACCCGACTCACACGATAATAGTTGGTGGCGACTTTAATTTACCCTCGATATGTTGGCGAAAATACATGTTTAATTCCGGAGGTACGCATAAAATATTATCCGAAATTGTGCTAAATGCATTCTCTGAAAATTATTTTGAGCAGTTGGTTCATGAGCCCACGCGAATATAAAACGGTTGTGAAAAAACACTTGATCTCTTAGCAACAAATAATCCTGAGTTAATAACCAGCATCAAAACCGATAGAGGGATTAGTGAACACAGGGTTGTCGTAGCGAGATTGAATACTGTTATCCCCAAATCCTCGAAAAATAAGCGGAAAATATACCTATTCCAAAAAGCAGATAAAAATTCACTTGACACCTTCCTGAGAGACAATCTCCACTCATTCCAAATTAATAATATAAGTGTACACCAGATGTGACTTAAATTCAAAGAAATAGTGTCGGCAGCAATTTGAGAGGTTTATACCAAATAAACTAACAACCGACGTGGCTGATCCTCCTTGGTACACAAAACGGGTTAGAGCACTGTTGTAGAAACAACGAAACAAACATGCAAAATTTAAACAGACGCAAAATCCCCAAGATTGGCGGTCTTGTACAGAAGCTCGAAAGTTTGCGCGGACTTCAATGCGAGATGCCCATAACAGCTTCCACAACGAAACTTTGTCTCTTAACCTGGCAGAAAATCCTAAGAGATACTCGTGGTATGTGAAGTATGTTAGCGGCAAGAAACAATAAATGCCTTCTCTGCGCGATATCAATGGAGGTACTATCGAAGACAGTGCTGCCAAAGCAGAGTTACTAAACACAACCTTCCCAAATGCCTTCACAAAAGAAGCCGATGTAAATACGCCAGAATTCGAATCGAGAACAGCTGCCAACATGAGTAACGTAGAAGTAAATATCCTCGGAGTAATGAAGCAACTCAAATCACTTAATAAAAGCAAGTCTTCTGGTCCAGACTGTATACTAATTAGGTTCCTTTCGGAGTATGCTGATGAATTAGCTCCATACTTAACCATCATATACAACCATTCGCTCGACAAAAGATCCGTACCAAAAGACTGGAAAGTTGCTCAGGTCACACCAATACTCAAAAAAGGTAGTAGCAGTAATCCACTAAATTACGGGCCCATATCGTTAACGTCGATATGCAACAGGATTTTAGAACATATTTTGTGTTCGAACATTATGAATTACCTCGAAGGAAACGGTCCATTGACACACAGTGAACATGGGTTCAGAAAACATTGTTCCTGTGAAACACAACTAGCTCTTTATTCACATGAAGTGTTGAGTGCTATTGACAAGGGATTTCAGATTGATCCCGTATTCCTAGATTTCCAGAAGGATTTTGACACTGTAACACACACGCGACTCGTAGTAAAATTGCGTACTTATGGAATATCGTCTCAGTTATGTGACTGGATTTGTGATAGGGTTTTTTGAAGACTGTCAGATAGGTCACAGTGCGTTGTAATTGACGGAAAGTCATCGAGTAAAACAGAAGTGATTTCAGGCATTCTCCAAGGTAGTGTTATAGGCCATTTGCTGTTTCTTATCTATATAAACGATTTGGGAGACAATCTGGGCAGCCGTCTTCGGTTGTTTGCAGATGACGCTGTCGTTTATCGACTAATAAAGTCATTAGAAGATCAAAACAAACTGCAAAACGATTTAGAAAAAAATATCTGAATGGTGCGAAAGGTGGCAGTTGACCCCAAATAACGAAAAGAGTGAGGTCATCCAGATGAGTACGAAAAGGAACTCGTTAAACTTCGGTTACACGATAAATCAGTCTAATCTAAAAGCTGTAAATTCAACTAAAGACCTAGGTATTACAATTAGGAACAACTTAAATTGGAAAGAACACATAGAAAATGTTATGGGGAAGGCTAAACAAAGGCTGCGTTTTATTGGCAGGACACTTAATAAAAGTAACAGGTCCACTAAGGAGACTGCCTACACTACGCTTGTCCGTCCTCTTTTACAATACTGCTGCGCGGTGTGGGATTCTCACCAGGTAGGACTGACGGAGTACATCGAAAAAGTTCAAAGAAAGGCAGCACGTTTTGTATTATCGCGAAATATGGGAGAGTGTCACAGAAATGTTACAGGATTTGGGCTGGAAATGATTAAATGAAAGGCGTTTTTCGTTGTGACGGAATCTTCGCACGATATTCCAATCACCAACTTTCTCCTCCGAATGCGAAAATATTTTGTTGACACCGTCCTACATAGGGCCGAACGATCAGCACTATAAAATAAGGGAAGTCAGAGCTCGTACGGAAAGCTAAAGGTGTTCATTCTTTGCGCGCGCTATACGAGACTGGAATAACTGAGAATTGTGAAGGTGGATCGATGAACCGTCTGCCAGGCACTTAAATGTGATTTGCAGAATATCCATGTAGATGTAGATGTAGATTACCTGTTAAAATGACATGCATTAAACAGTTAATGCGTGGAATGAATGAATTTCGTCCCAGATTTCCACTTATTCATTACATTTAATATATGATGTTGATTCTGATATAATATAATAGTAAATGCTCCTTTGCTTTCAAGGTCATGTTGATGACAGTAGTGTGGCTGCATTAAATGAGGAAATTACACATTTGAAAAGAGAGAATGCTTCCTTAAAAACTTGGAAGTACAAAAAAAAAGCATGCTGAAATTTTTATCTGCAGAGCAGATTGAAATGGCAAAAATTGAGAGACATTAAATATCTGAATGGTCAAGTCAGGGAATTATTGAAGGCCTGAAGCTACGTTTAGCTTTAGGTAAGTATGGGTATAGCTTCCTAAGATCGACTGGATATCCCATGCCACACAATACCACACTCAATAGGAGAATAAATGGTATAGATTTAAACTATGGGATTATTGAATCCATAATAACAATACTCAGAACAAAAGAAAAGGCCATGGACTTCAATGACAGGGAATGAAGCATGTCTGTGGATGAAGTGGAACTGTGTGCAGATACGGCATACAATATTGTAAGTAATTCATTTACTGGACATGTTACCCTGAGATCCAAAGAAAGGATTGGAAACCATTGTACAGTTCTTTTGTTAAGATGACTTAGAAATTCATGGAAACACATTATTGCCCATGAAATTACAGGCCCATGTACCACTGGCATAGAGATGAAACAGATCATTACAAATGCAGTTACTGCTGTTAGACTCAGTGTCACAGCTTTAGTGTCTGGCATGGGGAGCAATAACAAGGCGTTGTGGAGTTCTCTGGGAGTTTATGTTAACAGGAGCACTAGAAATACTACATTTCAAATAGATGGTTCTCAAAATATGCACACTTGTGCAGATGTACCTCATTTATTAACGATCTGCTTTTCTTTCTCGTATTATCATTTTACCTCGGGAAATATGCGAAGCAGAAAGTCTACGAACTAAAATTGTATCTTCAGGACACATTAAAGAGCTTTGGGCATTGGAAAAAGTGTTTGAGATCTGTCATTTGAGGATGCATTTGTTTCCAACTCATTTTAACATCATGAATGTTGCACCAGTTGTGCAACTGTTTTCCATTAAAATTGCTGCAGCTTTAGAGAAGTCGTTAGTTTACAACAAATAAGTAAACATGCTCTTTCCACTGCTTGGTGGATTAAGTTAGTGTACGAGTGGTTTACTATCATGTCTGCTAGTCACTTGAAGTCTATAACAGTGAAGAACAGTGAAAAGAAATTTCAATTCCTCACATATGTTGTTGAAATTTTCCAAGACACGGAATTTGGGAAAGGATGGAAATCTCTTCAGACAGCTGCTATAATTTCTAGTATCAGTGTAATTGACACTGTAAGAAATCTTTTTGAACAGGGTGACGTGGGATGGTTTGGGAAATACATTTTTTCAAGTGCGAAGAAAAGCAGGTGCTAAACCTACTGTGTTAGAAGCTAGGCGAGCCATGAAGCTTTTGGTTATTTCACAGTTTATATCAGATGTATCAAATGCTAATTATACTGCTGATACTGACACACATTTGTTGGATTTCACCAGTGCAAATAAGACTTCTGATGTTACAGCACTAGACCTGTCAGATGAAAATGATTTAGAAAATGTGAACATGCCCACAAATCTGACAAATGCCAAAGGAAATGACACATATTAAATTGCAGGTGCAACTGTAAATGCCCTGGCAAAGAGAAAGATGTGCAGTAAATGTTTAGTTGCCTTAAAGACTCTAAAAGATCTGTCAGCCCATTATTCCAGAGTATCATACACACTTGATAGAATATTGTGACATTGGGGGTTAAAAAGGCCATCATCAGGAATCTACAGAATCTGCAACGAATCTGAGAAACTGCTACAAATTTTCATACGCCCTCTCCTAGCATGTGATATGACAGTGCATGATTTTTTTTTTATTGAGAAAATCAGGAAAAAGTGTAGTGACATAATTCTACCAGTGGTGCTGCTATCTGAAGGATCATATAATATCACACTATGTAACAGTTCGGTGCAGAGGTATCATAAAGCATTTAAGTGATAAAAAGTCACAGTTACATTCATTTGGCTCTGCTTCATTCCACAAGAAGCAAAGGAAAGAGTAAATTGTCTACTGTCTTCTACAGCTTGGTCACACATGTTCCACCACCTGTTTTTTCTTCTCTTGGTGGTTGCCCTAATTGTTGCAGATCTTTCTTTTTTTGTAATAGTTTTGTCCAGTAATTACTGTAGATTTTTTAATCTTTTGAATATTTCTTTCTTGTGTTGTTGTATGTACACTCTAATTTTTTTTATGTGGAGGTGATGATCAGATTAAAAAAAAACTTTTCTTGTTCTGACATCCATAATTTCCCTGGAGACTGGTGTCTTGTTTGATGATTTCCGAATTCATAGTTTCTTTTGCAGTTTCAGGAAATTAGTTCAGATGATTGCGAGGTCGAAAATGATATGTTGTTGTTGTTGTGGTGGTCTTCAGTCCTGAGACTGGTTTGATGCAGCTCTCCATGCTACTCTATCCTGTGAAAGCTTCTTCATCTCCCAGTACCTACTGCAACCTACATCCTTCTGAATCTGTTTAGTGTATTGATCTCTTGGTCTCCCTCTACGATTTTTACCCTCCACGCTGCCCTCCAACGCTAAATTTGTGATCCCTTGATGCCTCAAAACATGTCCTACCAACCGATCCCTTCTTCTAGTCAAGTTGTGCCACAAACTTCTCTTCTCCCCAATTCTATTCAATACCTCCTCATCAGTTGCGTGATCTACCCACCTTATCATCAGCATTCTTCTGTAGCACCACATTTCGAAAGCTTCTATTCTCTTCTTGTCCAAACTGGTTATCGTCCATGTTTCACTTCCATACATGGCTACACTCCATACAAATACTTTCAGAAACGACTTCCTGACACTTAAATCTATACTCGATGTTAACAAATTTCTCTTCTTCAGAAACGCTTTCGTTGCCATTGCCAATCTACATTTTATATCCTCTCTACTTCGACCATCATCAGTTATTTTACTCCCTAAATAGCAAAACTCCTTTACTACTTTGTGTCTCATTTCCTAATCTAATCCCCTCAGCATCACCCGATTTAATTTGACTACATTCCATTATCCTCGTTTTGCTTTTGTTGATGTTCAACTTATAAGCTCCTTTCAAGACACTGTCCATTCCGTTCAACTGCTCTTCCAAGTCCTTCGCTGTCTCTGACAGAATGACATTGGGCTTTAAAATGTCCTAGTAACACTTCGACATGCCTTATGAAGATTTTATTAGTGGTTCCTTCCAGATCTTCTCAAAATTCTTCTGTCATGTGGGGGTTTTCTTGTTGTAATTATTTGTGGGGCTATGTGGATTGATTAATGTATAGGCTTTCTTTCCAGATTGTATTGTGATGTTATTTTTCCGATTTTAACGTGAAATCTGTTACAGAGTTCAGTATTGGTTTGTGTACTACAAACCCTCTTCTAAAGAGAGTGAGATTTCTTCCCGGAATGGTTATGGCTAGTTTCCCCTTGTATATTCTGTACTTTTCAGAGACACAGTGATCTAGCCTGAGAATCTTGTTTCTTGTGTAGCCATACCTTTAATAATTGAATTAATCTATGGTGTTTGCCAGTTGTTTCAATTTACCTAGTTTTAGTAGTGTGTTTATATTCAGTGTTCCTGTGTAATATATACTGAGTGTTTCAACAAGCACCAGCTCTTCTCGTAATAACATGCCTGATCCCCTGCAATCCAATGATCAGTTCCACTACACAGTTTTGCCGACTGGTACTCAGGGTAGTGAATTCTTTACTGATGTTATATCATGATTACTGGCACGTGTTGAGGTTTTACAGGTGGTTATCACTTAGACATGTCTGGATTTTGGGCCTTTACCTGTAACGCTAGGCAGGGACCCTCAGCAGGTGTGGTCATCTGGAGCCAGAACCACCCAGGTTTTTTTAAAGTGATAGGTTTTCCTCCCTCATTACTTGCGAGATGAGGCCTTAGACTTCGGTCAAGCAATGGTGGAGTTAAAATAAAGTGATAAAAATAAATAAATCCTTGTAATGTTCCTCATTTGTAAGTCTGCTAAGTAGAAATTTTTACATCTGAATGTGTTCTTACAATTACTTCTTAAATGTTGGAAAATTGTGTATGTTTCAGTGGATAATTCAATTCAGAATTTTACGTTTTTCGTAATATAAATGTTTGCAAACCAGTTTCAAACTGTAAATAAAAGATTCTATTTTAAACTTTACAACAAATAAAGAACTATATATATATATATATATATATATATATATATATATGTTCTCTTACTAAAACCATACATTTATTTGGTATTTTTATTTTTGGGCTTTAGTTTGTATATATGGTGTATTGTTCTCCTTTCTAAGATTCCATGTGTGTAGTTTACAAATGTGAAACTTTGTACTATAACCTACTGTATGTAAATTCTTCGCACTAACTGTTAATTAAATTGATTTTTTACTGTGCTTATGTTTAATACTGAATAAAACCACTAAACGTATTAATTTCTGTTTTCTATATACATAGTCAAAAGCAAACCTCTTCCCCACTACTGAAAACTGGCACTTTCCACCACCTTGCCAAAATGTAACATCAAAACCACCAAATTCACTTGCATACTTCATTGTTGTGGATCTGTATAAACTATGGCATTTTCTGGTTAGAAATTTTTACAGTAAATGTGTAAGGTAAGTTGTGAAACATATGCATGAAAACTTTGCAATAGAAATGGAATAGAAATTGTAAATATTGTTTCCAATCTATGCTTGCATTCACATTATATCTGCTACAGTGTTGACAGTTTTGGTGGTATAAATTTGGCTATGTCCTAATAAACCCCAGCTTTCCCAAACAAACTTTCATTAAAATATATACACTTGTTATCCACTCAAAGCACAGTTTGCGTACACAAGCTCTACAGGAAACACAGAAATACAAAAAACAGTTTCCTGCATGACAATGTTCCAAGACAGAGTTATGTAAAGACACTGACTCTACATCCCACTCACTCAATAGAAGCAATGAAATTGCATCTTGAATGACTAACTAACCAAAATTACAGGCGTTGATTCTGTGGAAACAGAATCTAAGGTAATGAAACACGAGCTAACAATCTAGGTGCTCATGACAGTGGCTTCAGTGCTTTATGGTAGTGTTTTATACCTAGATAGAGCTACAAAACTACTTTCTGATATTTTTTCAACACTGTCATTGTGCTGTACAGACCCATCATGATGTACACAAAATGAATACTGATTAAATGATGTAGGAGATTATTAATAAAAATTCGTTTCACTAGAACATGATGCAAAAATAATTCTCCCCCTCCAAATACAATAAAAATACCGAATTTCTTAAAGTACCTACTTATAATAAGAAAATACCGCTTTTGCAAGTGCCTATATACGGACCAGAATTAATTAATGGCCTGAGGTGGTTACTGTGTAATGCCCATATTTTATTTTGAAGGACATTGGGACCGAGTTCTTTACTCATCACATTTAGTTTTTACGAAATAACGCCTAAGTTCCGAGTCTACATTTCACGGCCGTGTAATATTACATTTCAATTCTTGTGTTATGTAAAAACGGCATTCTACAGATCTCTCTTAAACATGAATTACTATTCGGTGAACATTATACATGCAGTGCCAAATCTTTTAAAAAAAGTATTGTAAAACGTTGCGCGAATAGGTTAACCACCCGGCAGGTAAACATTGCTGCAACGTCAGAATTGGGGAAAACGTGGCGGACGATTCAGCCTGGTTTATAGGAGCTCTAGCGGTGGCGGTGACGTGGCTCTGTTGTTGTTCCCTCGTAGTGATTTGTGAAGATGGAAAAAAAATCGAGATTCATGCAATGATTAAGTACTTAGTGAAGAAAGGTGTGATAGCAAAGGACATTCGCGCCGATATCCAGAATACAATGGGAGACTGTTCCTTCATATTCAACGGTCGCCAAGTGGACAAATGAATTTAAATTTGGTCATGAGAGCTTAGATGATGATCCTCGCAGTGGTCAGCCAAGATGTGTCACTACTCCAGAAGTCATTGCAAAAGTGCGCAAAATGGTCATGGGGGATTGCCGATAGAAAGTGCGTGAAAGTGCTCACGCTTGCGAGATGTCACCTAAGAGGGTACATCACATTTTAACTTCTTCACTTAAAATTCATTAGAATCTGCAAGATGGGTGCCGCGACTCTTGACGCTGGATTAAAAACATGTGCCATTGCCACGGCCAAATTACACGAACTAAGGCATGAACTGTTGCCACACCCGCCTTATTCACCTGATACGGCTCCATCAGACTTCCATCTCTTCCAAAAACTGAAAAATTTTCTTGGTGGACGAAGATTCACTCCAAACGAAGAACTGATAGCCCGCATTGACAACTATCCTTGAGGAAACAAATTTTCGAGATGGGATCAAGGTTCTGGAACATTGATGGACCAACTGCATTAATGTACAAGGAGACTACATTGAAAAATAGAGAGTGTCAGTTTTGTAAGTAGTTTTTTTCTGATATGAAACTTCCTGGCAGATTAAAACTGTGTGCCGGACCGAGACTCGAACTCGGGACCTTTGCCTTTCGTGGGCAAGTGCTCTACCAACTGAGCTACCCAAGCACGACCCACGCCCCGTCCTCACAGCTTTACTTCTGCCAGTATCTCGTCTCCTACCTTCCAAACTTCACAGAAGCTCTCCTGCAAACCTTGCAGAACTAGCACTCCTGAAATAAAGGATATTGCGGAGACATGGCTTAGCCACAGCCTGGGGGATGTTTCCAGAATGAGCTGTGAGGATGGGACGTGAGTCGTGCTTGGGTAGCTCAGTTGGTAGAGCACTTGCCCGCGAAAGGCAAAGGTCCCGAGTTCAAGTCTCGGTCCGGAACACAGTTTTAATCTGCCAGGAAGTTTAAAATCAGCGCACACTCCACTGCAGAGTGAAAATCTCATTCTGGAGTTTTTTTCTATTCCGTTCCGAGAACTTTTCAAACTACCCTCATACATTCATGTTGGTTGTCCTAGTTTTTTGGACGTGAGCACGACATTGTGGTGTAAGTTCGCACGAATATACAGTATATGCTAGCCACAATGTCACCTCGTATGCTGCAGCTGTCATGTCTCATACTGCATGTGTGTGGGCATCTAGCACGTGTGACCATCGTATTAAATATACAGGTATTGATCAACTGCATTGACCACTTTAAAGATTCATCACCTGTACTGTAGGAGGATGATCATGTCCCACGGACTATACTGTAAGTCGCAAGAGATGCACCCTTTGAGCCTGTCTCGTTGTTTGAAACATTGTTTTTTTTCTGCTCTAACAGGCTTTGTTCACTGTCAAACATTTTGTTTTTCGGTCATGATTTCGAGGTCTGTGTCAGGTTCTAAACTGACATTAACACATTCTGATCGAGGGCTTCTCGCAGAAAACTAGACATCGCACGATGTAAATCATGTTGTTACTACTTCTACCATAACACACGCCACACACACTGGGTGATTTTTAAATAAAGTCAGTTACAACATAAGGAAATTGGAAAAGAATTGCAGCGTTGTGGGGAGTTTCCAAACTACAGTCCAAAGGTGATTCACGAGCTCTACATTTAAACTTATGTCACACTGATGGAATAGCTGATGGCTCTGCATTCCATTTCGACTGATTCCTCATATGACATTCACGTACGTGATCACAGTTTTGGCGCTAGCCATCCCCAGAAGGTGTGCCCCCCCCCCCACTCCCCCAGAAAACTCCTTCTCCAACTCTAACAAGCGTTGTCAGCCAATCATTATGTGGTAACCAACAACATGCCAGTGGATGGATGGGATGGAAAAGAGACCGCCGATGTACTGAAATAATACGCATCACAGTTGATAGTGTGAACAATTTTAGCAACTTTACAGTAATTTCAACACTGACCAATGATGTGACAGCACGTTTCCTAATTTCAGTATCATAGCTAAACCACCCCTTCTCCACTTTGCAAGTATCACTGTGAATGTGGATAGATGACTGTCAACTACGTCCACTCATTGTTCATTGTCGAACACATACATCATCAAAGTATATCAAACAGCGCTCTACATATTTCTAACACCGCTAGCATAGGGCTCAATATACGATCTATCTATATGCTGATGGGAGTCACAGAGCATTCTAGCAGTCTTAGGGTAAAATTAGAGACTGAAAGACCCCCTCATACTGTCATTGACAAACCCACCCTTCAGCACCGTTACTGATTTAATCTCCAACTGATCAGAAGTAGACTGTTACATTCCACGTCTCGTGAATGAATGGAGCTTGCCAAGTCCTCACCTATCCAAGTGCACAAGATTTCTGGAGATGCGCCCATATCGAGGAGGTTAGCACTCCCTATCAATGTACGGTAACAGATTTCAAAGTGTTGTGATGTAATAGCAGACGGTTAAGAAGAACAAGAAACAAATGTTTTTTATGTGCGATGCAGCTCCACATGAATGGAGTTCGAAGTATTTTTACATAAATCAACCAAGCTATTAATTTTAAAGTATTATTCCAGAGTCTAGGATCAGTACATGTAAGGTATTGGTAAGAGAACACAAACACATGCACTGATAAAGCTACAACGTTCTGCACTTAAAACGGGCTGTAATGTTAGATCGCTGGCGTTTCCGACCTATCAGTCATATGGAATGTAGAGCTGTCACTATTCCAATGTAAGAAATATATTTCAAGCGCATGACATATATCCTTCTTCCCGGTTTCTATACGATAAACTATGTTACCGAACCGTAAAACGAAATAAAACTACTTCCTTAAAACATGACTCTCTGATACGAGCACAATACAGCTTTACAGAGATATATAGCGTCCACTGTTCACATCCGATTATGGTTCAGAAATTATACTATGCCAGCATCAGCCCTATATAAAATGATCGGTAGTAACGGGGAATGCCTCTTACAAGGAAACATAAATGCATACCAGCAGCGTCCTATATTTGAAAATTACATGTCATTCCGCCTCTAACTCTGTAAACAACACATGTCAAGCAAATGTATACATGGGGATTGCAGTGCCTCATAAGCACGTATCGCTAAGTTAGTTATCACGCCGAAGGCTCGATTTTACACCCAAGATGCGACAGGTGGGACTGAGTACATGGCATAAATCAAAGTTCGTTTAGAGAAATGTGTCAAGCTTCATCGCACTTGAAGTGGAAGTCCTCTGATGACCGACAGGTTTACCGTCGTTAACGATCGCAGTTAGACAGTGCTTTAAATCTCATACTGGACACGTGGCTGTATACGAGTCGAGCGCAGGCTGTCACGCGACTGATGCATCGTGACAGAACAGCGGAAAAATTGACCTGCAGCAACTTCCCCCTCTCTAGAACGCATCATCGGTCTAGCATTAAATGGTACCCCATTACAGCTCCGTCTCAATCGATCACCCCGTCCACTTTCTGTTATCCTTTAACGCAGATGCACACAAGTATAGTGGCGGATCTTCTCCGTCTTCCTGAAAAGTGTCAAATACAGTAGCCAATTTGCGTGTATCACTGGTACCTCAATAGACATACAGTATAATACTGCCTTGACAGAGAAAAATTCACTGCTTCCGTGATTCCCTTCGCTTTCATGTCGACGTTGCCATATACTTGCCATATACTTGGTCCCATTGTAGAGGACAAGGGGTAATTGTTAGGAAATATGGCGCGAAATTGTGATTTAGTGGGTTTCAGTGCGCGATACGCCAGCGCAGACGGCAGTCGAAGGCTGGCCGGCGCATTATGCAGGTGATACAGTTTTGCAACGAGCGTCGGTATGTATGTACGTGCGCGGCAGCCGTCAGAACGCAGCATTAGCAGAATTACGCTGGCGCGGGCCGCGTGTGGCGCGGTTGCGTTAGCCAACTCATCAAGAACCTTTTAATAAACACGCCGCCGCGTAACCGGTGGATTCAGCAGCGGTCTGCACTATTTAAGGGCATCAGAGGTGGGCGTCAGCATTCGGTTCGACCTACTGGGCGTTCGGTCGCCGTCACATCATCGTCATCAGTGACGCTGTCCCCGAGGACCGGTTGGCGGGGGGGGGGGGGGGGGGGGGGGGGGGGGCGTTGCCCGCTGCTGCACTGGCGACTCCCGGCGTCGTCTCGAGCCACCGCGTCTGCGATCTGCGCCGCGCCTCGTGCTGCTAACGTCCTACCGCCGGCGCAGCCGCTGAGCGAGCGCGGCGTCGCGTTGCCCGGACTGCGTGCAACAGCTCCTCTGCACCACGACACGAGCCGTGGGGCTGAGCTACCGGAAAATGCATTGGAGGAACCAACAATAAAGAGGAAGATTTCTAAAAACAGCCACCACCTCCTACCCAGCCATGCCTTACAACCCCGACCACGTCACCCGCTCCGATCATCCTATTACACCATGTACAAATTGTTCGGCGTGAACCAGAATATACGCAAGTACTTCCTCAATTTCCCCAGATTTCGGTGTATATTTGGTCAATTTCGCAGTTCTGATCAGGAGGCGCGTAGTATAGCACTTTACTGATTGCATCCAGTCACCTCCACATTTGGAGAGCATTTGCTTTGTTTACTGTATGTCTCTGTACATGCATGTGTTGCGGATGGTTCTCCACAGTTATAGATGCCATTATCATAAACTTCGATAAAAATCACTGGTTTCTTTTTTTTGATTGGTACAACAGCAGTACAGTATTTGGAAAATATCTGCTTCTTATAACCCTCAAATTCTGCACATACATCTCACAATGTTATCAGCGCATTGCAATAGTCTGGTGTTCCATCAATTAGAGTTCAACATTCTCCACAACTATTCGGCGAATAGCACAAGACTTCAGCACTGCACTTGTACAGGTACTAAAACAATGATCTACACTGCTGGCCACCGTAAATGCAACACCCTGAAGGAAGCACCCGAATCAAGCGAAATTTACACCATGCGTTTGCAGCGATGAGATATGCAACTGATTAGAATTTCAGCGCAGACGCACATCACGCGCGCCTGTGGCGCCACCTCATAGCGCCATTTAAGGCTTGGCGATTTCGACGAGTGTACGTTCGGCACGTGTGTTTACCTTGTGGTTGTTTCACAAGACGATCAGTTATGCATCGTAGACAACAGCGAACATCTTTTGATCAAGTATCCGAGTTCGACAGAGGAAGGATAGTGGCTTACCGAGATTGTGGATTATCATACAGAGAAATCGCTAGTCGTGTTGGACGAAACCAAACAACTGTAATTCGGATATGTGACCGTTGGATGCAGGAGGGTACGACGGACCGACGTGGTCGATCACATTCACCTCGGTGCACCACTGCACGTGCTGATAGGCAAATTGTGCGCATGGCAGTGACGGATCGCTCAGTGACATCCCGAACCATAGCACAGCACATTGCGTCTGTAATGCATCATCCAGTGTCTGCGCGTACCATTCGACGCCGTTTACAGCAGAGTGGTCTGTCCGCGAGACGTCCATTGCTTCGTCTACCATTGACACAGAACCACAGACGTCTCCGTCGCCAATGGTGTGATGACAGACGGATGCGGACGGCAGAAAGGAATGACGTTGTCTTTACTGACGAGGCATGCTTCTGTCTGCAGCACCACGATGGTCGGATTCGAGTGTGGAGACACCTTGGAGAGAGGATGCTGGACAGCTGCATTATGCACCGCCACACTGCTCTTGCACCGGGTATTATGGTATGGGGCGGTATTGGATATTACTCTCGCACGCCTCTAGTACGCATTGCCGGTACTTTAAATAGCCGGCGCTACATATCCGAGGTGCTGGAGCCAGTTGTCCTTCCTTACCTTCAGGGCTCGGCCACAGCCATGTTTCAACAGGATAATGCGCGACCACACGTGGCACGCATTGTCCAAAAGTTCTTCGTCAATAACCAGATTGAATTGCTTCCCTGGCCGGCCCGCTCTCCGGATTTTTCGCCGATAGAAAACATGTGGTCCATGGTTGCTCAACGAGTGACCCAGATTACATCCCCAGCTGCCACACCAGATGATCTTTGGCAACGTGTGGAAGCTGCTTGGGCTGCTGTACCCCAGGAACACATCCAACGTCTCTTTGACTCAATGCCGAGACGTGTGGCAGTGGTGATCTCCAACAATGGCGGCTACTCTGGCTACTGATTCTGGCAGGAACCACATGTCACAGACGTCTGTAAACGTAATCATTTGATACTTGGTCACCATGTTATCTACAAAATAAATTTTGTTGTGCTACCTCTTGTCTTTCTTGGTGTTGCATTTACGGTGGCCAGCAGTGTATATCTTCTATGTGAATGCTGCATTTGTGAAGGCAGTTAATGATATCACTGTATAGGGCTTGAACATTTGGGAGACATCTATTTAGCCTTTTCATCGTAGTAGTTATCGCCGAGTCTGGATTGAAAAACTTAACAGTGGAGTGCTGCATGCAAATACGCAGAGCCTCAGCCCTTTTAACTCTTAGTGTAGCATCGTCATACATTGATAAAATACTCACTGTTAGACCACTGCAGTAGATGTCCTGGTAGGAGTGTGATGGAACATATTCGATAGTCACATGCTTCTTGATGAATGTTTTTGCACGACAGCTTTCATACCACTGAAAACCGCAATTTAATATTTTTCGGCATATTTTCGAGCACTACTTTAGTTGACAAGCTACCGTCTTGTGAAACTTCAGTTCCTACATGAAGTCGTTTTGAACCACTAACTTAACACACAGCACGAGGTGAAGAGTAAAGGTGGCAGTTGATATATTCTCATCCACAACATCCACATCAGCGTGGTTAGTCATCTGTTCTTGCACTGGTGTGTGTGTGTGTGTGTGTGTGTGTGTGTGTGTGTGTGTGTTTTGCGAGGGGGCGAGTGCTATATTTACCAGCCAGGGCACAGTGGGCTATCTACTGGTGAATAACTTATAAGCAGGAAAGTTAGACCCCTTTTCTTTCACTCAGATTTCCTGAATAATTCGTTCATATTTAAAAATAGGGCAATCTCTGGAGGTAGCAGCGTGGTCGCCAATACAGTTGAGGCAACGAGGGGATGGGGGGTGGACCATCACCCTCATGGGCATCTCTGCCACAGGTAATGCATTTGGCCGTATTGGAACACGACTGGCTGGTATGATTAAACCTCTGACACTGATAGCAACACGTAGGGTTGGGGATGTAAGGGGAAACTGAAATCATCTCATGTTCGATGGAAGTTGAACTCTGTCAAACGTCAAGAAGAGAGTGCAGGTCGATACCAGTTCCTTTTCAACCCTTTTCATTACTCGATGTACAGCCGTCTCTCTATGATAAGACAGGTAATTTTGAATGTCCTCACTTGATAATGCGTTGAGTTATCTTGTATAAACCACCCTGTTGACAAGTTTAAAGTACTATGGGCTTCCACCCGAACAGGGAAGGTGTGTAGCAGTGTAGTTCGAAGCAATTTTAGTGCCTGGAGGGCAATGTCTGTTTCTAACACCAAGTTGACATTTCATAACCGGGAACAAGACCTTACAGGACTTGCGACGACACCTTTGTGAGTAATAAAAGGGTTTACAATTGAGAAGTCTTGACTTGTCAGACCGAGAAAAAACTAGGAAGTTTGACACTGATGGAAGAATTATCTGTGGCTGAGACTCATCTAGCTTTCTCTTGTGGGCATAAGTTGTAGAAGAAACCATTGTGAAAGTATCCTCCATGATTATTGGCGTCTCCAATGTCGCGCTCCTTCCTGGTCGGAGTCCTCTGAAGGCACTCCCGCTTTAGGCGATTGTCCACACCTCGGGTCACATCTCCCAATAAACGAATGGAGGGACCAATCAGCATGAAGGTAAAAGCTCATGTACCAGCTCAGGTAATCACCCCTCCCTGGGCTTGGCCCTTACCAGGGGGCATGTATTTGGCCTACTTCTCTACCCACGGCAGAGACTTACGTGTTACCCCTTCACCGGCTGTGTGTGGTAATGCATGGGTCAGCATTCAGACATGCACAGGGGGGGAAAGAAAAAGGGAGGACCAAAGAAAAGGAATGAAGAGAAGAATTCTCAAATGCCACACCAGAGAAGAAGGTAAGGAGAAGAATCAAGGAAGGAGGAGGACAAAGTAAGGACAAATTATTTGCATTGTAGAGACAAAAGAAAACACTTCATTCGTTCACAAGCATCCATCTCCAGACATAGGCGTTAAACATTCTCCAAAAAGAGAGGGAGAAGGGAGGTGGCGGGGTGGGGAGGGGGATATGGAAAGGGAAGGTATGCAGCCTGGAAAGGGAAGAGAGCTGCACAAGCTCAGGGTTCCATGCTCGCCATGCACGTATCCACGACAGTGTTTTTTGATCCCTGGGGGCAGAGTTGCTGTGCTGTGGGTTGCGTGGTGGCCGCTGCAGGCACTCTGCTGGTTGTAGCGTGTTTTGCATCACCACTGTTACAGCTGGCAGGGAATCATACGATTTTTCGATTGTACTATACTTCACTTAAATGAGAACTGATTATAGGATTCCATACAAGAAGCACAATGATGTGCCAATACTCGTCACTTTTAACACAGTATCTATTACATCATCTTTCTGTAGATGCAGAATTAAATTCTGTCAGCTCAGAGTTTAAAATCCTAACCATAGGTCATATCGCAATAATCTGGGTATTGTGAAACTTACAGTAGTTTGACATAGCATCATGTATGACGGTATGAAATACTTTCAGTTTATGGGTATTTATCCAGTTTACATTGTCTTCTGCGAAGCTTAGCCTAAAAATTTGTTACATTTGTTTCTTGAAACACAGGGTGTCTTGAGAGGTGGTACGCCAATCTCTCACCTTAACAACGTTGTCAGTCGGATTAATAAGCATATCTTATATCACGATCTCTATTTTCTTCAGTCGGTTTGTGTGGCTTATGACTTTTTACATGAGGAAATTGTTCATAGAACTGCATGTGTACCCCATAGAGAACTTTGAAGCTATGCACACTGCGCTATTTTAAAGGTATTGAAAGGAGGATGAAGAGAGTACTGGCGGTGTATAAGACATGTCAGAAATCGAAACACACAACATTCACAGAGCAGGCGCCACAGTAGCCTATCATTCCGGCGGAATTAAAGCATACGGTCGCCACACATCTCATCACACCTCCCCCACACACAACACAGCGTACTGCTAAATACTGGTAGTCGTGGAGCTAACGTCTAAATACGTCACTAACGCCACTGTAGAAGGCTACGGCACAAATGGTGAGCAAAGCTTCTTTTAAAGATATCTTGTCACAAGTAGAACATGTGAACAGAATCATCTGCGAAAGAGGACCCCAGTTTAGCTCAAACAAATGTAAGGCAATGTTGAGACGGTGCATCCATAACATCCCAAATTGTGGCCAGCGGTGAGAATAGTGAAACCCTCAGTAACCTCTGTCGCATCTACTGTACTGAAAGCAACGCCTTCAGGGATTCCTTCTTACAGGATTTCCAGGAAGTAATGAATGAGCTGCCACACGGAGTCAGAATAATGGCACCAGCGAACGTGTTAAAAAAAATAGGCAGCCCAATGACATGATTCGAACGGTAATTGACTTTCCGGAGCGAACCCGGATCAGCATTTTCCCTTTGATGATTTACCGCAAATATTTGACTTACCCGGTATCCTTTCATGTCTCACTGGTAGAAAATTACTTCATGGGTAAGTATGTGCCCTTTTCTTGTTGGAAACATGTCTGGTTGGTTCAACACTTGAAGATTGCTTGTCTCTCCACAGCAAAGATTTGTGTTGCAACAACGTTAAAATTGCATTTCTTGGTTTAGAGATATTTGCAAAAGTCCTGGAGACAATTCTTCTCAGAATTCATCTTGGAATGTACTAATTGTTTGGTTTCTTCCGTTGATGTGTGGATTTCTGGTTGGGCGTATGCAAGATCTGTTCGACCATTAGGAGCAAGGAGGTGGTAGTGGTACTACGGAAATTTGTTATCCAACAGGGGATCCTGGCGTGATTAGGATCGTGCCACCAATACTGGTGGGGTTATCTTGCGAGATGGAGATGGATTGTCCACACCAGAGGCGTGTTGACGTTCGAGTATGGTTTCTTTCTCACTTTGGTTCGATCAGGGTTATCATCAGATAAGCTACAGTGCGGTATTGTTTTGCTGGTGGTACTTTTCGCCTCTGGTTATCGCTTGTCGATTGATGTTTGCCTCGAGATATTTCAATTGTGGATCGCCAGCAGCAGAGGTGCGTCATCGGTAAAGTTTTGTATTGCGTGGCCTATGGGGAATGGGAGTCATGGTAGTGAGTTTTTAGATGGATAGGAAGGAAATGAATGGGACCAGATGAAAACTGAAGATATAAATCCTTTTGCACTAAAAATTATTAAAATGAGTTTTGTGTCAATACAGCGGCTGTTTATTGATATCTGTATGTCTACTTTTAAGAGTTACTGGTCAGTTTCAGACAGAAAGATGAATTCATCCCAATTTCTGATCTATGCTGACAGCACAGAAGGGTGTTCAATTGGTGGTGAGCAGTATTCAGCACAGGTTCTGCGCCAAATATCCACATCAGCGTCACCAACCAGCAAGTTGGCATGAGTAGAAGTATCAAAGTCCACAGCATAAAGTAGAAAGTATTAGAGGTAGCTAAACTTGGTAATGAGTAGAATGATTATCAGTACGTGCCGGATGCTGGGAGAGTGCTTTAAGTATGAATGTGCAGGCTGTGCCGGCTTAGTCCATCGGAATGTCCAAGTGATATTGGGGAACTAACATTACAAAGAACAAACACAGCTTGACAACTAGAACATGATTAGTTTATGGTTTTTTGATAAGAGATTCATTATAATGTTTTGTACATTAATTTAATGGAAGAAATCAGTAAGGCACTTTTTCACATTAATAATATTTTGAAGTTTAATGACTATCAGTTCATATTTCTGTTATGGTAAAGTGCAGGCGCCCATATCACAATGCTGACAGGGCTTGTGGTGTCTTACTGAGATCTCAGGTGCAACTGCCAGGTTGACGTCACAACAGAGACGACGTCCCCAGGCGAGAGGCCAACTATTGTGACCTCACTGCAGAGCGACATCGGCAGCTGTGAGCTACAGGTGACTCGTCCCCTACCCTAGGCGACAGGGCAGGTAACCGGCGAATGTGATGACACTGAGGCAGCTCAAGGACGACAGAGGCACAGACAGAATCCTGCCCATTCCTTCGCTAATTCCAATAGGGGGTACTGGGGGAGGGGGCGGGAGGGGGGAGGGAAATCTGCAGGGGTGCCTCGCCTGCAGCCGACAGGTAACAGAAGGTGGCCCCCTGACTTCACGCGACCACCTGGGGGCTACCACTGTCTCACCAGAGTCTCGAGGGACCTAAAAAGAAAGGAGAGGCTGCTGGAGAGCACCAGACCGAGCGATATTGTCTGAGCACTTGCCGTGACACTGACAACTGCTGCTGAAGGACTCTTCAAGGGTAGTTATCTGCTGCCCAACTCTTTTCTGTGATAGTCCAGATGCCTACCTGTTGCTGCCATAGACTAGTGATCGGTTCTGCCCCACCCTGCTGCTATCACTGAGTAAATGGGCTAACCTTTCTATTAGCATAAACTCTCCCACTATACCTCTCACATCCAACCTCTTACACACCTCTTTAGTGTAGTGCTGTGTTTGACTAATGTTAAAGTTAATTTTAGGACTTCCTACACGCCCTTGAGAAAGGAGCAGGAGGAGACATGTTTGATTTAATTTTTATTTTTGTGCGCTGTGCTGTATTTTATTAGGTGAAAGACTTGTACCAGGGTAGGAGGTCACTCAAAATATAAAATTGACGAAACATCACACACAAGAAATACACTAATAATCAAACTACCTGTCTTTGTCATTGGTGCAAAGTCTCACTGTTACATTTGTCATTTTAATTTCGTTTATTTTGTGTTAACACAATTCACCCTGTTGTATGAAAAGAATGTTTTACTGAATGCTTGGATAGGATTTGTGAAGTAGTTTATATGGAAGATTGAATCAGTAAATGCTTTGGCAGGGGTAACAAAGTATCTGAGGCAGAGGATGCTCAATGATACTGTATTGGGGTTAGGGAAAAAGGTGATGTCTGACAGTTTCATTGTGAATGGGTTAGGTGTCTGCATGACCTTTCAAACATTAAATCATTGTATTTATGGTCAGGGGACTATTTCTAAGACCTGAGGGTCGACAGGAACAATTCTGACACCCAGAAAATCACAAATTTGAAGGCGTGCAGCAGAGTGCAGGTGTCAACACAGGACGTGTTTTTTCGTCAGCAAAGCTGTCATGGTGTGGCATATCTTTCTCAATACCCAGTTGAAGTGTCAATTTCTTCGTCTCCATTCAATAAAGCCACACACAGAAAAAAACAGACAGTTATAGCACAGTATATGTACCCTGTAGAGAGAATAGGAAGAAAGATGGATTGTCGGCCATATATGCTGTATCCTGGCTGTGCAAGTGATACTGGGAAGCAGTGCTCTGGATTATTGTACCCAGAATGGTGTTTCAGGCAGTGGCACTCCACTCTTTCCGCTTAGGATCAGAGCAGGAGAGCGCCAGTTCGCGAAACATGTTATCTGGGCCATGTGACAGTCCATTGTGAAGGAAGCCAGCTGGCAAAAAGTGGGTGAAGGAAGCCAGCTGGCAAAAAGTGGGTGAAGGAAGCCAGCTGGCAAAAAGTGGGTGAAGGAAGCCAGCTGGCAAAAAGTGGGTGAAGGAAGCCAGCTGGCAAAAAGTGGGTGAAGGAAGCCAGCTGGCAAAAAGTGGGTGAAGGAAGCCAGCTGGCAAAAAGTGGGTGAAGGAAGCCAGCTGGCAAAAAGTGGGTGAAGGAAGCCAGCTGGCAAAAAGTGGGTGAAGGAAGCCAGCTGGCAAAAAGTGGGTGAAGGAAGCCAGCTGGCAAAAAGTGGGTGAAGGAAGCCAGCTGGCAAAAAGTGGGTGAAGGAAGCCAGCTGGCAAAAAGTGGGTGAAGGAAGCCAGCTGGCAAAAAGTGGGTGAAGGAAGCCAGCTGGCAAAAAGTGGGTGAAGGAAGCCAGCTGGCAAAAAGTGGGTGAAGGAAGCCAGCTGGCAAAAAGTGGGTGAAGGAAGCCAGCTGGCAAAAAGTGGGTGAAGGAAGCCAGCTGGCAAAAAGTGGGTGAAGGAAGCCAGCTGGCAAAAAGTGGGTGAAGGAAGCCAGCTGGCAAAAAGTGGGTGAAGGAAGCCAGCTGGCAAAAAGTGGGTGAAGGAAGCCAGCTGGCAAAAAGTGGGTGAAGGAAGCCAGCTGGCAAAAAGTGGGTGAAGGAAGCCAGCTGGCAAAAAGTGGGTGAAGGAAGCCAGCTGGCAAAAAGTGGGTGAAGGAAGCCAGCTGGCAAAAAGTGGGTGAAGGAAGCCAGCTGGCAAAAAGTGGGTGAAGGAAGCCAGCTGGCAAAAAGTGGGTGAAGGAAGCCAGCTGGCAAAAAGTGGGTGAAGGAAGCCAGCTGGCAAAAAGTGGGTGAAGGAAGCCAGCTGGCAAAAAGTGGGTGAAGGAAGCCAGCTGGCAAAAAGTGGGTGAAGGAAGCCAGCTGGCAAAAAGTGGGTGAAGGAAGCCAGCTGGCAAAAAGTGGGTGAAGGAAGCCAGCTGGCAAAAAGTGGGTGAAGGAAGCCAGCTGGCAAAAAGTGGGTGAAGGAAGCCAGCTGGCAAAAAGTGGGTGAAGGAAGCCAGCTGGCAAAAAGTGGGTGAAGGAAGCCAGCTGGCAAAAAGTGGGTGAAGGAAGCCAGCTGGCAAAAAGTGGGTGAAGGAAGCCAGCTGGCAAAAAGTGGGTGAAGGAAGCCAGCTGGCAAAAAGTGGGTGAAGGAAGCCAGCTGGCAAAAAGTGGGTGAAGGAAGCCAGCTGGCAAAAAGTGGGTGAAGGAAGCCAGCTGGCAAAAAGTGGGTGAAGGAAGCCAGCTGGCAAAAAGTGGGTGAAGGAAGCCAGCTGGCAAAAAGTGGGTGAAGGAAGCCAGCTGGCAAAAAGTGGGTGAAGGAAGCCAGCTGGCAAAAAGTGGGTGAAGGAAGCCAGCTGGCAAAAAGTGGGTGAAGGAAGCCAGCTGGCAAAAAGTGGGTGAAGGAAGCCAGCTGGCAAAAAGTGGGTGAAGGAAGCCAGCTGGCAAAAAGTGGGTGAAGGAAGCCAGCTGGCAAAAAGTGGGTGAAGGAAGCCAGCTGGCAAAAAGTGGGTGAAGGAAGCCAGCTGGCAAAAAGTGGGTGAAGGAAGCCAGCTGGCAAAAAGTGGGTGAAGGAAGCCAGCTGGCAAAAAGTGGGTGAAGGAAGCCAGCTGGCAAAAAGTGGGTGAAGGAAGCCAGCTGGCAAAAAGTGGGTGAAGGAAGCCAGCTGGCAAAAAGTGGGTGAAGGAAGCCAGCTGGCAAAAAGTGGGTGAAGGAAGCCAGCTGGCAAAAAGTGGGTGAAGGAAGCCAGCTGGCAAAAAGTGGGTGAAGGAAGCCAGCTGGCAAAAAGTGGGTGAAGGAAGCCAGTTGGCAAAAAGTGGGTGAAGGAAGCCAGTTGGCAAAAAGTGGGTGAAGGAAGCCAGTTGGCAAAAAGTGGGTGAAGGAAGCCAGTTGGCAAAAAGTGGGTGAAGGAAGCCATTTAATAGAGACTACAGTAATCTGAGTTTTTGTGCAAATAGTGGGATGGTTAGGAAACTCCAAGCATTCTCGCATTTGGAGCCGTGATGATATAGACAGTGTGGGTGGTGCCTATGTTTAGTGGATTCAAGTCTGTAGCTCGCCTGATGCCAGGAAGTCGGCAGTTTCTTTTAGTGAGCGGCAAAAATATTTTTCACGGGCATGACAGTCTGGGTAGCTTAACAGCCTTCTTTCCGAAACGAAATGGTCAGCCTGGAAATATTATATCTCTCCATAAAAGGCTGTCATCCCATCTAGGTAGATGTTTTTGTCGAAACACAGCCATACTGTGAGAATGACACCACCTTAGTCAAATTTATTTCAGACAAGAGAGTTTCTAATTAGCTCCTCTCTCAATATCCAAAGCAGTGACTCACTCCCCAGCGCAGCAACCCTGTGCTGGGTCTCAATTGTTACCAGGTGAACAGAACCGTCAAGAGACTGGATTTAGTGAGCAGAGGAAAGTTCTGTTGGTTTGTACAGCTGAAGGCTGTTTTTTGCTGATTCGGCTCCTGTACCAAGGTGTGGTGGAAAGTGATTGAGGGTCTTCTTCTTCTTGTCCTACCCTAGTGGGGAACAGAGTCTTTACCTAGTGGGTGACATGTGGTCTACAAATTGTGGTGGACTAAGAGCCAGTGGCAATTTCCAACTTTACTGACAGTTTAACTGCAAATAATATCTGGCATACCGGGTGTCACTAGGTTGAACTTCTTACTCTTGAGTTGGTTGCCTGATGTTTGACAATTCCAGCACACACCATCGTGCCTCTTAGTCTAATTGGTTTGGCCAGACCAGCGAATGGAGCCACCTCACACTGAAATCTGCCGGGGTTTCACGGCCCTGATGGGGAAGTTTTCTTCTTTCTAATAATCAGAACACGAGTCCACGTAGTTTGCAAATTTTCGTGGATGCATCAGGACGTTTCACCTGCTGCAGCGCGCCGCTCCTCACCCACAGCGTGCTGTTCTCTGCTGCCACGTGAATCAAGGTGAGAGGGTGAAGATATGCTGCAACAGTGTAGGGTTGTTGAATGATATTCACACTCCCTGTTCTCCAGTGGACCACAGTTTGTGATATACTTGGTCGTAGTTTATTCCATTTGAACAGAATTTGACCTCCCAGTGTATTCGTGTAAACAAAGGCTGCATTGTCAAAAGAATTAATTCAGGAGAGAATCTGTATAGTTTTCACCAATGAATTCTTTGCCAATCAAGAACCATCCATTTTTCTGATCTGCGATTGTAATTTTTTTGTAAGAGCTATCAGGTGGCTGTAGTTACAAAAGGATGAGTAAAACAAATTGTCAGATTTGTAAACTTATATACGCCACTGTACTTTATGCCTGAACTATTCACCGTTTTTATTTTTTGTGGTAATAAATCGGTACCCAGCAATTCAAGGTTTAATTTTATTGAATTAGTTAATTTGATTGTTAATGTGAGTTCTGAAAGTGAGTGCAGATGTAGGCAACGAAAGTGTCATGAGTATAGTCATTAATTCCACAATAAAATTAATGATGTAGCTCACGATTTGAAAGTTGTCGAGAAGATAGTATTTCTCTGTATGTAAAGACAATATTTGTCTCTCTCAAATATATTTATGATTAAAGCAAGCGACTGCTTGCAGCCTTTTTGTTAATGCACTCATATCTACCTTTCCTCGAGTTTTCCTGGAATATTACTGGAGATAGGTCCAAATAAGACTGCAGGATCAAAATTTTGCATTCTTTATTAAAATCGTATCAAAAGTGTGAAGAAACTGTCAAATTTCTTCCAGTCATTTGTTGCACTGATTTCATGTCAGCATATCTGCTCTATTCTGCTGTCTGGCGATACTCAAAGGGATTGTCTTCCTTTGGATCCCTGTCCCTGCTGTTTGCCCAATCAGTGCAGTGGCAGTGTCTACATGGCCCTCTTGCTGCCTCATGCAGTGGCGTCCTCCCTTCAAGATCTCTAGCGTTGGGGTCAGCTGAGGCCCCAAGCAGCAGCCGCACCACAGGTGTGTGGCCCTCGTACGCAGCCAAGTGCAGGGGTGTGACTTGTCTGCGGTCCCTGGCGTCGACCTCTGCCCCAGCCTCCAGCAGGCACTTCACCGCTTCCACGTGTCCGCTCTCCGCTGCCCTGTGGAGAGCTGTACTCTCGCACTCGTCCCGAGCCCTTACGTCTGCCCCTGCCGCCACCAGTGCCATGATCTCCTCCATGTCCCAATCCTCAGCTGCGTCCATGAGCCTCCTGCGGCCCTCCTCTCTGGAAAGGTTGCTGTACAAAACACAAATTATCACACTTATGCAAGCACACGTACCTGACAGAGAAAGCGATAATAGAACAAAACAAAACTCTTCTCAGTGCATATCCGTCCAGCAACAAACCTGATACGATACAAAAAGAGAGTGGAACTGTGTACATTAAGCTACAGAGATTCTGTTGTACCCCTTGTCAGATTCTTCATTCAACTATCCATTAAAAATTGCTTATTCAGTCACTCAAGAAATTCACTTGCCATATTTATTTTCACGTTGACTCATGCAAGTCAGTTCCTGTTACCTGAGGATGCTTCTTGCAGCAAACACCGTCTCTCTCTCTCTCTCTCTCTCTCTCTCTCTCTCTCTCTCTCTCTGTGTTCAGTCCAATCATTTGCAAATTTCGTAATACAGCCTCACCAAATAGTGAAAATCGGTTTCACACACAACCACCTAGCAGCCAGTTCCCTCCACACCACTCCCTGTGCAAGGGACCCCGTGCTCGCTCCTAACTCATGTTCTGGATGGTGGAGTTGCTTTAAGTCTACATAAGCTGTGACGTTCGTATGAGCACTTCTGTGCCTCAGAGGTTTTGGCTAATAAGAGGTGTATGCAGGAAAGGCCTGGAGTCGAGGTGAAGATTTCTGCTGTATGATATGACAAAATGGGGCTTCTGAAATCAGATATTGAACTGTGAAGCGTATGCAAAGAAAGCCAGATATAAACTCAAATCACAATTTAGCTATGACGATGACTGTGATGAAGGTTAAGACAACCATCAGCAGGAATCGATATGTAATCAACTAGATACTGAAGTACTGAGGAATACAATTCAAGTTTGCAGTTCCATGACGCTGTAGATAATGCAATAACGAATATTACAATTCTAAGATCAGTTGAATGGGAATGGACTTTTCTAACAAATGCAGGTACAGGAAAGGAAACCTGAAGAAATCTTCGTGAACAGGAAGCACATAAAGATAGAAGTACAGAAATAGAGGTCACTAAAGAATGGGAAGGTAAAGCAATACGGCTGCAGGAAGAACTAGAAGAACCTTAAGTGATGTCCGTAGGAAATAAATTCAGCACATACAATAGTCTAAGAAACGGTCAATGATATCTAACACTGTGTGTCAACATCGAGAACTTTAAAGAGATACCACCATTAAATGCAAGAAAGTTGGGATGGGATACACTGAAGACCTCTTGAGGGGGAGGAGCAATCTGAAGACATGAAAAAAGAAATGGAAGTCTAATTGTAAAAGAAAGGTGATTCAGTATTACTCTGATTTTAAGAAGGCTTTGGAGGAGGAGGAGGAGGAGGAGGAGGAGGAGGAGATTAGTGTTTAACGTCCCGTCGACAACGAGGTCATTAGAGACGGAGCGCAAGCTCGGGTGAGGGAAGGAAATCGGCCCTGCCCTTTCAAAGGAACCATCCTGGCATTTGCCTGAAGCGATATAGGGAAATCACGGAAAACCTAAATCAGGATGGCCGGAGACGGGATTGAACCGTCGTCCTCCCGAATGCGAGTCCAGTGTGCTAACCACTGCGCCACCTCGCTCGGTGAAAGGCTTTGGATTATTTGTGCACGAAAAAAGCGGGATGGTTAGATAACACTCGTCGGGATTTTCTATAATATGAAGATAGTAACTGCTCTCTAAAGAACAGACACCATTGATGACCGTGCAGCTTCTCTAGAATAAATAATTAACTGAAACAGTCAGCCGCCGACAGGTGATGTTAATATAGCTCGGTGGGGACAGCTGAAAATGTGTCCCGACTGAGGCTCGAACCTGGGATCTCCTGCTTACATGGCAGATGCTCTGAGCCACGAAGGACATGAAAAGCGCGACTGCAGGGACTTCTCTCTTGCACGATAGCTGTGAGACCCACACTCCCAACTGTCCACAATCTACATACGTTATGTACCTAACATATTTGCCCATCCACTCATTACTCGCGCAACCTGAAGTGACGATTCCCACCGAGGTATGTTAACAACACCTGTCGGCAGCTGAGGGTTTCAATTAATTATTTTCTATAACGATTGTGGAAGGTGGCAACCAAACAATTATAGAACTTTGTCTGCAGATTTTATGAGACCATAGACATACCATCATACTGAAGAAACTATCTTGACACTGTAGAGGCGAGCAACCTTTGGACAATGAGCCCCATAGATCATTGGTCCAAGTTATTGAAGATAATACACAGATGAACGTAAGAGTATTTAAGATCTTTTAGCAGACCAACCGTTCTTGGCCATAGAAGTGGAAAATTATGAAGGTTATTGCAACAGCGGTACTTTACGAAATATAGCAAAGCCATCGAAATGTTGCTATGTTAACCTCGTATGCTTACTCAAGCAGCATGTGTGACAAACCTTCCACTCTGGCAGCTGCTGAAGTGCTTAACGTACTTGCTAAAGGGTATAGCTCAGGCCAAACATGCTCAACTCGACTGAGTACTTGTAACCAACCCAATTATATTAAAATGGTTTCTGTGGTGACATCTCTACCACTGTGCAGTCTGTCCTGAAGCTATCCAATGCTAGAGCAGCCGCTACAGGCTGCAGTGGGCCAACAGCGGTCCATGGTAGCAGTCACGACCAGCAGCACATGGTCGATGGGTCACTGCCCACTGTGTCGCCAAGCAACTGCCTTCCGACCGTGAGGAAGTTAGCCAAGGATCGCGCCACTGCCACGCGAGGGGCTGCTGAGCGTGAAGAAACACCACTGGCGGAAGAGGAAATTGTGTGAAAGGGTACAGTCAGCCAATGCATGGTCCTGAGCGTCAACAGTATTTGAGGCAGAAGAATTACTTGGGCGAGCCACAGCCATCCTGCACTGGGCTGCTGCAAGATGTATTAATAATGAGTATTAAGCCTAACAGATCGTTTCCGCAGCACGTCCTTACATCCATCGCCCATGTTCAGCTACTGACTGTTACACACCTTGTCAGAGTTGCTGCGACTGTTCACCACGACATATGAACCTACAACTTACAGAGCAGCGAATCAAGAGTTTTTATTTATTATGGAGAGTTTGGCATGAGAAAGTGTCAGTACCATGCTTTGTGGGAGGTTTTGTTAAGAATAAGGATCTGTGGATATGTCACTTTAGAGGTACTGGTAAACAGGATTCGCTAGTATGTCAGAGGGCAGGAAGTGGGCATGCAATGCCGGCCTCCCCTTCCGAACTCTCCCAGCGCTTTGGGCGAGAAGAGGTCGCTGCCCACCGGCCACCGTGTCCTGTGCAGACACTGCTGCCTTTCCTGAGCATTATTCCAATGGCCCAGTCTGGCATCTGCCTTACTTGCGATTAATCTCACATGGTCTTTCCAAGTCGAATCACTACACATACTCTTACATATATAACTGCTTAAAGTTATTATTATGCAGTTGTGTAATCACACAGTGAAGGGGTTTCTGTCTATGTATTCTCAATACGTTACACTTACGAGATGTGTTCAAAAGGAAGCCGCACTTATGAAATGGCGCAGCAACCAGCAGAGAGCGCGCTTCAGCTACTGAGCGCACTTAGCGGCAGGTTTCGATAAAAAAACTGCCATTTGCCTCGTGTCGCTCGGACAATTAGCCAATTAGCAAGTGAACCATAGCCACTGAAGTAAGCACGTGTACAGGGCGTGAGATTCTGCAACGAAGTTTGCGAAACCTTTAGAGAGGCATTTCAAATGCTTACACAAGCATGTGTGGGCATGACTGATTCGCACGCGGTGCTTGGTTGATTGGTTGTTTGAGGTTAAAGGGACCAAACAGCAAGGTCATTAGTCCCTTGTTTCAAATAGACGCCATTCTGCTAACGGGACATCTCAGAAAAGTCAGAACAATAAAACGGGAAAAGGGAAAAACGTAAAAGGGCAGTCACGTTGTCATTAGTAAAAACAAATGAGGGAAGTCGGCAAGAGAATGAACCCAACACTATGCTGAAGCAGCATAGGCAAGACCACCTGTGACTTAAAAGGTACAACTGCTATAATGCAGAAAGTACGTATGGGAATAGAAAAACTAACCAAGCCTTAAAAAGAAGGGGTAAAAACAGAGTAAAAGGGAAAGAAAAGAGGATTCCGGTCAGGGAGGTGAATCGGGAATCTCTGAACACTGCCTACAGTGGGAGACATCCAAACACTCACCGCCCTGCCCCAACACCAGAGGGAGATTAAAAACTTTAAAACTGAGAATAAAAACCACTCTCCCGGAGGAAACCGAGAACCAGAGAGACCATCCGGGAATCGTCAGCCAACATCAAAGGTAAAGTGCGGGGAGTCTGTACTTAGCACACAGAGCCAAAAGAAGGGGGCATTCAACCAAAATGTGGGCTACTGACTGGAAGGCTCCACAACCACATAGAGGGGGTGGCTCATCACGCAAAAGAAAACCATGGGTCAGCCTGGTATGGCCAATGCGGAGACGACACAGTGTGGTCGAGTCCTTTCGGGAGAGGCCGAAGGAAGAACGCTACGGGCCTGGTGTCACCTTAATTGCACGAAGTTTATTAGACAGTGGAGTAGCCTCCCAAGAATTGGCCCATGACTGTGCGAAGTGGGATTTGATGTGAAGCCGTAAATCCGCTGCAGGAGGGGTTACGGAAAACGGGGGGTAAGTAACTGCTCCCACAGCCAAACGATCAGCGAGCTCATTACCCGGGATACCCACATGGCCAGGGACCCAGAGGAAGTCAATAGAACAAGCAGCACGGTGAATATCTGCGAGATGGTCATGGATGGCAGAGACCAATGGATGGCGCGAAAAACACCGGTCAATAGCAATAAGGCCACTCATCGAGTCCGTACACAACAGAACGCGATTGTGTTGGGATTGTTTAATAAAGGTAAGGGCCCGGGAAATTGCCATCAATTCCGCAGTAAACACCCCACATGTAGGTGGCAGCAGATGATATTCCGTTCCAACAAAGGACATGAAGGCATACCCAACATGATCAGCAGATTTAGAGCCATCAGTGTAAAAAACAACAGCATCCCGAAACTCCCATAAAATTTGGCGGAACAAGGTACGGAACACCACCGGAGGGATGGAATCTTTCGGTCCGCGGCGGAGATCCATCCGAAGTCGAGGCCGAGGAACTAACCAAGGAGGGGTGGAAGACGCAAGGCGCAGCCCAACCGGTAAACCCGCCCCAGGGCGAGAGTCGGGTGGGCGACGGCCATGGTCTGGGAACAGGATAGAATAGGAAGGATGAGTGGGAGAAGAACGGATAGTGAGGGCATAAGACACCAGAAGCTGGGACCGCCGAACAGAAAGGGGGGGGGGATCCCAGCTTCTACCAGGAGACTATCAACAGGGCTAGTAGGGAAGGCACCGGTGGCCAAACGGATACCACGATGGTGGACTGGATCCAGCACGTGCAGTGTGGAAGGAGCAGCTGAACCATAAACTTGACAACCATAGTCCAAACGTGACAGAACTAGAGCACGATAAAGACGGAGGAGGAGGGAACGGTCTGCACCCCAAGAGGAGTGGGCAAGGAAGCGAAGGACATTGAATTTACGGAAACATCCTACCTTCAGGAGTCTGATATGGGGCAGCCAAGTGAGCTTGTTGTCGAAAAGAAGACCCAGGAAACGAAACTGTGGGACCACAGGCAATCGTTGTGCGTCGAGATAGAGCTCTGGATCAGGGTGGACCATAGTACGGCGACAGAAGTGGACCACCCGCGATTTTAAAGGAGAGAATTGAAACCCGTGTGAGTGGGTCCATGCAGAGGCACGCCGTATAGCCACCTGGAGCCGCCGTTCTGCAGATGCCATCGAGGAGGAACTAACCCAAATGCAGAAATCATCCACATACAGGGCAGGAGCGACCAAGGGACCGACAGAGGCCACAAGTCCATTGATAGCAATGATGAAAAGAAGGACACTCAAGACAGAACCATGTGCGATGCCCGTCTCCTGGGTCCTTGCAGAACTAAAAGCAGTACCTACTCGAACTCTCAATGACCGATGGATCAGGAACTGGCGGATAAAAATCGGGAGTGGGCCCCGAAGACCCCACTGATGAAGTGCAAGTAAGATGTAATGGCGCAGGCCGTGTCATAGGCCTTGCGAAGGTCAAAAAACACTGCAACCAAATGGCGGCGCTGGGAAAAAGCCTGCTGAACTGCGGATTCCAAGCGAAGTAAATGATAGATTGGAGATCGTCCCTCTCGAAAGCCACACTGGTAAGGGGACAATAGATCCCGAGATTCGAGGACCCAAGTGAGCCGACGGGCTACCAGCCGTTCAAGTAACTTACAACCAACATTGGTCAAACTAATTGGCCGATAGCTGTCAACAGATAGGGGTTCTTACCAGGCTTAAGGACAGGAACCACAATGCTATCGCTCCACTGAGAAGGGAAGTCACCCTGGAGCCAGATACGGTTAAACACCCGAAGAAGACGTTGCCATTGTGGAGCACTGAGATGTTGAAGCAGTTGGTTATGAATGGAATCTGGGCCAGGGGCCGTATCATGAGAAGAAGATAGAGCAGAAAGAAATTCCCATTCAGTAAAAGGTTCGTTGTAAGATTCTGACTCAAGTGGTGAAACATAAGGTGAGAGCTTCAACCTGCTGTTTTTGATGAAGGAAAGCAGCTGGATAGGAGGCTGACGCTGATGCCACTGCAAAATGGGTCGCAAGATGTTCTGCGAGAACTAATGGGTCCGTACAAATGCCATCTGGGAGGTGAAGGCCTGGGAGGGTGGACTGCCAATGGCAACCTTGGAGAGAGCGAAGTGTAGCCCATACCCGTGACAGAGGGACAGTGGAACCAAGAGGAGAAACGAATCGTTCAACATATCCGCTTCCTCTGTTTGATTAAATAACGGGCTTTAGCGCGAAGGCGCTTAAAGGTAGTAAGGCTGGCTACGGATGGGTGCCTCTTTAAGTGTTGCAAAGCTCGACGGCGATCACGGATGGCAATGGCAATGGCCGTACTCCACCACGGGACTTGCCGGCGACGAAATGGTCCAGGTGAGCGCGGGACAGCAAGGTTAGCAGCGCGAACAATCGCGTCAGACTCGTCACGTAGGACGTCATCAATACAACCCGACAAAGAGGGAGAAAACTCGACCTGTGCAGTGTATAGAGGCCAATCGGCGCGGTGGAAAGACCAACGAGGTAACCTGTCCATTGGGGAGCGGGAAGGGAGCGTGATAATCAACGGGAAATGGTCACTATCACAAAGGTCGTCGTGTGGCGACCAGTGTAATGAAGGGAGGAGAGAGGGAGAAGAAAGAGAAAGATCAATGGCAGAAAAGGTACCATGACCAGCACTGAAATGAGTAGGGGAGCCATCATTAAGAAGGCACAGGTCGTGGTCTGCAATAAATTGGTCTATAAGAATACCTCGTCTAGATGGAAAGGCACTGCCCCACAAAGGATGATGAGCATTAAAATCCCCAAGGAGGAGGAAGGGAGGAGGAAGTTGCTGAGGAAGGATGGTTTAGGCAGCAGGTGTAAGAGTCCTGTCAGGAGGGAGATAAAGGTTGCAAACTGTGACTGCAGAGTCTAAGTGGACCCTAACAGCAACCGCTTCCAATGTAGTTTGGAGAGGAATCCACATGCTAGCAATGTCTGTACGGACCAACGTACAAACGCCACGAGAAGCCCGCAAGGGTCCGACCCGATTTCGACAGAAAACACGGAACCCACGGAGGGTCGGTGAGTGAGCTTCAGTAAAATGAGAATCCTGGAGAACCACAGAAGCTGCAGAGTAGGACGAAAGAAGGGATTTCAACTCCGGAAGGTGACGAAAGTAGCCATTACAATTCTATTGGAGAACCACAGAACGATGGTTTAAATGAGGGCTGAACACGCTAAATCCAGTCATACCGCCGGGTCTCCACCCGTCACCGACAAAGAGGAGGCGACATCCATGAACTACAGGTCAGAATCCGGTTGTGAAGTCGGGGAAGGGACCTCTGGTGACACCAGAGGCTCTTTGTCCCGGGACTTATGTTTCTTCTTCTTTTCAGGCTGAGATTGAGGAGGGCTGTGTGGCATAAAGGAGCCAGCTGCAGCAAGATCAGGAACAGAAAGACTGAGCGACCTGGGGGCCGATAGACCGCGGCTCCCGCGGTCGTCGCGCGGCAGCAGACCTTTGACCTGGAAGGTGCCAGAAAGGGGCATCCCGGGAGAGGCGCCCTTGACCGGCAGACGCCGAAGGAGTGGGACACTTCTCCGGCTGGGGAGGGGGAGCAGCGCCCAGAGGAGAAGGTGTGGGAGCCGCAGGGGAGGGGGGGAGGAGAGGGGTCCGGGATGGGGGTAAGGAAGGGGGAGGAAGGGATGAAGAGGTAACCAAGGCGTAACTAGATGTCATGGACACAGGGTGCAATCTTACATATTTCTTACGGACCTCTGTGTAGCTTAAACGATCAAGGGACTTATACTCCTGTATCTTTTTTTCTTTCTTATATACTGGGCAATCTGGTGAACGTGGAGAATGACTACCATGACAATTTACACATACAGGAGGGGGAACACAGGGACTCCCCTCATGGAGTGGACGTCCACAGTCACCACAGAGGGTCCTGGGAACAGCGAGAAGACATGTGGCCAAAACGCAAGCACTTAAAACACCGCATAGGAAGTGGGATGTACAGCTTCACATCACAGCGATAGACCATAATCTTAACTTTCTCAGGAAGGGTATCCCCTTCAAAGGCCAGGATAAAGGCACCAGTATCAATACGATTATCTTTAGGACCCTTCTAAATACGCCGAACAAAGTGAACACCCCGCCATCCGAGATTGTCCCGAAGTTCCTCATCAGTTTGAAGGATTAGGTCCCTGTGAAAAAGCACACCTTGTACCATATTTAGAGACTGGTGAGGGGTAACGGACACAGGAATTGTGCCAAGATGGGTACAGGCACGAAGGGCCGCAGATTGGGCAGCTGAAGCGGTTTTTATCAGCAACGAACCCGACCGCATCTTGCTCAGGGAGTCCACTTCGCCGAACTTGTCTTCAATGTGTTCCACAAAGAATAAAGGTTTGACACTGGTGAAAGTATGTCCATCAGTCCTGGTGCAAACTAGATAATGGGGGAAAGGTTTTGCCCCTAGACGGCGGGCCTGACCATCTTCCCAGGGGGTAGCCATGGAAGGGAAGGCCGAAGGGGCAAGAGAAGCAGCACTTGAGGAATCAGCACCACGCAGAGAGACGGCCGCAGAAGAACGGCCAGAGTTTTGGACCCGTATGCGTTTCATCTGCATAGCGTCCGCCCTGATACCACCCAATCCGATCAGGGGCTCTCCTCACGGGCGCCACCCAGCCACAGCAAGGGCCGTCTGGCACGGCGGCCATTGCCGGGAGTTCCGATGCTCCAGGATGACGAGCAACCACTCCAAGGCATGCATGAGGAGGTCACGGCTCAGGTATCAGAAGTGTGATCCCTGTGTGTTCAGAGGGCTCAACCAAAAGGGTACATAGCGACCCCACCACACGGGCTGGCTACCGTGCTGGCTATGCACCGTAGCATCAGACGACGTGAAAGAAAAAGGTGGAATGTACTAGGAGGGCGCACGTCGGAGACACTAGGTAAGGTGCTCTTCCCCAAATGGCTCACACTACGGAAGAGAAATTTTGGAATGGAGGTCAAACCCCAGAGGGGGACCAAGGAATGTCCCAAGGAGGAGATGATTGCGCAACAAAGCCCGAGTGTAAAACCAACAGAAACAGGAGGATAGCAGGGGCCAACATAAGCAAGGACACCAATAGAGGGAGAGGAGAGGTCGAGGGGAAAGGAGCATGGAGGGGAAAGGAGGGGAAGGGGAAGGGAAAGGAGGGGAAGGGGAAGGGAAAGGAGGGGAAGGGGAAGGGAAAGGGAAAGGAGGGGAAGGGAAAGGGAAAGGAGGGGAAGGGAAAGGGAAAGGAGGGGAAGGGAAAGGGAAAGGGAAAGGAGGGGAAGGGGAAGGGAAAGGGAAAGGAGGGGAAGGGGAAGGGAAAGGGAAAGGGAAAGGAGGGGAAGGGGAAGGGAAAGGGAAAGGAGGGGAAGGGGAAGGGAAAGGGAAAGGAGGGGAAGGGAAAGGGAAAGGAGGGGAAGGGAAAGGGAAAGGAGGGGAAGGGAAAGGGAAAGGAGGGGAAGGGAAAGGGAAAGGAGGGGAAGGGGAAGGGAAAGGAGGGAAAGGGGAAGGGAAAGGAGGGGAAGGGGAAGGGAAAGGAGGGGAAGGGGAAGGGAAAGGAGGGGAAGGGGAAGGGAAAGGAGGGGAAGGGGAAGGGAAAGGAGGGGAAGGGGAAGGGAAAGGAGGGGAAGGGGAAGGGAAAGGAGGGGAAGGGGAAGGGAAAGGAGGGGAAGGGGAAGGGAAAGGAGGGGAAGGGGAAGGGAAAGGAGGGGAAGGGGAAGGGAAAGGAGGGGAAGGGGAAGGGAAAGGAGGGGAAGGGGAAGGGAAAGGAGGGGAAGGGGAAGGGAAAGGAGGGGAAGGGGAAGGGAAAGGAGGGGAAGGGGAAGGGAAAGGAGGGGAAGGGGAAGGGAAAGGAGGGGAAGGGGAAGGGAAAGGAGGGGAAGGGGAAGGGAAAGGAGGGGAAGGGGAAGGGAAAGGAGGGGAAGGGGAAGGGAAAGGAGGGGAAGGGGAAGGGAAAGGAGGGGAAGGGGAAGGGAAAGGAGGGGAAGGGGAAGGGAAAGGAGGGGAAGGGGAAGGGAAAGGAGGGGAAGGGGAAGGGAAAGAAGGCTGCAATGGCTCGGGGCCCTGTGCTTGCCACGCACGTATCCACAAAAGAGTTGTGGACCCCCTGGGGGGGGTGGGCGCACGCAGTGCTACGAGTGGTTTGAACATTTTTGAAAGGGCAGAATGTCTATATGACGACTCCAAGCATGGACGTCATTCCACCTCCACAGATGATGGCCATGTGGATAGCGTTTGTGGTGTGAAATCTTAACTGTTCAGGAAGTTGCTGAGGTGGTGGGCATTAGTGTAGCATCGGGCCATCAAGTTTTGAGTGAAAAACTAAAGATGCGTCGTTTCAGTGCAAAATTCGTACCGCGTTTGTTGACAATAGCAGAAATACCCGTGCTGAAATGTACAAGGAACTGCTCGTCGCTGTTCATGACTATGAAAACTTTAAGAACATCAGAACAGTCGATGAGATGTGGGTGTACTGTTATGATGTTGAAACAAGAATGCAGTCGCCGCTACGCATGGGCAAGGGGGCCACGTTGTCCAAGAAAGTGCGCAAGAGTGGCAAAATGGTTCGAATGGCTCTGAGCACTATGGGACTTAGAACTACTTAAACCGAACTAACCTGAGGACATCACACACATACATGCCCGAGGCAGGATTCGAACCTGCGACCATAGCGGTAGCGCGGTTCGAGACTGTAGCGCCTAGAACCGCTCGGCCACCCCGGCCGGCAGACTGGCCAAGATCAAGGTGGTGATTGTTGTGTTTACCTACAAAGCCTTTTCCATCATGAATTTGTGCCACATTGCGAGATGGTAAACGAAGAAGTCTACCAGGGAATCCCAGTGAGCATGAGCGATGCTGTGTGCAGGAAGAGGCCTGAATTCTGGGGAAACCAATCGTCACGCATTGTCTGCAGCTCTCTAGCTAAACTCCACATTCCCGTTGTGCCCCATCCACTGTATTCTCTGGACCTAGCTACATCCGACTTTTCCCATTTCCCAAGCTCAAAAACGCATTGGAACGACATTGTTCACAAAGTGTAGAGGAGATACTATGCGAAGAGAATCATTCACGCCATCCAACAAAATGTGTTCCAGGAGTAGTTCCAAAACTGGGTGTTGGTGTGGGGGATGGAAACGGTATATTGCCCTTAGAGGGGACTATTTTGAACGGGACAGTGCTTAAAATGTCTTAGAATAAGCGATAAAGCTGATACAGGAAAACTTCGGTTTCTTTTTGAACACATCTCGTACGCTGAGGGTCAACTGTGATTCATACAATTATATTGTGAAACTAAGTGGTTCTGGAACACCATCCTGTTTATATCTACTTCAAGAAATTTCTCTGTTCAGAACTACATACCGTTTTCTGTTTGCTAGAAACTCTTCAGTTAAATGACTATAATTATCGAAGCCGGAGAGATGAATTAAAATTCGTGCTGCTGCTCGGACTAACCTGGGTAGTCTTGCTTGCTAGGCAAGAATGCTACCCATTACACCACAGCACGATGGTCAACATTGCTGAACGATGTAATCGAAAATAAGCAGAAGATGTGTAGTGTGTGTTGGGGAGGGCACTCAACTTAAGTAGTTCATGCGGCTATGTTGACCATCGGGCTGTGGTGGTGTAATGGTTAGCTTTCCTGCCTAGCAAGCATGAAGACCCAGGTTTGCTGTTCATTACTTGGCAGTGTCTTCAATGCCTTCCAGAGGTGAAGGAGCACGAAATTAACGTGGGCACCTTTATCTACTGCTTTATGGATTTCTTAGGAGAACGGAACAAGGCGGGGTTCACCCAAGCGTCGTTTCCAGAGCCCATATTGGTACCTATAGAGGCGATTTTCAGTCTACAGACATGTTTCGATATGAGAGCGTGAAACGCCCCGAAATTCTACAACAGACCGACGTCATAGATAAAGATCTATATAACTGTGCGTCTGATCGACGACCTTTCAGAGAAATGGGAATGACTTGCGCTTTTTTTACTAAACATTAGGAACAGTTTAGTTCTCTAGGGAACTAGCTACACTGCTGCTCTAGAGGCGTAAACACTATCACATACTCTTGTCCTGTCTGGTCCAATTGCCTTCTCTGTTGAGCGACTTCAGTTGCTTTTCTAGCCCTTCGTCACCTATTTCGATGCGTCATTTTATCATTCATGCGAATGTTTAAACGAGGAACTATAGCTCCATGTTCCTGTGCGCAAGTTTTGGAAAAAGGCGTAGAGATGTTTCAAAACGAACATACGTGTTACAAAGTATTATTTTGTCCGAACTATCGATCGCTGTGCTTCGGCCCAGCTATTGGAGAAACGAATACATGGTCTAGTTTATATTAACAGCCGCTAGATGTAAGTTGTCTTCTGTTTTTCTTTGTAACCGTCGTATGTTTAAAATGGCTACTCCACAGCAGAAATCAGTTCGCGTTCTCCAGTTTGCGAATTGCAATTCCGCGATTACAGTGCAAAGACGTTTCAGGTTGAGGTACTAAATTGATCCTCCGATTCATTTTCTAACAACACAACGCACCCCATCACTGGAGTCGCCAAGTGCGTTAATATCCGAATGAAACTACTGAACCGTTGGATTGGTCGTCAAGGAGTTTGTGACTTAGTATGTTTCAGCTGGGCTCCACAGTCATCGGATTTGACACTCCCTGTCCTCTTCATGTGGGGTTTCGTTAAAGACGACGTTTATGTAGCATCACTCTCACAGAACCTGGAAGAGTTGAAGCACCAGATCCGTACTGCCGTAACATCTGTGACAAAGTATGGAAGGAATCCATGTCGCTGACTGAGGACTTACTGAACATCTGTAATACGAACCTGAGAGGTTCGTAAAGGTGTGTTTGTGAAGTTTCATATTCGTAAATCTTTAATAAGTGTATGCATTCGAAATACGTATATTCTTTTTGAAAGACCCAGAATTTCTATCATTTGTGCGTCATCCTATGCTCCAGTGCCATTATGACCAGTGTGTCCACGCGTCCGTTGCTAATGATTTAATTTAAGACCACAGCAACTTCAGTTTCCTGTCAACTCTGTAGACAATTTTACTTTCGAATTCATTGAATGCTTTATGCATAGCCTTCCATTCGCTATTTTTGGCGTCATTTAGTTTCTGTTTGCGAGGCTGTGGCTGCGTTGCAATTGTCGTAAAGTTCTCTTTGCTTCCGTGTCATCTTTGTAAAGCGATTGGGTTACCGCAGTGTCTCTTTTCCACCCCTCAATTAAGCTCGGCACATAGCATTCTAGAGTTTATTGTAGCGCGTGGTTCTAACTGAAGTGCAACTACTCACGGAGGCCTAGTGTGGCCTGTAACTATTGTATGGGAAAGAAACTTGGTAGATACGCTATTGCATTACTGCTTAGTTCCAATTATGGCCACCTGGTCCAAATAAGGCATTGTACACAGTATGAGAGTATGACAGCCACATTTTCATTTGGCAGGACATAACGTTAGTTGGCAGTATGTCTTTGCAGAAGTTCATTTATATTCACAGTAGCAATCGCAACAGTGCAATTAGAGAGAATCGCCGAAGAGAGGCCTGATGACATTAATTGGTTTAAAGAGGATAATGGAGCTAGAAAAGTTTGGTGCGGCACCTGGAAAAGGAAGGCGTACTATCCTGGTTGACGTTACTTACGTGGTTGCTGTTGCTGTAACTGACCATGCAGCATGGGCCCCGAGTAGTGTGTGTAGTTGCACAAAGATTGTCCATCCCGTGGTCAACGGTACGCAAAGACGTGTGTTCTATTTTACAAATGGTGGCCGTGCAAGGTCCATACTGGGCTGCAACAGATCTCACGACTCACAGCAACGTTCTGAATTACGAGGTGCATTCCAAGTTCTAAGGCCTCCGATTTTTTTTTCTCTGGACTGGAAAGAGATAGAAACATGCGCATTGTTTTAAAATGAGACCGTGTTCATTGTCAATACGTCCCAGAGATGGCAGCACCGTACGGCATATGGAATTTTACCGCCAGCGGCGAGAATGAGAACTGTTTTAAATACTTAAAATGGCGACGTTTTCCTTACTTGAACAGTGTGCAATCATTCGTTTTCTGAATTTTCGTGGTGTGAAACCAATTGAAATTCATCGACAGTTGAAGGAGACATGTGGTGATGGAGTTATGGATGTGTCAAAAGTGCGTTCGTGGGTGCGACAGTTTAATGAAGGCCAAACATGTGACAACAAACCGAAACAACCTCGGGCTCGCACAAGCCGGTCTGACGACATGATCGAGAAAGTGGAGAGAATTGTTTTGGGGGATCGCCGAATGACTGTTGAACAGATCGCCTCCAGAGTTGGCATTTCTGTGGGTTCTGTGCACACAATCCTGCATGACGACCTGAAAATGCGAAAAGTGTCATCCAGGTGGGTGCCACAAATGCTGACGGACGACCACATGGCTGCCCGTGTGGCATGTTGCCAAGCAATGTTGATGCGCAACGACAGCATGAATGGGACTTTCTTTTCGTCGGTTGTGACAATGGACGAGACGTGGATGCCATTTTTCAATCCAGAAACAAAGCGCCAGTCAGCTCAAGGGAAGCACACAGATTCACCGCCACCAAAAAAATTTCGGGTAACTGCCAGTGCTGAAAAAATGATGGTATCCATGTTCTGGGACAGCGAGAGCATAATCCTTACCCATTGCGTATCAAAGGGCACTACGGTAACAGGTGCATCCTACGAAAATGTTTTGAAGAACACATTCCTTCCTGCACTGCAACAAAAACGTCCGGCAAGGGCTGTGCGTGTACTATTTCACCAAGACAACGCACCTGCACATCGAGCTAACGTTACGCAACAGTTTCTTCGTGATGACTTTGAAGTGATTCCTCGTGCTCCCTACTCACCTGACCTGGCTCCTAGTGACTTTTGGCTTTTTCCAACAATGGAAGACACTCTCTGTGGCCGCACATTCACCAGCCGTGCTGCTATTGCCTCAGCGATTTTCCAGTGGTCAGAACAGACTCATAAAGAAGCCTTCGCCGCTGCCATGGAATCATGGCGTCAGCGTTGTGAAAAATGTGTATGTCTGCAGGGCGATTACGTCGAGAAGTAACGCCAGTTTAATAGATTTCGGGTGAGTAGTTAATTAGAAAAAAAATCTGAGGCCTTAGAACTTTAATGCACCTCGTAGCTCTTTGGTTTTACGTCATGTGAGCAAGCAGCATTCTATGGCGTGATGAGGCACATTTTACACGACACAGTACGGTGAGTACAAACAACTGCCGAATTTGGGGTATTGTTACACTGTGTTGAGCTGTAACAGATACTGCAGTCGCCATATGGAGACACTGGGTATGGATTCGCAAGGACCATTGTTCTCCATCCACGTTCTTTGGAGACAGTACACCCAGTGCACCTGTCAAGTGTACCGTCACAGTGTAAGTAAGTCTAGTAGCGTAGAAACCGAAGAATGGACATTACTATAAAAAGGTCACGGTAGAAAACGAGTGCATACCAGGTGACAATTACTGAACTACATGAAAAAAGTGACGAACTACAGCGTGCACAAACTTCATTCAACATGTAAACTTTAGTAAGGATATTCAGATTTCCGTTATGACATGCTCGATTGGCAACAATGTGACGCATAAGGAGAGCGAAATTCTGCATGACCCACTAAACTGTCTGAACGTCGATGCTGTCAAACATCTCCTGAATGGCTGCTTTCAGCTCAGTAACAGTTCTGGAGTTACTGCTGTACACCTTTTCTTTAACATAGGCTACCCTTGGGTAGCATCAAACACACTCCTGCTTCGTTGGGGTCGATCTGAGTTTTGCATCAACCCCATCTTGTAATCAGGGTCGCTTTACATAATGGGGATGGAATCATCTTCCAAAACCTTCACATACTCTTCAGTCACAGTGTCATCGAGGAATATCGCACTGATTATTGTGCACACACTGTACAGTCACCCCTTGAGACTGAAGAGATTTCTCGATCGCAATATGCGGATTCTCACTCTCCCATATGGGCGAATTTTGCTTATTGATGAACTCATCCAAATGAAAGTGGGCTTTATCGCTAAACCAAACCATATTCATCTCAAAATCAATTCTGTGAACAATTGTGTTGGCGAAGCACAGCAACTGTTCATGGGATGTAACAGCTGATGGAATTTAATTTCGTATAGGAAGAGAGGCAGGACTTCAACAACAATTTGTGTCAGTGTCTCCCGGATGATTCCCACCTATTTTCCAGCTTGCATGGAACAGTGCATGTCTTCGAAGCTTTCGGGCGTTTTCACCCATTTTGTACAACAGACATTGCCAACACTCATCAACACTACCTGATCTCTCAAATTTACAAATAAAATTCTTGATTGTTAGCACACTTGAACCAGTTGTCTTCAGCTATAACTGTCACAAACTTACAGCCGCAGGTGGGCTCTTATTGCTCGCATAGTAGGGCTTCACAAGCGCTACAGGTTTAGGCGCGCTGTACTGTGACATTTTCAATTGCACATGCACGTGTACGTTCGCATACTAACTACCATCGTGCTCCGCTGCCAACTGCGCAATTTGAACGTCCTAATGCAAACTGTTCAGAACTTAGGACTATTTTATTTCATTTAGTACAGTAATTGCCACCCTGTATATTTTGTTCAACCCGAAAAGCTCAGTTTGCCGCATCCTGTGTGAACACAGCAGATAGGAAAGCAGCGTGTCTACTGCATATGCAGGTATTGCATGAAATGTTGCATAGTGAGTACCTGAATTGTCGTGCCAGCGCCTCAACAGACTCCTTCACTGCAGTCTCTGGCGCCACCAGCTGCTGCGCTAGCCAGCTCTCAACCACTGCCGTGGCCTGCCCCACGCCTGCTCCCTCGCCAGACTCCTCCAGTGGTGCGCCCTGGCCGCCTGCCAGGCTGTCTCTCTCCGACTCTGCCATCAGTCACAGTCTGAAACACACACTGGAACATCAGTGGGTCTGTATAGTTGCCGCAAAGTAAGTGACAATACCCTGCAAGACGATTACTAATTGACAGATTCATCATTGTGATGAGTTTAAAGGCACTATACTAGTAACACACACACACACACACACACACACACACACACACACACACACACACACAGTTTTAACATGATAGGCAAAATAGAGTACCCAGGCAGCGTCTTGTACAATCTAGTCTAAAGGCACAACAACGTGAGGTGGAACAAAGTAACCTGCCATCTCATGAGAGTTCATCCTGCAGGAATCTACTCTCCCCTACCATAACCGCCTGAACACGAACTAGATGAGTATTGTGCTTTAGTATAAAATTCTGAACACTTTGGTAGGGGCCTGTCATCATCCTCAAGCATTTGAGGTAGTGAGGTAGGATAGATGAAATATTTTTTTGGTTTGGGGTTTAAGTGCGCTCAACTACAGAGGTCATCAGCGCCCAGTCACAATTGTTAGAGCACATAGAATCTAGTAAAAATCAAGGGGGGGGGGACCCCAGAAAGTTCTTACAAAGATACAGATAAAATAAGTGAAGGAGTTAGATGTCTTTGGACAATCCAGTCAAAGTAACGAAACGAACACGAGCAGCTGCTCGAGCGTCATCAGCTAAAATATCCTTTAAAGTAGATGCCAGAGCCAGGACAACACGAGACTGACTAAAACGGGGACACGACAATAAAACATGGCGCACTGCTAATGCGTGACCATAAGGGCACTGCGGGGCTGGGTGACCGGAGAGCAGGTAGTGGTGGCTAAATCGGCAATACCCAATCCGCAACCTGGTCAGAAGGACCTCTTCTCGCCGAGATGGTCGGGAGGATGTTGTCCAAGCAGTTGGGAAGGGTTTTACTGCCCGGAGCTTGTTTCCTTGGAGGGATGACCAAGCATCCCACCACAACGACACAAGCCTCTTACATACATCCCCACTAATGTCAGATGATGGGACACAATGGGAGGCTGGCCGAGGCAGGAGGACTGCAGCCTTGGCTGCAGCATCAGCAGCCTCATTCCCAGGCACTCCTACATGGCCTGGAACCCACAGAAAGCTGACAGGAGAGCGATCAGCAGCAGAAGAATGGAGGGACTGCTGGATCCGTTGCACCAGGGGATGGACCGGATATGGAGCTCCAAGGCTCTGAAGAGCACTGAGTGAGTCAGAGCAGAGTACATACGATGAATGGCGGTGGCGGCAAGCATACTGAACGGCCTGATGGAGAGCAAAAAGCTCAACTGTAAAGCTGGAACACTTGTCGAGGAGCTGGTATTTAAAGGTGCTGGCCCCAACGACAAAGGCACAGCCGACACCATCGTCAGTTTTGGAGCCATCAGTGTAAATAAAGGTGCGACTGGCAAGTCGCGCAAGAAGTTCGACAAACCGTGAGCAATACACTGCAGCCAGAGTACCCTCCTTCGGGAGCGAGCTGAGGTCGAGATAAATATGAACCGGAGCCTGGAGCCACGGTGGTGTCTGGCTCTCACCCTCTCTGAATGTGGTATGGAGGGCAAACTCCAATTGTCGAAGCAGGCGACGAAAGCGAACTCCAGGGGGCAGCAGGGCAGAGACATACAACCCATACTGACGGTTGAGACAATCGGCGAAGGAGGACTGATAAAGAGGGGTGGACGGGCATTGACAACAGCCGGCAGGCATACCGACAAAGCAGTACGTCGTTTTTTTTTTTGGGTAGGGTTTAAGGGCGCTCAACTGCTGAGGTCATTAGCGCCCAGTGACTGGTGTTAGAGCACACGGAATCTGATAAAACTCAAGGGGATGGGGGGACATCAGAAGGACCTGACAAAGATGCAGATAAAATAAGTAAAAAGGTTAAATGTCGTTGGACAAGCCAGTTAAAGTTATAAAACGCAGAAGACGAGCAGCTGCTCGAGCGTCATCAGCTAAAACATCCGGTAAAGTAGATGGCAGGGACAGGACAACACGAAATTGACTAAAACGGGGACACGACAACAAAACATGGCGCACTGTTAGTGCCTGACCACAAGGGCACTGCGGGGCTGGGTCACCGGAGAGCAGGTAGCGGTGGCTAAACCGGCAATGCCCAATCCGCAACCTGGTCAGAAGGACCTCCTCGCGCCGAGATGGTCGGGAGGATGTTGTCCAAGCAGTTGGAGCGGTTTTACTGCCTGGAGCTTGTTTCCTTGGAGGGATGACCAAGCATCCCACCACAACGACACAAGCCTCTTACATACATCCCCACGAACGTCAGATGACGGGACACAATGGGAGGCCGGCCGAGGCAGGAGGACTGCAGCCTTGGCTGCAGCATCCGCAGCCTCATTCCCAGGCACTCCTACATGTCCGGGAACCCACAGAAAGCGGACAGAACCAGCATTATCAGCGAAAGAATGGAGGGACTGCTGTATCCGTTGAATCAAGGGATGGACCGGATTGGGAGCTCCAAGGCTCTGAAGAGCACTGAGTGAGTCAGAGCAGAGCACATACGATGAATGGCGGTGGCGGCGGGCATACTGAACGGCCTGATGGAGAGCAAAAAGCTCGGCCGTAAAGCTGGAACATTGGTCGAGGAGCCGGTATTTAAAGGCGGCGGCCCCGACGACAAAGGCACAGCCGACACCGTCGTCAGTTTTGGAGCCATCGGTGTAAATAAAGGTGTGACCGGCAAGTCGAGCACGAAGTTCGACAAACCGTGAGCAATACACTGCAGCCGGAGTACCCTCCTTCGGGAGTGAGCTGAGGTCGAGATAAATAGGAACCGGAGCCTGGAGCCAAGGTGGTGTCGGGCTCTCACCCTCTCTGAAGGTGGTAGGGAGGGCAAAATCCAGTTGTCGAAGCAGGCGACGGAAGCGGACTCCGGGGGGCAGCAGGGCAGACACATACAACCCGTACTGACGGTCGAGAGAATCGGCGAAGAAGGACTCGTAAGAGGGGTGGTTGGGCATAGACAACAGCCGGCAGGCATACCGACACAGCAGTACGTCGCGCCGGTAGGTCAACGGTAACTCTGCAGCTTCAGCATAAAGACTCTCGACAGGACTAGTGTAGAAGGCTCCGGTCGCAAGACGTATCCCCCGATGGTGGATGGAGTTGAGCCGGAGTAAGAGGGATGGCCGAGCGGACGAGTAGACGAAGCTCCCATATGCCAGCTTCGCTCGGACTGTGGACCGATACAAGCGAAGTAGGACAGTGCGATCCGCTCCCCAAGATGAACCACTAAGAACTCTGAGGACATTAAGGTAATGTGTACAACGGGCCGCCAAGTAAGAGACATGCAGAGACCAACAGTTTCCTGTCCAACGTGAGCCCTAGAAACTTAGTTGTGTCCACGAATGGGAGAACAACGGGACGGAGATGTAAGGATGGCGGAAGGAACGCTTTATATCGCTAAAAGTTGATACAAACCGTCTTCTCTTCAGAGAACCGGAAGCCATTTGCCACGCTCCAAGAGTAGAGGCTGTCTAGACAACGCTGAAGGCAGCGCTCCAGGAGGCATGTTCTCTGGGCACTGCAGTAGATCGCGAAGTCATCGACAAAGGGAGAGCCTGAGACATTAGGTGGAATGCAATCCATAATTGGATTGATCGCTATGGCAAAAAGGGCTACGCTCAAGAAGGAACCCTGAGGCACTCCGTCTCCTGGAGGAAGACGTCGGACAATACGGAACCCACACGTACCCTAAACTTTCGTTCCGTTAAAAAGGAATCAATAAAAAGGGGCAGGCGACCGCGTAGGCCCCACCTGTGCATAGTGCGGAGGGTACCTCCTCTCCAACAGGTATCATAAGCTTTCTCCAAGTCGAAGAACACGGCTAGCGTTTGGCGCCTTCGCAAAAAGTTGTTCATGATGAATGTCGACAAGGTCACAAGGTGGTCAACAGCAGAGCGGCGGCGACGAAAGCCGCATTGGACATTAGTAAGTAGTCGTCGAGATTCAAGAATCCAGACTAACCGAGCATTAACCATGCGCTCCATCACCTTACAGACACAGCTTGTAAGAGAAATGGGGGCGGTAACTGAAGGAAGGTGTCTATCCTTCCCGGGTTTGGGTATAGGAACAACAACGGCGTCACGTCAACGCATGGGGACTTGACCTTCGGTCCAGAAGCGATTGTAGGTAGGAAGAAGGAAGCTTTTGCCCGCCAGAGAAAGGTGTGCCAGCATCTGAACGTGAATGGCATCTGGCCCCGGAGCAGAGGACCGGGACAGTGCAAGCGCACGTTCGAGTTCCCGGATTCAGCGAGTGGAAGGAAGGTCGCCTAGCCTCTTCTGCCTCTTTCCTGGAAAGGAAGGCAGGATGGTAATGGGCGGAGCTTGAAACCTCCGCGAAAAAGCGGCCAAAGGCGTTGGAGACGGCCACTGGATCAACAAGGACCTCATTACCTGAGGTCAGGCCAGGTACCGAGGAGTGGGCCTTAATGCCCGACAGCTGGCGCAGGCCACCCCAGACGACAGAAGAGGGAGAAAAACTGTTAAAGGAGCTGGTGAAAGAGGCCCAACATGCTTTTTTGCTGTCTGGTAACTCTACGGCATTGCGCTCGGAGTTGTTTGTATCCAATACAATTCGCCAACGTAGGATGGCGGCGAAAGGTGCGTAAAACACGTCGTCGAGCATGGATAGCGTCTCTACAAGCCTCATTCCACCAAGGGACGGAAACGCGACGTGAAGAAGAGGTAGTACGAGGAATGGAACGTTCGGCAGCATTGATGATAACAGCCGTGAGGTATTCGGCCTGACTGTCACAACTGAGAAAATCGATCCGGAAAGGTCGCCAGGGAGGAGAAAAGTGGCCAGTCAGCTTTCGGTATGTTCCAGCTCGAATGATGCAGGAGGGGGGGGAAGAGGGGGGGGAGGGAGGAAGGGGGGGGGAAGAGGGGGGGAGGGAGGAAGGGGGAGGGGAAGAGGGGGGGAGGGAGGAAGGGGGGGGGAAGAGGGGGGGAGGGAGGAAGGGTGGGGGGAAGAGGGGGGGAGGGAGGAAGGGGGAGGGAGGAAGGGGGAGGGAGGAAGGGGGAGGGAGGAAGGGGGAGGGAGGAAGGGGGAGGGAGGAAGGGGGAGGGAGGAAGGGGGAGGGAGGAAGGGGGAGGGAGGAAGAGGAGGGGGGGGGAAGAGGGAGGAGAGGAGGAGGGGGGGGGAAGAGGGAGGAGAGGAGGAGGGGGGGGGAAGAGGGAGGAGAGGAGGAGGGGGGGGGAAGAGGGAGGAGAGGAGGAGGGGGGGGGAAGAGGGAGGAGAGGAGGAGGGGGGGGGAAGAGGGAGGAGAGGAGGAGGGGGGGGGAAGAGGGAGGAGAGGAGGAGGGGGGGGGGAAGAGGGAGGAGAGGAGGAGGGGGGGGGGAAGAGGGAGGAGAGGAGGAGGGGGGGGGGAAGAGGGAGGAGAGGAGGAGGGGGGGGAAGAGGGAGGAGAGGAGGAGGGGGGGGGAAGAGGGAGGAGAGGAGGAGGGGGGGGGGAAGAGGGAGGAGAGGAGGAGGGGGGGGGGAAGAGGGAGGAGAGGAGGAGGGGGGGGGAAGAGGGAGGAGAGGAGGAGGGGGGGGGGAAGAGGGAGGAGAGGAGGAGGGGGGGGGAAGAGGGAGGAGAGGAGGAGGGGGGGGGAAGAGGGAGGAGAGGAGGAGGGGGGGGGGAAGAGGGAGGAGAGGAGGGGGGGGAAGAGGGAGGAGAGGAGGGGGGGGAAGAGGGAGGAGAGGAGGGGGGGGGGAAGAGGGAGGAGAGGAGGGGGGGGGAAGAGGGAGGAGAGGAGGGGGGGAAGAGGGAGGAGAGGAGGGGGGGAAGAGGGAGGAGAGGAGGGGGGGAAGAGGGAGGAGAGGAGGGGGGGAAGAGGGAGGAGAGGAGGGGGGGAAGAGGGAGGAGAGGAGGGGGGGGAAGAGGGAGGAGAGGAGGGGGGGGAAGAGGGAGGAGAGGAGGGGGGGGAAGAGGGAGGAGAGGAGGGGGGGAAGAGGGAGGAGAGGAGGGGGGGAAGAGGGAGGAGAGGAGGGGGGGAAGAGGGAGGAGAGGGGGGGGAAGAGGGAGGAGAGGGGGGGGAAGAGGGAGGAGAGGGGGGGGGAAGAGGGAGGAGAGGGGGGGGAAGAGGGAGGAGAGGGGGGGGAAGAGGGAGGAGAGGGGGGGGAAGAGGGAGGAGAGGGGGGGGAAGAGGGAGGAGAGGGGGGGGAAGAGGGAGGAGAGGGGGGGGAAGAGGGAGGAGAGGGGGGGGAAGAGGGAGGAGAGGGGGGGGAAGAGGGAGGAGAGGGGGGGGAAGAGGGAGGAGAGGGGGGGAAGAGGGAGGAGAGGGGGGGGAAGAGGGAGGAGAGGGGGGGAAGAGGGAGGAGAGGGGGGGAAGAGGGAGGAGAGGGGGGGAAGAGGGAGGAGAGGGGGGGAAGAGGGAGGAGAGGGGGGGAAGAGGGAGAGGGGGGGGAAGAGGGAGAGGGGGGGGAAGAGGGAGAGGGGGGGGAAGAGGGAGAGGGGGGGAAGAGGGAGAGGGGGGGAAGAGGGAGAGGGGGGAAGAGGGAGAGGGGGGAAGAGGAGGGGGTGGAGGATGGGGGAGGGGCAGGAGGTAGGGTGGCCCCTGGGGCAGAGGGGGCAGGCACTGCGAGGGAGGAGGATTTGGAAGGGAGGCATTTGGGAGGCGGAGGCATAGACCCCGGAAGGGGTGAGGAGGTGGAGGGGGGACAGGATAGGGGTGAGGATACTGTGGAAGGAGTGCACATGACTGAGGCAAACGAAGTTGTCAACGTCACGGGATGGAGGCGGTCATACTTCTTCCTGGCCTCAGAATAAGAGAGGCGATCCGAAGTTTTTAATTCTTGAATCTTCTCCATCTGATATGCAGGGCAGTCTAAAGATCTAGGCGAGTGGATGCCAGGACAATTGACGCACCGAGGTGGTGGGGTGCATGTATGTTCCTCACGAAGAGGACGTCCACAATTGCCACAAAGGGGCTCAGCCTCACACCGTGATGACATGTGCCCAAAGCGCAAACACTGAAAGCAGCGCATAGGAGGTGGGACGTATGGTCGCACCGGTAGCACATCACCTTTACCTTCTCCGGGAGAACGTCCCTCTCGAAGGCGAGGATAAAGGCCCCGATGCCGATGCGACAGTCTTTGAGGCCGCACTAGACTCGCCGGACGAAATGCACGCCTCGGCGCTCTAGGTTGGCCCTGAGCTCCTCATTAGATTGCAGCAGGAGGTCCTGATGAAAAATAAACCCCTGCGTCCTATTCAGTGCCAGATGCGGGACAATGGACACTGGGATGTCCCCTAGTCAGTCGCACGGCTGGAGCGCCGCCGACTGAGTGGCGGAGGTGGAATGGACCCCAAAAGCATTTTACTGAGAGCCTCGATTTCCCCGAAGATGTCCTCGATGTGCTGAACAAAGAACATGGGCTTGGAGGTGGCGAACGTCCCCCCATCGGTTCGAGAACAGAGTAAATAGCGGGGGAAGTACTTCGCCCCAAGCCAGCGGGCCTGTCCTTCCTCCCAGGGAGTGGCCTAGGGGGAAAGGGCAGGAGAACCAGAGACAGTACCTTTCTTCTTAAAAGACTCGGCCACAGAGCGACCCCATACATGTTTACGTTTCATCTGCGAAACGTCCGCCCCGATACCACCCACTCCGACCAGGGGCTCTCCCCACTGGTGCCACCCAGCCTTAGGAAGGGCCACCTGACAGGATGACTGTTGCCGGGAGTCCTGATGCCCCAAGGAGACGCATCTACTCCTTGGCCGACGTGGGGAGGGTGCAGCTCAGGTATCGGCAGTACGATCCCTGTGTAGTCAGGGGGCTACAACCTAGAGGGTACATGACGACCCCACCACAACGGGCTGGCTACCGTGCTGGATTTCTGGTGCCATGGAAAGTCCATCATGATCGTAGGTGCACATGGGGACGCACTATGGGCGCAACTTGTGCAACCCATCAGGCGTTTAGGCCCAATTTGAGGAATAGTGGGTGTGGTTACAACGCCGTTACAATGCTGAGTGCCAAGGTCGTAGTGCACTGAGGACCAGTGAGACACCACGTAAGGCGTCTTTCCCAAAAGGCTCGTACTTCTGTAGAATTTTGAAAATGGAGATCAAACCCCAAGGGGGACCATCACATGGAAGGCCGAAACAGTTGAAACTCCTTTTAGTCGCCTCTTACGACAGGAAGGAATACCTCGGGCCTATTCCTACCCCGGACCTGCAGGGGGGGGGGGGGGGGGAGGAGGATAGCTGAGAGATTGCCACAGATCGGCCAAGAGGGAGCACTTGACAAGAACGTGCACTACATCAGACTACCGCAGCTGCAGTGACCAGGATTTCCTGATCCAGAAGGAGCTGGTTTGCTAGTCTCCTGTAGCTGATGCGTTATCGGCACAACGCTATAGCATCTTTCTGAGTGGTTTAGAAAGAAGTATGCCACATCTTAAATGACCCTTTAATTACTCCATTTGCTTTGGACCTTAGTGTTTTACCATTCCAATTCCCATTGTCTCAAATATTGCCTCAAAGTTTTAATTTCAAGTCTCTGCCCAGTATTGCTACGTGAGGTTTATCTCCCATAGTTGCATCATTTGTTAGACAGGCCGGGAGTTCATTTCCTGGAACGCCTATATGGCTTGGTGTCCAGATGAAGGTCACTGTCTTGACAGACTTGTCAAGGTCAACCAGTGGGTCCTACATGATTGCGACGAAGAGAATTTTGGGATAGCACAGGCACATGCCTTTTAAGCCACTCACAAAATCTCTACCGATCAGGAAGTTTGTGGTGTCCATTCATTTGATGTACCGCAGAGTGAGATATGGGAACCAACTCTGCAGTGTATACGCTAACAGGCACTCTGTAGGGAGTGGGTCTCGTGTCCCCTTTCTAACAATACCACCTCTTGCAAAGTAGGTTAGAAATCAGATTAATAATGTTGCTCACGCAACATGTTCGCTTTATCAGGCAACAACAAAGTTATTGACTGTGGATGTTATCGTCAGAATGGAAATAATGAAGTCACTGTAAAAAGGTCATTAATTTTGGCACTTATCTTGAATGGATTCCCACACAGATTTCGTCTAAGTTGATATGGGTCACCTTGTTGATTCTAGGGTGATTCCACTTTGACTGCTGGAAGGTCCAGATCTGTATTTTAGCAATATTTGAAGACCTAACAAACGCGTTTTTCAGGGAATTCTTAATGATCAAACAATCCCAGATCAGAACAACGGTATGGTAGAAATAATTTTTGACTTCACGATCCACATTTTTAATAAACGTCTTGAAAATTCACATGTACTACTTAATTGTCACATCAAGAAAACAGTTTTGTATAAATCTTCGTATATTTAATTTCCACTTTAACCAAACAAGACTTGACTGTTCTCTTACAAAGCGAAATAACTTCTGCAAAGTGAAAGACTTCTCTGAGGGCATTCTCGCCAAAACGGTTACAATTCAAAGATTATGACAGTCTCTCAGAAATGAACACACACAATTACCTTATCACTGTAATATATCGATACTTCGGAGTAGCTATACATTAATAAAACCAAACGTGAATATTATCACAAAACGATGTCTGTTACTTCGCAGAAAACTAGCACGACATTACTGGTATCGAGAACTGGGGTTGGAGTGCCGTGATGGTCACGTAAATAAAGAACCATTACACCTTGCATGTACAAAAGCGTAACAAATGCTATATTTAACGTTTAATCCGTCTTTGTAGAGGCATACCGAACTAAAATTATCGTGGAGGGTCGAACGAAACAGTTGCGGAAGAAGGGTAGGATCAGTATCCTCCTTGGGGCCACAAAGGAGGTCCATTTCTATCTCAACAGTGTACAGACCACAGGATGTGCGTTTGTCAGCTTCAGTTCTTAAAACTTTTCTACATCACAGTGAGTTATTTCGTGTCCAATTTTGTACTAGAGAGACCACCCTACAAGCCATTGTGATCCCCAACAATAGTCAATCACTCAGTTTAGTTACACACTTCAAACTTGAATGAATCGTGTGTTTTGTGTTACATTAGAATAAACCATTATACGTAATATATGACGAAATACTTAACTGACGTCGATAATTGAGAAAAAGTTGAGTGCTAAAAGTTTTACGTCATTTCGTTTGAAATTATTGTACAATATTTCCAGATAAAATGTTTATTTATTACTAAGTATCCACTCAGCTCAAAATTTCCGAAGAAACGCAGCTGCTAGACGCGTGTTAACGAACCCATATTATGAGAGAGAGCCTGCTGAAGCGAGTAACTGGACAACTGAAAAGCATGAACAAGTGTGGAAAAATTTCTCTGTTCCTTGAGCTCGTCGTGAAACAGGTTTGACAATCCATGTTTGCACCTCGAAAAAACTGACCTTGTTTAGTTTTAGAATAGCTGTTCGCAGAATTTTCTTTTTGTGAAGTACGATACAGATTAAGGTATGCAGATACATTAACTTTCAAAAGATTTATCTGAACAGAACAGTTGCTTGTTTGGTCACCTAAAGTATGTCTGGAATGATCCTTCCAGTCTTAGACACTGCACATGTCTTTCACCGATCAATATTCATTTTGGTGAAGAACTTTGAAATACACACCACAATGAAACTGAAAGGCTAACGGAACTATCCTTACTTTTCCAATAGTCGTTTGCCCCACTGTTCATCACCATGTACTGCTCAGTATGGAAAATTGTTCTTCAGTTCATAGACTGGTTCGATGCTCTTATCCACATTAGTTTATCCGGTGCAAGTCTTTCAGTTTCTGCACAACTGTTGCCACTTATGTCCATTTTAGTCTTTCTGTACTTAACCTTATGTATCCCTCTACCATTTTTACTCCATACACATACCTCTTATCCCACTGACAGTTCCGAAACGCATCTGGATTGTCCTGCCAACTGACCCCTCTTTCAGGGAAATTTTTTATAAATTTCTATTCTACATAGTTCCAGTATCTCATTATGAAGCAAGTCCACTCGTTTAATGTTAAGCATTCTCCTGTAACACCACATTACAAAAGCAATTTTGTTCTTGTGTAAACTGTGTCATTCGCATTTGACTTTGATACACCGCTACACCCCTGACAAATTTTTTAGAATACGTCCTAACATCCAAGTTTCTAACTCAACATGTTCGTCGTTTTCAGAAATGCTTTTACATGCTGTAGTTAGTTGTTACCTTACATCCCCTCTACTTCATCCACACTAAGCTATTTTCCAGACCAAATGATAACCTACTTTTAGACTCATTCCCTGAACTAATTCCCTCAGCATCACATGATCCATTCCCATTGGTTCCCTGCACAGCTTGCTGAAGATACCAAGTAATGAGGGTTAGGACAACCCTGTTTCAGTCCCTTCATAACTACCAATCCTTTCATGTTCCAGGAATCTTACTTGGGCAGTTTTGGTTTTGACCAAGTTGTCTGGTTCAGTATTGGTCCATACCTGACAACGATCTTCCGCAAAGTCTGCTTCGAGAAGCTTTTCCATACGTCTGCAAATAACTTGTCAGTAGCATGTGACAAGAGTTTTGCAACTGGTGGTGCGTTAATATACCGCTCTCCTCTCCTGTCTTCTTGGGAATTGGAATTAATACATCACTGAAATTTGAGGGTATTTTGCTTGTTTCCCGTACCTTTTATCCCAGGCGGAACAGTTATATCATGGTACATGCAGCGAAGTATCTCAATAACCCGAGACAATTTCGTCTTCTCCATTGTCAGTGCTCAACCAAGCTGTTCTCAGAGTATCTCAGCCCACCTCTCCCTTTAAACTTCATCTACTACTTCACCTCTTTCCACAACAGTCTTCCTGTTCGATTTCTTTGTATCACCGTTTTACATAATCCTATTTATCAGCTTTCTTTCCATTAACACTGGCTTGATATGATCTTAATCCTGGTACCCATCTCCGCTCCCTAATTTCCTATACGTGCCATCCATCTTTCCTATAGTCATGCATGCTTTTACAGGTTTCTGTTTTGCTCTAGGCATTCCTACTTTGCCATTTTGCATCTTTTGTCAAACTGATGATTTATACATCTCACTTGTCTTTTCCGTGCTTCATTCCCTGAATTTTTGTATCTGTTTCTTTAGTGAATGAAATTCAAAATTTTGTGTATGAAGTAAGCATTTCTACTATATCTTCTATTTTCCTAATAATCCTTTGCTGTCTTCACTATTTCGCCACAGGAAGCAACTTCCCATTAGTTTTCTGTTAAATTCATCTCCCCTGTTTCAGTCAGTCATTGACAAAGGCTGACTTTGAAACACTGAAAAACCTCTGTTTCAATTTATAAACGTCTTAATTTCCCGATTTTTGCCATTTATTCAGTTTTAAATTGCAGTTCATTACGAATCAGTTACAGTTAAAATCGGTGTCTTGCCCTGGAACTGTTTTGTTCTAGGTCAGAGACTAAACGTATGGTTTCGCGGCCATTACAAGCTTTAAGCGGACACGATGTGTGCATAATGAAAGTATTATATTACTAACTACCTTATCGGAAGCATCCCTACACGCCCATGTAATGCAGTATCGACAAGCAGATGAGTGGCGAACCACCAGCACAAGAGGCACAGAGTATTTTGTTCTCAGTGGAGCAGCAGTAACAAAATGTTTGTGCGCGTGAGCGTCAGGAGAGTCGAATGGCGTCCATCGTCGACTAGTCATTGAATGTCTCCTGTGTAACAAATCGATCCCGAACTTTCACCCCTTCTAAGGGTGTCCGTCAACTTCGGCTGATGCGATTGTGTAGTGGAGACGCAAAGTAACCGCAACAGTTAAAATAGTACCAGACAGGCTTCATGTACTGAAAGGGACCGTCAAGCATTAAGGAGGGTAGTTGTAAAAAATCGTACGAAATCACTGGAAGTGATTTATCTTGAGTTCGGGAGTGCTACCAGTAGTCCAGCTAGCACAGTGTGTTTAGGAAGTTACTAGGAATGGAGTACAATGGCCGAACAGCTGCCCAGGAGCCACCGATGCTTGGGGTGATGCAAAGGACGACGAGACTGGACAGTGGATGACCAAAATCGAGTGATTTGGAATGACGGTTCACGCTATACCCCGTGTCAACAAGATGGGAATGTGAGTTTCGCGAATACCTGGAAATTATCATTTGTCCCCAATGTGCACTGTGTAACGCCAACAGTGAAGCACAGAAGAGGTAGTTTTAGGCCATGGGCATATTTTTCGTGATCAGGCCATGATCCCCCTTACTGCGGTTGAGGGAACTGACTGCAGGACGATATGAACACTGCTGACAGAGTAACATGCTGGCAGACTAAATTGTGTGCCGAACCGAGACTAACTCGGGACCTTTGCCTTTCACAGGCAAGTGTACTACGATCTGACGTACCCAAACACAAAACACGACCCGTCCTCTCAGCTTCAGTTGCGCCAGTACCGCGTCTTCTACCTTCCCAACTGCACAGAAGCTCTCTTGCAGACCTTAAAGAACCAGCTCGCCTGGAAGAAAGAACATTGCGGAGACATTGCTTAGCCACAGCCTGGGGGCATGTTTACAAAACGAAATGTTCACTCTGCGGGTAGGAGACGAGATACTGGCGGAATTAGAGCTGTGGGGACTGGTCATGCGTCGTGTTGGGTTAGGTCAGATGGCAGATCAGTTGCTTACGAAAGGCAAAGGTCCAGAGTTAGAGTCTCGGTGCGGCACACAGTTTTAATCTGTCACGAAGATTCATATCAGCGTACACTCTGCTGAAGAGTGAAAATTTCTTTCTAGTACAGTAACGATCAGAGACTATGCCTGTTTGCATCAGCATGATAATGCATCATGTCAGTATTATCTGCGAGGCAGTGGTTTGTGAACACTAACTTTGCTGAAAGGGGTAGACCAACCCGGAGTCCCAATGTGAACCCTTTGGAATGAGTAACCATCCTCTGACTTTGGCTGTTGAACAGTGGGATGGCATTCCCACCACAGAGATAAGATAGCTCGCTGTAAGTATTCCCAGCAGAGTTCGCTGTCATCATGAAGGATCGGTACACACTCCCAATAGAGATGTACACTAGTAGATCTACAGATAGTTTTTATCAGAAAGTGTACACAGTGTCGCTAGAGGCGCGTCGTGGGGGCAGCAGGTTTCGCAAAGGGCCACTGCCTCACTGGAATTTCGTATCACCGACGATAGCTTCTGGCGACAATACTGGCTACATGAATTACAACAACATCTTCGGAAACAGCAGTGTTTGCTGCAACACTTCTGCAGGGCAAGTGTTCACAGGGGGCATACCGTGGCATTGAAATATAGGTGAGCCAGTGGGAGTCAGTTTGGCTCTGCTGCAGTTTAGCTCCACTGGGACAAAAGGTAGCATGGAAGACATTTACACCGCTTACTGTTTGCGTTCGTTTTATGCAAGGGACCTGCTGCAGAGAACTCCTTAACTGACACTACACAGGTCAACACCACTTCCACAGAACGCTCTAACTGGATTTCTACATACCAATTAATAATTTGTATGAAAACTGGTAAAACCGATAGCAATGTGTGACATTCCGTACCAGCTGCAACCATTCTGGGGATTGGCTTCTTTTTGCTGCAGCTGTGTCGTACAGAAGCGTAACGGAACTCTACAAGCTGCATACATGTGCATCTTCACAGCAGGCATTCGCAACACTTTGGTGGAATGAGATTCATTGTAGTTTGAAAAAATTTTCAAATGTTTTTGTTGTGTTAATGTGTTTTATCAGTACGGGGGGCATTTAACTATTAATCTCATAAATGGAAGCGTCTACAACCAGACTTCTGGGACGTGATAAGTAATGCACACACGTTGCAATCTATGTGGAATGGAAGTACAGCTCGCTCCTGCTGAGTTTTTCTATGGCGGTAGCACCAATAAAATAGCTATCTTCATATACAGGGTGTCCCATTTATCTAGATAACCCTAAATAACCGTTTGTCCAGATGCAAATTACAAAAAGTCTCGAGCCAATGATCTTTAGCCGTCAGGGGGATATCAGCATGATTGCCTTCGATGTAGCTTTGTTTTTTACATAGATACGAACTGCAGTATGACTTTAAATGGAACCCTGAATTTTTTTATACAGTAATTCATTTCCTCACCTGAAGACCTATTCAGATATGTATCACAGTGTACCATTCACTGAAACAACGTAATTAATTATGTAACATTGACGTTGACACTCCCAATGCTTAGTGCGGGTACTCGGCAGTAGTGGACAGAGGACAAATGTAAACAAAAGTCGAATGCACACCCATCATTCCGTCAACCATTGTCAGCTGAAGAGATGTATGAGTAGAATGCACACCAACGAAGAGAAGGTAGAAACGCTACTCATCTATGGGGAATGTAACTCATCAGAACAATAATTGAAATACTTTATTTTCCTTATGTATGGGTACATTTAGTATGGTAGTTTAGTCCTTTTAAATACTGCATCCACAAAGTTCCTTTTATTATTGGTTGGTTGGTTGATGGGGTTGAAGGAACCAACAGCAAGGTCATCAGTCCCTTGTTTCAAATGTGGTCCATTCCGATAGTGTGACACCTCAGAAAAGTCAGAACGATAAAAGGGAAAAGGCTAAAAAATGTAAAAGGGCAGTTATGTGGTCAGTGGTAAAAACAAAATGAAGTAAGTCAACAAGAGAGAACCGAACGCTATGCTAGATGCAGGAAATATCCCACCTCTGAAGCAGCAGAGGCAAGACCACCTGCGACAAAGGCTAGAATGTAGAAGTACGTATGGCAAAAGGAGACTAACCAATCCTAAAAATGATAAAAACAGAGTAAAAGGGGAGAAAAGAGGATCTTGGTCAGGGAGGGGAGTCAGGAATCTCCCAACATGGCTTACAGTGGGAGATACCCCAACAATCACCGCCCTGCCGCAACACCAGAGACAGATTAAAAACCTTAAAACAGAATAAACACCACTATCCTGGAGGAAACCGAGAACCAGGTTGACCATCCAGGAATTATCAGGCAACATCAAAGGAAAGTGTGGGGAAGCCTGTACGTAGCATGCAGAGCCAAATGAAGGGGGCATTCAACCAAAATGTGGGCTACTGACTGGAAGGCTCCACAATCAAAGTGGGGGTGGCTCATCACGCAAAAGAAAACCATGGCTCAGCCTGGTATGGTCAATGCAGAGAAGAGACAGTGTGGTCGAGTCCTTTCGGGAGAGGCTAAAGGAAGAACGCCATGGGCCTGGTGCTACCTTAATCACACAAAGTTTATTAGACAGGGAAGTAGCCTCCCAAGAGTTGGCCCATGATTGTGCAAAGTGGGATTTGATGTGAAACCGTAAATCCGCCGTTGCAGGCAGGGGTTACAGAAAACGGAAGGGGGGGGTAGGTGACTGCTCCCCCAGCCAAACGATCAGCGAGCTCATTACCTGGGATACCCACATGGCCATGGACGCAAAGGGAGTCAACAGAACAAGCAGCACAGTGAATCTGAGCGAGATGTTCATGGATGGTAGACACCAAGGCATGGCGCGAAAAACACGTCAATAGCCAGAAGGCCACTGAGTCCGTACATAACAAAAAATGGTTGTGTTGGGACTGTTTAATAAAGGTAAAGGCCTGGGAAATGGCCAATTCCACAGTAAACACCCCACATGTAGATGGCATCAGATCATTTTCCGTTCCAGCAGAGGACGTGAAGGCATATCCCACATGATCAGCAGATTTAGAGCCAGCATTGTAACAGCATCCCGAAACTCCCATAAAATTCGGCAGAGAAAGGAACGGAACACCATCGGGGGATTGAATCTTTCTGATCTCGGCAGAGAACCATCCAAATTCGAGGCTGAGGAACTAACCAAGGGGGGGGGGGTGGAGGGGAGGGAGCAAGGAAGACAGGACAAAGAAGGAAGCTGAAAATCACGGCGAAGAGACAAGGCGGAGCCCAAACGGTAAACCCGCCCGAGGGCAGTAATCAGGTGGGCGACGTCCATGGTCTTTGAACAGGAGAGATTAGGAAAGATGAGTGGGAGAGGAACTGACAGCGAGTGCATAAGACACCAGAAGCTGGGACCACCGAAAAAGGGGGGGGGGATCTCAGCTTCAACCAGGAGACTATCAACAGGGCTAGTAGGGAAGGCACCAGTGGCCAAACTGATACCACGATGGTGGACTGGATCCAACAAGTGCAGTGTGGAAGGAGCAGCTGAACTGTAAACTTGGCAACCATAGTCCAAGCGAGACAGAACTAGAGCTCAATAAGAGAAGGAGGGAGTGGTCCACACCGCAAGAGGAGTGGGCAAAGAAGTGAAGGACATTGAATTTACGGAAACATCCTACCTTCACAAGTCTGATATGGGGCAGCCAAGTGAGCTTGTTGTCGAATAGAAGACCTAGGAAACGAAACTGTGGGACCACAGGCAATCTTTGTGCATCGAGATTGAGCTCTGGATCAGGGTGGATCGTAGTACAGCGACAAGTGGACCACCCGCGATTTTAGAGGAGAGAATTGAAACCCGTGTGAGAGGGTCCACGCAGAGGCACGCCGTATAGCTCCCTGGAGCTGCCGCTCTGCAGAGGCCATCGAAGAGGAACTAACCCAAATGCAGAAATCATCCACATAGAGGGCAGGGGCGACCAAAGGACCGACAGAGGCCACAAGTCCATCGATAGCAATAAGAAAAAGAAGTACACTCAAGACAGAACCCTGTGGGATGCCGGCCTCCTGGGTCTGTGGAGAACTAATTTTTTTTTTGTGGTTTTAGGGCGCACAACTTCAACGGTCATTAGCGCCCAGACTACGTGAGGAATGCACCGCGAGTCACAAGTTTAAAACAGCAACGAAACGGAAAACACGATAAAGGACAGACTAACAGGCATAGGATTAAAAAAGGAAGACAGTAGAATCAAATGTCCTTTGAGAGGGTTGTCAAATTGATAAAATGAAGAACGCGAGCAGCTGCTCGTGGGTCATCCGCTAAAATGGCTTCTACAGTACAAGGCAGGCCAAGATCAAGACGCAGGGTGTTAAAATCTGGACAGACCGTTAAAATATGGCAGACCGTCAGCAATTGCCAACAGGGGCAGAATGGCGCCGGCGCATCCGTCAGCAGATGGCGATGGCTGAACCGGCAGTGGCCAATTCGTAACCGGGCCAAAACGACCTCCTCCCGCCGAGAAGGGCATGAGGAGGACGTCCAAGCCACGGGAAGAGGTTTCAGGGCATGAAGTTTGTTGTCTGGAAGTGCAGCCCAATCGGCATGCCACTGCGATAAAATGCGCCGACAAATGACCCTGCTACAATCTGACGAAGGGACACAACAAGATGCTGTCCGAGGCTGGAGGACCGCAGCCTTGGCCGCGGCATCTGCAGCTTCGTTCCCAGGGATTGGTTGGTTGTTTGAGGTTAAAGGGACCAAACAGCAAGGTCATCAGTCCCTTGTTTCAAATAGACTCCATTCTGCTAACGGGACATCTCAGTGTAGTCAGAAAAATAAAACGGATAAAGGGGAAACGTAAAAGGGCAGTCACGTTGTCATTAGTAAAAACAAATGAGGGAAGTTGGCAAGAGAACGAACCCAACACTATGCTGAAACAGCATAGGCAAGACCACCTGTGACTTAAAAGGTACAACTGCTATAATGCAGAAAGTACGTATGGAAATAGAAAAACTAACCAAGCCTTAAAAAGAAGGGGTAAAAACAGAGTAAAAGGGAAAGAAAAGGGGATTCCGGTCAGGGAGGTGAATCGGGAATCTCTGAACACTGCCTACAGTGGGAGACATCCAAACACTCACCGCCCTGCCCCAACACCAGAGGGAGATTAAAAACTTTAAAAACTGAGAATAAAAACCACTCTCCCGGAGGAAACCTAGAACCAGAGAGACCATCCGGGAATCGTCAGCCAACATCAAAGGTAAAGTGTGGGGGAGTCTGTACTTAGCACGCAGAGCCAAAAGAAGGGGGCATTCAACCAAAATGTGGGCCACTGACTGGAAGGCTCCACAACCACATAGCGGGGGTGGCTCATCACGCATAAGGAAACCATGGGTCAGCCTGGTATGGCCAATGCGGAGACGACAGTGTGGTCGAGTCCTTGCGGGAGAGGCTAAAGGAAGAACGCCATGGGCCTGTATTCACCTTAATGGTACGAAGTTTATTAGACAGTGGAGTAGCCTCCCAAGAATTGGCCCATGACTGTGCAAAGTGGGATTTGATGTGAAGCCGTAAATCCGCTGCAGGAGGGGTTACAGAAAACGGGGGGTAAGTAACTGCTCCCCCAGCCAAACGATCAGCGAGCTCATTACCCGGGATACCCACATGGCCCGGGACCCATAGGAAGTCAATGGAACAAGCAGCACGGTGAAGATCAGCGAGATGGTCATGGATGGCAGAGACCAAGGGATGGCGCGAAAAACACTGGTCAATAGCAAGAAGGCCACTCATCGAGTCCGTACATAACAAAACGCGGTTGTGTTGGGATTGTTTAATAAAGGTAAGGGCCCGGGAAATTGCCATCAGTTCCACAGTAAACACCCCACATGTAGGTGGCAGCAGATATTTTCCGTTCCAACAGAGGACGTGAAGGCATACCCAACATGATCAGCAGATTTAGAGCCATCAGTGTAAAAAACAACAGCATCCCGAAACTCCCATAAAATTTGGCGGAAAAAGGAACGGAACACCACTGGGGGGGAGGGAATCTTTCGGACCGCGGCGGAGATCCATCCGAATTCGAGGCCGAGGAACTAACCAAGGATGGGTGGAGGGGAGGGAGCGAGGAAGACAGGACAAAGAAGGAAGCCGAAAATCACAGGTAAGAGACGCAAGGCGCAGCCCAACCGGTAAACCCGCCTGAGGGCGGGAGTCAGGCGGGCGACGTCCATGGTCTGGGAATAGGATAGAATAGGAAGGATGAGCGGGAGAAGAACGGATAGTAAGGGCATAAGACACCAGAAGCTGGGACCGCCGAACAGAAAGAGGGGGGATCCCAGCTTCAACCAGGAGACTATCAACAGGGCTAGTAGGGAAGGCACCGGCGGCCAAACGGATACCACGATGGTGGACTGGATCCAGCAGGTGCAGCGTGGAAGGAGCAGCTGAACCATAAACTTGACAACCATAGTCCAAACGTGACAGAACTAGATCACGATAAAGACGGAGGAGGAGGGAACGGTCCGCACCCCAGGAGGAGTGGGCAAGGAAGCGAAGGACATTGAGTTAACGGAAACATCCTACCTTCAGGAGTCTGATATGGGGCAGCCAAGTGAGCTTGTTGTCGAAAAGAAGACCTAGGAAACGAAACTGTGGAACCACAGGCAATCTTTGTGCAGCGAGATAGAGCTCTGGATCAGGGTGGACCGTAGTACGGCGACAGAAGTGGGCCACCCGCGATTTTAAAGGAGAGAATTGAAACCCGTGGGAGAGGGTCCATGCAGAGGCACGCCGTATAGCCACCTGGAGCTGCCGTTCTGCAGATGGCATCGAGGAGGAACTAACACAAATGCAGAAATGATCCACATACAGGGCAGGAGCGACCAAGGGACCGACAGAGGCCACAAGTCCATCGATAGCAATGAGGAAAAGAAGGACACTCAAGACAGAACCCTGAGGGATGCCCGTCTCCTGGGTCCGTGGAGAACTAAAAGCAGTACCAACTCGAACTCTCAATGACCGATGGATCAGGAACTGGCGGATAAAAATCGGGAGTGGGCCCCGAAGACCCCACTGATGAAGGGTTAGTAAGATGTGATGGCGCCAGGCCGTGTCATAGGCCTTGCGAAGGTCAAAAAACACTGCAACCAAATGGCGGCGCTGGGAAAAAGCCTGCCGAACTGCGGATTCTAAGCGAAGCAAATGATCGATTGGAGATCGTCCCTCTCGAAAGCCACACTGGTAAGGGGACAATAGATCCCGAGATTCGAGGACCCAAGTGAGCCGACGGGCTACCAGCCGTTCAAGTAACTTACAACCAACATTGGTCAAACTAATTTGCCGATAGCTGTCAACAGATAGGGGGTTCTGACCAGGCTTAAGGACAGGAACCACAATGCTATCCCTCCACTGAGAAGGGAAATCACCCTGGAGCCAGATACGGTTAAACACCCGAAGAAGATGGTGCCGTTGTGGAGCACTGAGATGTTGAAGCAGCTGGTTATCAATGGAATCTGAGCCAGGAGCCGTATCATGAGAAGCAGATAGAGCAGAAAGAAATTCCCAGCCAGTGAAAGGTTCGTTGTAAGATTGTGACTCACAAGTGGTGAAACATAAGGTGACAGCTTCAGCCTGCTGTTTTTGATGAAGGAAAGCAGCTGGATAGGAGGCCGACGCTGATGCCACTGCAAAATGGGTCGCAAGATGTTCTGCGAGAACTAATGGGTCCTTACAAATGCCATCTGGGAGGTGAAGGCCTGGGAGGGTGGACTGCCGATGGCAACCTTGGAGAGAGCGAAGTGTAGCCCATACCCGTGACAGAGGGACAGTGGAACCAAGGGAAGAAACGAATCGTTCCCAACATATCCGCTTGCTCTGTTTGATTAAATAACGGGCTTTAGCGCGAAGGCGCTTAAAGGTAGTAAGGCTGGCTACAGATGGGTGCCTCGAAGTGTTGCAAAGCTCGACGGCGATCACGGATGGCAATGGCAATGGCCGTACTCCACCACGGGACTTGCCGACGACGAAATTGTCCAGATGAGCGCGGGACAGCAAGGTTAGCAGCGCGAACAATCGCGTCAGACACGTCACGTAGGACGTCATCAATACAACCAGACAAAGAGGGAGAAAACTCGACCTGTGCAGTATATAGAGGCCAATCGGCGCGGTGGAAAGACGAACGAGGTAACCTCTCCATCGGGGAGCGGGAAGGGAGCGTGATAATCAACGGGAAATGGTCACTATCACAAAGGTCGTCGTGTGGCGACCAGTGTAATGAAGGGAGGAGAGAGGGAGAAGAAAGAGAAATATAAATAGCAGAAAAGGTACCATGACCAGCACTGAAATGAGTAGGGGAGCCATCATTAAGAAGGCACAGGTCGTGGTCTGCAATAAATTGGTCGATAAGAAGACCTCGTCTAGATGGAAAGGCACTGCCCCACAAAGGATGATGAGCATTAAAATCCCCAAGGAGGAGGAAGGGAGGAGGAAGTTGCTGAAGAAGGGTGGTTAAGGCAGCATGTGTAAGAGTCCTGTCGGGAGGGAGATAAAGATTGCATACTGTGACTGCAGAGTCTAAGTGGACCCTAACAGCAACTGCTTCCAATGTAGTTTGGAGAGGAATCCACGTGCTAGCAATGTCTGTACGGACCAACGTACAAACGCCACCAGAAGCCCGCAAGGGTCCGACCCGATTTCGACAGAAAACACGAAACCCACGGAGAGTCGGTGAGTGAGCATCAGTAAAATGAGATTCCTGGAGAACCACACAAGCTGCTGAGTAGGACGAAAGAAGGGATTTCAATTCCGGAAGGTGACGATAGTAGCCATTACAATTCCATTGGAGAACCACAGAACGATGGTTTAAATGAGGGCTGAACACGCTAAATCCAGTCATACCGCCGGGTCCCCACCCGTCACCGACAAGGAGGGGGCGACATCCATAAACGACAGGTCAGAATCCGGTTGTGAAACCGGGGAAGGGACCTCCGGTGACACCAGAGGCTCTTTGTCCCGGGACTTATGTTTCTTCTTCTTTTCAGGCTGAGATCGAGGAGGGCTGTGTGGCATAATGGAGCCAGCTGCAGCAAGATCAGGAACAGAAAGAGACCGGGCGACCTGGGGGCCGATAGACCGCGGCTCTCGCGGTCGCCGCGCTGCAGCAGACCTTTGACCTGGAAGGTGCCGGGAAGGGGCATCCCGGGAGAGGCGCCCTTGACCGGCAGACGCCGAAGGAGTGGGACACTTCTCCGGCTGGGGAGGGGGAGCAGCGCCCAGAGGAGAAGGTGTGGGAGCCGCAGGGGAGGGGGGAAGGAGAGGGGTCCGGGATGGGGGTAAGGAAGGGGGAGGAAGGGATGAAGATGTAACCAAGGCGTAACTAGATGTCATGGACACAGGGTGCAATCGTGCATATTTCTTACGGGCCTCTGTGTAGCTTAAACGATCAAGAGACTTATACTCCTGTATCTTTTTTTCTTTCTTATAGACTGGGCAATCTGCTGAACGTGGAGAATGACTACCATGACAATTTACACATACAGGAGGTGGAACACAGGGACTCCCCTCATGGAGTGGACGTCCACAGTCACCACAGAGAGGGTCCTGGGTACAGCGAGAAGACATGTGGCCAAAACGCAAGCACTTAAAACACCGCATAGGAGGTGGGATGTACGGCTTCACATCACAGCGATAGACCATAATCTTAACTTTCTCAGGAAGGGTATCCCCTTCAAAGGCCAGGATAAAGGCACCAGTATCAATACGATTATCTTTAGGACCCTTCTGAACACGCCGAACAAAGTGAACACCCCGCCGTCCGAGATTGTCCCGAAGTTCCTCATCAGTTTGAAGGATGAGGTCTCTGTGAAAAATCACACCTTGTACCATATTTAGAGACTGGTGAGGGGTAACGGACACGGGAATTGTGCCAAGATGGGTACAGGAACGAAGGGCCGCAGATTGGGCAGCCGAAGCAGTTTTTATCAGTAATGAACCCGACCGCATCTTGCTCAGGGAGTCCACTTCGCCGAACTTGTCTTCAATGTGTTCCACAAAGAGTAAAGGTTTGACACTGGTGAAAGTATCTCCATCAGTCCTGGTGCAAACTAGATAACGGGGGAAAGGTTTTGCCCCTAGACGACGGGCCTGACCCTCCTCCCAGGGGGTAGCCACGGAAGGGAAGGCCGAAGGGGCAAGAGAAGCAGCACTTGAGGAATCAGTACCACGCAGAGAGACGGCCGCAGAAGAGCGGCCAGAGGTTTGGACCCTTATGCGTTTCATCTGCATAGCGTCCGCCCTGATACCACCCACTCCGATCAGGGGCTCTCCTCACGGGCGCCACCCAGCCACAGCAAGGGCCGTCTGGCACGGCGGCCATTGCCGGGAGTTCCGATGCTCCAGGATGACGAGCAACCACTCCAAGGCATGCATGAGGAGGTCACAGCTCAGGTATCAGAAGTGTGATCCCTGTGTGTTCAGGGGGCTCAACCAAAAGGGTACATAGCAACCCCACCACACGGGCTGGCTACCGTGCTGGCTATGCACCCTAGCATCAGACAACGACGTAGAAGAAAAGGTGGAATATACTAGGAGGGCACACGTCGGAGACACTAGGTAAGGTGGTCTTCCCCAAATGGCTCACACTACGGAAGAGAAATTTTGGAATGGAGGTCAAACCCCAGAGGGGGACCAAGGAATGCCAAAAGGAGGAGATGATTACGCAACAAAGCCAGAGTGTAAAACCAACAGAACCAGGAGGATAGCGGGGGCCAACATAAGCAAGGACACCAATAGAGGGAGAGGAGAGGGCGAGGGGAAAGGGGTATGGAGGGGAAAGGAGGGGAAGGGAAAGGAGGGGAAGGGAAAGGAAATGCAGCCCGGGAGAGAAAGAAGGCTGCAATGGCTCGGGGCCCCGTGCTCGCCACGCACGTATCCACGAAAGAGTTGTGGACCCCCAGGGGGGACGTTCCCAGGGAGACCGACATGGCCAAGAACCCACATAAAGCTAACCAGAGAACCGACATCTACCAGCTGCTGAAGAGAGCGTTGGATCCGGTGCACGAAAGGGTGAACCGGGTACGGATCACGGAGGCTCTGGATAGCGCTCAGGGAATCGGAGCAGATGACATATGCAGAATGTCGGTGGTAGAGGGCAAAGAGCTCAGCTGTGAAGACCGAACAAAGGCCATGGAGCCCGTATTTGAAACTTTGTGCCCCGATAATAAAGGAACACCCAACCCCGTCATTGGTCTTAGAGCCGTCTGTATAAATGAAGGTCATATTAATGAACTTCGAACGAAGTGCGATAAAACGGGAGTGGTAGACTGAACCGGGGGTAACCTCCTTCGGGAGCGAGCAGAGGTCAAGGTGGACGCGAACCTGATCCTGGAGCCAAGGTGGCGTGTGGCTCTCGCCCACTCGAAAGGTTGCAGGGAGTGAAAAATTAAGGTGTTGAAGGAGGAGACGAAAGCGAACTCCAGGGGGTAGCAGGGCAGAGACATACAACCCGTATTGACTGTCGAGAGAGTCATCAAAAAAGGAACGATAAGACGGGTGGTCGGCATTGCCAGTAGCCGACAGGCATACCGACAAAGCAGTATATCGCGCCGGTAGGTGAGTGGCAACTCACCAGCGTCAGCATGAAGACTCTCGACGGGACTAGTATAAAACGCTCCGATCGCAAGTCGTAAACCCCGATGTTGTATGGAGTTGAGGCGGCGTAAGATGGATGGCCGTGCAGAGGAGTATACGAAGCTCCCATAATCCAGCTTGGAGCGGACGATCGACCGATATAGACTAAGCAGGACGGTTCGATCCGCTCCCCACGACATACCACTGAGAACACGGAGGACATTTAGAAAACGGGTACAACGGGCAGCCAAATATGACATGTGGAGACCAACTAAGTTTCCTGTCAAATGTAAGACCTAAAAATTTTGTTGTCTCCACGAATGGGAGAGCAACGGGACCGAGTCGTAAGGACGGTGGGAGAAACTCTTTGTAGCGCCAGAAGTTAATACAGACAGTCTTCTCGGCAGAAAAACGGAAGCCATTGGCGACACTCCAGGAGTAAAGACGGTCAAGAGGACGCTGAAGACAGCGCTCCAGGACACGTGTACACTGCGCGCTGCAATAGATGGTAAAATCGTCCACGAAAAGGGAGCCTGATACATCAAGCTGGGAGGCAATCCATTATTGGATTGATCGCGATGGCGAAGAGAGCGACGCTCAAAACTGAGCCCTGTGGCACACCATTCTCCTGGCGAAAGGTGTGACAGGACAGAACCCACATGTACCCTGAACCGTCGATCCATTAAAAAAAAACGAATAAAAAGAGGGAGGCGACCGCGAAGGCCCCATGTATGCATGGTGCGGAGAATGCCCGCCCTCCAACAGGTGTCGTAAGCCTTCTCCAAATCAAAGAACACAGCCGCGGTCGGGCGCTTCAGCAAGAAGTTATTCATAATGAAGGTCGACAAGGTAACCAGATGGTCGACAGCAGAGCGGCGCCTACGAAATCCACATTGTACATTGGTAAGAAGGCGTCGAGACTCGAGCAGCCAAACCAATCGAGAGTTAACCATTCGCTCCATCACTTTACAGACACAGCTGGTAAGCGAGATGGGTCGATAACTGGAAGGCAAGTGCTTGTCCTTCCCCGGCTTAGGAATCGGGACAACAATAGACTCGCGCCAGCATGCGGGAACATGTCCCTCAATCCAGATGCGATTTTAAGTACGAAGAAGAAAACTTTTACCCGCAGGAGAAAGGTTCTTCAGCATCTGAATATGAATAGAATCAGGCCCTGGAGCGGAGGACCGTGATCGGCCAAGTGCGGTTTCGAGTTCCCGCATGGTGAATGAGGCATTATAACTTTCACGATTCGAGGAGCGGAAGTTAGGTGGCCTAGCCTCCTCTGCCTGTTTGCGGGGGAGGAAGGCAGGGTGGTAATGAGCGGAGCTCGAAACCTCTGCGAAAAAGCGGCCGAAGGCATTGGAGACATCCTCAGGGGCCACAAGGACGTCATTCGCGACCGTCAAGCCAGAAACTGGTGAGTGAACCTTAGTGCCAGATAGCCGGCGCAGGCTACCCCAGACAACAGAAGGAGTAAAACTGTTGAAGGTGCTTGTGAAAGCAGCCCAGCTGGCTTTCTTGCTTTCTTTAATAACACGACGACACTGAGCACGTAATCGTTTACAATTGATACAATTCGCCACTGTAGGGTGGCGTTTAAAGGTGCGTAAAGCACGTCGACGAGCACGTAAAGCGTCTCTACATGCTGCAGTCCACCAGGGGACCGGTACGCGACGTGGAGAAGAAGTAGGGTGAGGGATGGAATATTCAGCAGCAGCTAGAATGACTTCCGTGAGGTGTGTGACCTGACGATCGCAGCTTGTGAAGGTTTGATCCTGAAAGGTCGCCCTGGAAGAGAAGAGCCCCCAGTCTGCCTTGGAGATGGTCCAACGAGAGGAGCATGGAGAGGGGGTATGCTGCAGGAGATGGATAACACACGGGAAGTGGTCGCTCGAATATGTATCAGAAAGTGCATACCATTCAAACCGGCGTGCAAGTTGGGGAGTACATATAGAGAGATCTAAATGGGAATAGGTGTGAGATGTGTCCGAAAGAAAAGTAGGGGCGCCAGTATTGAGGCAGACAAGGTTGAGCTGGTTGAGAAGGTCTGCTAACAGGGAGCCCCGCGGGCAAGATGCTGGAGAGCCCCAAAGGGGATGGTGGGCATTGAAGTCTCCAGTTAACAAAAATGGTGCAGGTAGCTGAGCAATAAGTTGCATCATGTCTGCCCTGGTAACGGCAGATGACGATGGAGTGTAAACGGTACAAATGGAAAATGTAAAAGTGGGGAGAGTAATGCGGATAGCAACTGCCTGCAGGCCGGTGTGCAACGTGATGGGATCATAGTAAATATCATCCCGGACCAGCAACATAACCCCTCCATGAGCCGGGATACCCACCACAGGGGGTAGGTCAAAACGCACAGAGGTGTAGTGTGCCAAGGCAATTTGATCGCATGGCCGTAGCTTCGTTTCCTGGAGGGCTACGACGAGCGGACAGTGCAAGCGGAGCAGCAACTTCAAGTCCTCTCGATTGGAGCGAATGCTGCGAATATTCCAGTGAATAAGTGCCATCGTAAGAAAAGGAAGATAAAAGAAGGGGTCACCTCGAAGGCCGCGGAGGGCCTGGCTTCGAGCGAGCACTGCCGCCGCTATCAGTAGGCGGACAGTCTTCGTCCATTGGGTCTATAGGTTCATCGGCCATCTTGGGAAGATGGCCGGGAGGGGGAGCTTCCTCCGCCGGTGAACGGCCAGATGTTCGGCTACCAGCGGTGCGGCCAGGCGAAACGGATGACGGCCTGGGGCGGCAACCGCTGGGTGGCGCAGGAGAAGAAATGCGCCGTGGCAGAGAAGGAGAACTGTGCTTCCTAGGAGCCTTCTTGGAAGGTCGTTTGGTGTAAGTACCGGTCGAAGGCTGGGAGGTCGAGGTACGTAGGAAGTCTGCATGGGACGGTTCCTTCTTAAAGGCCCGTGCATATGACTTCTGGGTCTTCGTCTTGGCAGAAGCTGATGAAGGTGCTTGTGTCTGAGGGGTGACGGGAGGAAGAGGAGACGTCGACCGGGCGATCTTAGCACTGGCCGAACGGACGACCGTGGTGCTGAAGGTCAGATCGCATGTCTGGGTTGCCACCTCCCTGGTAGTCCGAGGAGAGGCGAGGACAGTACTGTATTTCCCCGCTGGGAGCAGCGTGGGCTTCCTACTAGCCAATAGCTTGCGAGCAGCTGAGGTGGACACTTTCTCTTTGACCCGAATTTCTTGGATACAGCGTTCTTCCTTATAGACAGGACAGTCACGGGAGGACGCGGCATGGTCACCCTGACAGTTCACACAACGAGGAGACGGAGGTGGACAGTCACCCTCATGGGCATCCCTGCCACAAGTGACATTTAGCCGCATTGGAACAAGACTGTCGAGTGTGATTGAAACGCTGACACTGGTAACAGCGCGTAGGTGTCGGGACATAGGGGCGAACAGAAATAACCTCGTAGCCCGCCTTGATGCGCAATGGCAGCTTAACACTATCGAAGGTCAAGGAAAGTGTCCGGGTCGGTACAAGGTCATTGTCGACCTTTTTCATGACCCTATGGACAGCCGTCACGCCCTGCTCAGCGAGGAAAGATTGAATCTCCTCGTCAGTCAGTCAAGGGAGCTAGTATAGACCACACCACGAGACGAATTCAAGGTTCGGTGAGCCTCCACCCGCACAGGGAACGTGTACAGGAGTGTGGCCCGAAGCAGTTTTTGTGCCTGAAAGGCGCTCTCAGTTTCTAGTAATAAGGTACCATTACGCAACCTGGTACAAGATTTGACAGATCCGGCTATGGCATCGACACCCTTCTGGATAACAAAAGGGTTGACAGAGGAGAAATCCTTTCCGTCCTCAGATCAAGAAACGACGAGGAACTGTGGGGCAGGCGTTAGTACTTTTGTCACTGATGGCTGGTCACGTTTCCGTTTTTGGGCAGAAGTCGAGACAGATGGAGTGAAATCCATTGCGGAGGAATCCCCCATGATTGCCAGCGTCTCCGATGGCGCGCTCCTTCCTTGTGGGGACCCTCACAGAGGGCACTCCCGCCTTAGGTGAATGTTTACACCTCAGGTCACACCTCCCGAGAACCAGACGGAGGGACTAATCGGCATGGTCAGAAGGTATCAGCTCAGGCAATCACCCCTTCCCGGGCCTGGCCTTTACCAGGGGGTACGTGCGTGCCTTACATGTCTACCCAGGGCGGGGAATTACGCGTTACCCCGTCACCGGCTACGCGTGTGAACGCGTGGGTCGGCCTTCAGGCACGCACAGGGAGGAAGGAAGAAGAGGAAAAGGGGGAGAGAGAGGGAGAGAAAGGACAGACTGTCTCAAACGCCGAGGTGGAGACCAGAGAAGGCAAGGAGAAGAAGGCAATGAGAAGGCAAGGAGAAGAAGGCAATGAGAAGGCAAGGAGAAGAAGGCAATGAGAAGGCAAGGAGAAGAAGGCAAGGGAAAGAGTAAGGAAGACAGTGAGGTGGAAAAGAGCAAAGAAAGTAACCAACCAAAGGAAGGTAGAAACGAGAAGTGAAAAAGCAAAATGACCGCAAATAGAGGTCGTGGAACCGTCCGTCTCCGGACGCAGGCGCTAACGACCCCCTTGAGGGGGTGGGACTCCTTTTAGTCGCCTCTTACGACAGGCAGGAATACCTCGGGCCTATTCTAATCCCCGGACCCGCAGGGGGAGTGGAGAAATAAAAACAATACCAACCTGAACCCTGAATGACCGATGAAACAGGAACTGGCGGATAAAAAATCGGGAGTTGGCCCTGAAGATTTGAGGACCCAATTGAGCCAACGGGCTACCATCCATTCAAGTAACTTACAAACAACATTGGCCGATAGCTGTCAACAGATAGAGGGTTCTTACCAGGCTTAAGGACAGGAACCAAGATTCTATCCGTCCACTGAGAAGGGAAGGCACCCTGGAGCTAGATACGGTTAAACACTCCGAAGATGTTGCCGTTGTGGAGCACTGAGATGTTAGAGCAGTTGGTTATGAATGGAGTCTGGGCCAGGGGATGTATCATAAGAAAGTGTGGAAAGAAATTCCCATTCAGTAAAAGGTTCGTTGTAAGAGTCTGGCTTACAAGTGGTGAAACATAAGGTGAGAGCTTCAGCCTGCTGTTTTTGATGCAGGAAAGCAGCTGGATAGGAGGCTGACGCTGATGCCACTGCAAAATGGGTGGCAAGATGTTCCGCTAGAACTAATGGGTCCGTACAAATGCCATCTGGGAGGTGAAGGCCTGGGAGGGTGGACTGCCGATGGCAACCTTGGAGAGAGCGAAGTGTAGCCCATACCCGTGACAGAGGGACAGTGGAACCAAGGGAAGAAACGAATCGTTCCCAACATATCCGCTTGCTCTGTTTGATTAAATAACGGGCTTTAGCGCGAAGGCGTTTAAAGGTAGTAAGGCTGGCTACGGATGGGTGCCTCTTGAAGTGTTGCAAAGCTCGACGGCGATCACGGATGGCAATGGCAATGGCCGTACTCCACCACGGGACTTGCCGGCGACGAAATGGTCCAGGTGAGCGCGGGACAGCAAGGTTAGCAGCGCGAACAATCGCGTCAGACACGTCACGTAGGACGTCATCAATACAACCCGACAAGGAGGGAGAAAACTCGACCTGTGCAGTGTATAGAGGCCAATCGGCGCGGTGGAAAGACCAACGAGGTAACCTGTCCATCGGGGAGCGGGAAGGGAGCGTGATAATCAACGGGAAATGGTCACTATCACAAAGGTCGTCGTGTGGCGACCAGTGTAATGAAGGGAGAAGAAAGAGAAAGATCAATGGCAGAAAAGGTACCATGACCGGCACTGAAATGAGTAGGGGAGCCATCGTTAAGAAGGCACAGGTCGTGGTCTGCAATAAATTTGTCTATAAGAAGACCTCGTCGAGATGGAAGAGCACTGCCCCACAAAGGATGATGAGCATTGAAAGAGGAAGTTGCTGAAGAAGGGTGGTTAAGGCAGCAGGTGTAAGTGTCCTGTCAGGAGGGAGATAAAGATTGCAAACTGACGGCAGAGTCTAAGTGGACCCTAACAGCAACCGCTTCCAATGTAGTTTGGAGAGGAATCCACGTGCTAGCAATGTCTGTACGGACCAACGTACAAACGCCACCAGAAGCCCGCAAGGGTCCGACCCGATTTCGACAGAAAACACGGAACCCACGGAGGGTCGGTGAGTGAGCATCAGTAAAATGAGATTCCTGGAGAACCACACAAGCTGCAGAGTAGGACGAAAGAAGGGATTTCAATTCCGGAAGGTGACGACAATAGCCATTACAATTCCATTGGAGAACCACAGAATGATGGGGTAAATGAGGGCTGAACACGCTAAATCCAGTCATACCGCCGGGTCCCGGCCCGTCACCGACAAGGAGGGGGCGACATCCATGAACGACAGGTCAGAATCCGGTTGTGAAGTCGGGGAAGGGACCTCCGGTGACACCAGAGGCTCTTTGTCCCGGGACTTATGTTTCTTCTTCTTTTCAGGCTGAGATCGAGGAGGGCTGTGTGGCATAATGGAGCCAGCTGCAGCAAGATCAGGAACAGAAAGAGACCGGGCGACCTGGGGGCCGATAGACCGCGGCTCTCGCGGTCGCCCCGCTGCAGCAGACCTTTGACCTGGAAGGTGCCGGGAAGGGGCATCTCGGGAGAGGCGCCCTTGACCAGCAGACGCCGAAGGAGTGGGACACTTCTCCGGCTGGGGAGGGGGAGCAGCGCCCAGAGGAGAAGGTGTGGGAGCCGCAGGGGAGGGGGGGAGGAGAGGGGTCCGGGATGGGGGTAAGGAAGGGGGAGGAAGGGGTGAAGATGAAACCAAGTCGTAACTAGATGTCATGGACACAGGGTGCAGTCATGCATATTTCTTACGGGCCTCTGTGTCGCTTAAACGATCGAGGGACTTATACTCCTGTATCTTTTTTTCTTTCTTATATACTGGGCAATCTGGTGAACGTGGAGAATGACTACCATGACAATTTAGACATACAGGAGGGGGAACACAGGGACTCCCCTCATGGAGTGGACGTCCAGTCACCACAGAGAGGGTCCTGAGAACAGCGGGAAGACATGTGGCAAAAACGCAAGCACTTAAAACACCTCATAGGAAGTGGGACGTACGGCTTCACATCACAGCGATAGACCATAATCTTAACTTTCTCAGGAAGGGTATCCCATTCAAAGGCCAGGATAAAGGCACCAGTATCAATACGATTATATTTAGGACCCTTCTAAATACGCCGAACAAAGTGAACACCCCGCCATCCGAGATTGTCCCGAAGTTCCTCATCAGTTTGAAGGATTAGGTCCCTGTGAAAAAGCACACCTTGTACCATATTTAGAGACTGCTGAGGGGTAATGGACACAGGAATTGTGCCAAGATGGGTACAGGCACGAAGGGCCACAGATTGGGCAGCTGAAGCTGTTTTTATCAGCAACGAACCAGACCGCATCTTGCTCAGGGAATCCGCTTCGCCGAACTTGTCTTCAATGTGTTCCACAAAGAATAAAGGTTTGACACTGGTGAAAGTATCTCAATCAGTCCTGGTACAAACTAGATAACGGGGGAAAGGTTTTGCCCCTAGACGACGGGCCTGACCCTCTTCCCAGGGGGTAGCCATGGAAGGGAAGGCCGAAGGGGCAAGAGAAACAGCACCTGAGGAATCAGTACCACGCAGAGAGACGGCCGCAGAAGAACGGCCAGAGTTTTGGACCCGTATGCGTTTCATCTGCATAGCGTCCGCCCTGATACCACCCACTCCGATCAGGGGCTCTCCTCACGGGCGCCACCCAGCCACAGCAAGGGCCGTCTGGCATGGCGGCCATTGCCAGGAGTTCCGATGCTCCAGGATGACGAGCAACCACTCTAAGGCATGCATGAGGAGGTCACAGCTCAGGTATCAGGAGTGTGATCCCTGTGTGTTCAGGGGGCTCAACCAAAAGGGTACATAGCGACCCCACCACACGGGCTGGCTACCGTGCTGGCTATGCACCCTAGCATCAAACAACGACGTGAAAGAAAAGGTGGAATGTACTAGGAGGCGCACGTCGGAGACACTAGGTAAGGTGCTCTTCCCCAAATGGCTCACACTACGGAGAAGAAATTTTGTAATGGAGGTCAAACCCCCGAGGGGGACCAATGAATGCCCAAAGGAGGAGACGATTACGCAACAAAGCCGGAGTGTAAAACCAACAGAACCAAGAGGATAGCGGGGCCAACATAAGCAAGGACACCAATAGAGGCAGAGGAGAGGGCGAGGGGAAAGGAGCATGGAGGGGAAAGGAGGGGAAGGGAAAGGAAATGCAGCCCAGGAGAGAAAGAAGGCGGCAATGGCTTGGGGCCCCGTGCTCGCCACGCACGTATCCACAAAAGAGTTGTGGACCCCCTGGGGGGGTCTGTACGGAACAACGTACAAACGCCACCAGAAGCCCGCAAGGGTGTGAGAAGATTTCGACAGAAAACATGGAATCCACAGAGGGTCGGTGAGTGAGCATCAGTAAAATGAGATTCCTATAGAACCACACAAGCTGCAGAGTAAGACGAAATAAGGGATTTGAGTTCCAGAAGGTGATGGTAGTGTCCATTACAATTCCATTGGATAACCACAGAACGATGATTTAAATGGGAGCTGAACAGGCTAAAGCCATTCATACCGCCGGGTCACCACCCGCCACCGACAAGGAGGGGGTGACATCCATGAACGACAGGTCAGAATCTGGTTGCGAAGGTGACACCAGAGGTTCTTTGTCCAGGGACATGTTTCTTCTTTTCTGTTTGACATCGAGGAGGGCTCTGTGGCATAAAGGAGCCAGCTGCAGCAAGATCAGGAACAGAAAGATTAGGCGACCTGTGGCAGCAGACCTTTGGCCTGGAAGGTGCCAGGAAGGGGAATCTCGGTAGGGGTGCCCTTGACCGGCAGACGCCGAAGGAGTGGGACACTTCTCCAGCTGGGGAGGGGGAGTAGCGCCCAGAGAAGGGGTTAGGGAGGAGAGGGGTCCGGGACTGGGGTAAGGAAGGGGGACAAAGGGGTGAAGAGGAAAGCATAACTAGATTTCTTGGACACAGGGTTAAGACGTGTGTACTTGTTACAAGCCTCTGTGTAGGTTAAACGATCAAGTCACATACTCCTGTATCTTCTTTTCCTACTGATGTACTGGGCAATCTGGTGAACGTGGAGAATGATTGTCATGACAACTAACACACACAGGAGGGGGAACACAGGGAATCCTCTCATTGAGTGGACATCCACAGTTATCACAGAGAGGGGCCTGCAAACAGCGGGATGACATGTTTAAAACGCAAGCACTTTAAAAACCTCATAGGAGGTGGGATGTGTGGCTTCACATCATATCAATAAACCATAATCCTTACTGTCTCAGGGAGGGTATCCCCTTCGAAGGTCAGGATAAAGGCACCAGTATCAATGCAATTTTCCTTAGGACCCTTCTGCACACACCGAATAAAGTTTTGGTATTTGTGAAAGTATCCCCATCAGTCCTAGTGCAAACCAGATAGTGGGAGAAAGGCTTTGCCCCTAGACGACAGGCCTGACCCTCTTTCCAGGGGGTAGCCAGGGAAGGGAAGGCCAATGGGCCAGGAGAAGCAGCACTAGAAGAATCAGTTCCATGCAGAGAGATGGTCGCAGGAGAACAGCCAGATTTCTGGATCCGTACAAGTTTCATTTGCGTAGCGGCTGGCCTGATACCGCCCACTCCAATCAGGGGATCTCCTCAATGGCGCCACCCAGCCGCAGCAAGGGCCGTCTGGCACGACCGCTATTGCCGAGAGTTCCGATGCTCCAAGATGACGAGCAACTACTCCGAGGCTTGCATGAGGAGGTCACACCTCAGGTATCAGAAGTGTGATACCTGTGTGTTCAGGGGGCTGAACCAAAAGAGTACATAGCGACCCCACCACATGGGCTGTCTACCATGGTGGCTATGCACCCTAGCATCCGACAACGACATGAAAGAAAAGGTGGAATGAACTAGTAGGGCACACGGAGACACTAGGTAAGGTGCTCTTCCCCAAATGGCTCACACTATGGAAGAGAAATTTAGTAACAGAGGTCAAACCCCAGGGGGGAACAGGGAGTGCCAAAAGGAGGTGAGTACACAACGAAGCTAAATTGCGAAATCAACATAACCATGAGGATAGCAGGGGCCAACATAAGCAAGAACACCAAGTGGGGAAGGGGAAGGGGAAGGAAATGTTGTTGTTGTTGTTGTTGTTGTTGTTGTTGTTGAAGGTAGGCGAAATGCTACACAGGCAGTGGAACTGTACAGAGAGCGATATCTTGGCAAGAACCCACCTTCCCGACGCATGTTTTCTCGTTTTGTTACGACACTTCAGGAAACAGGTAGTTTCAACCCACAACAACGCCATCGTCATTGCACCTGCACAGACGAAGCTGCCGAAGTTACTGTTCCTGCTTCAGTTGCTATGAATCCACACGTGAGCACATCAGCCTGAACACGAGATTGGAATTCCTAAAACCAGTGTAAATCGTGTTCTTACACGTCACATGTTCCATCCTTACCACGTACACCTACATCAGGAATTGCATTGGGAATGATTTCCAGAATCGTGTACAGTTCTGTCAGTGGGCACAGCAGCAAATCCTCGCTAACCCGATCTATGTCTCCTATGTTTTATTTACCGATGATGTTTCTTCTCGCTACTACTCGTTTCTCATTTTTGTGAGAGTGGGAGTTTTCGTGCTTTTTATTTTCTCGGACAAATGTACAAGACCCCTAATACTTTTATTAGTTAATGGAGTAACTTCTGGGCTGAAAATCAGGCAGTCTTACATTGCCGCCACATAACTGACCCTTATTATACACTTTTTTGTTAAGTGTTCGCTTGTGGTCAGGGTTATTTGATTTCGTCACTTTTTTAGACAGTACATCGGGTCAGGAATGCTCTAGTTTCTTTCCAGCTACTTTTTGTTGGTAATTTTCTTTTATGTCTGTGCTTAACACAGGTTCAACAGAGTTCACATTGACACTCCACAGGAAAGCCCATTCCTGCACAGCAGACAACCAAATCCAAATACTAACTGCCGTTTGTGGAAAAGATTAAATTCAAGTAGTACTGTCAACCAACAAGGTCATACAACTAATGCAAATGAGGCGCTCAGAGCCACAAGGGCCAAAAGCACGCAGTCTTCGACTCCCGTATTTGAGAATTTCAAAGAAACCAGTGAGACAGTGGGACAAACAGATACACAGAATGTGGGCCTACCGACATAAACATGACATGTCAGAAGCATGAACAAATCCTACAGTCTCCCAATCGACCATTATGTGCTTTATGGCTCTAAGCGCCTCGAATGGATTCCTGTATGATAAAATCCAGAACTTCATGTAGTATACTTCAGAATCACATGAAATATGTTTTTCTATCAGTATAACTACAGCATACACTGATTCCGATCTGATTTTATTATACAGTGAGTGAATTCGCATATCTGTGTAGTGTGCCGTCACCTTGTGGGATTTATGGCGAACGTAGATTAAGGTCTGCTGCAGTGCACTAGCACCTCGTGGCACTGGTATATACAGGGTGTTTCAAAATGAATACATGGGTTTTAAGACTTTGTACTACATATTATTCACCTTACGATTATAAATAATGCATCAAATGATAGAGAAACACGAACAGTTTTTCTTACAATTATTCAGTGTAAACACCAACCACACATCGAGTCGACAGGTGAGTTGTTCCGAAACCTTGATCAGTGTGTCAGGAGTAACTGTTGCAGTAACACTGCTTGTAAAGTCGGATAGATCAGCTGGTATCGGAGGGACATACACATGTACACGTCAGATCGTGTGTGAACGTGGTCACACTTGAAATGCCAGGTCAATCGGCCCCTTGCTCCCAATTGACTGCTCGGATACAAATAGGAATAACTTCCATAATAAAATCTTTAAAAATAAAGCATTCTAGTGGTTATGATGAAATATCAAAGTTAATTAAGGTATCTTCTTGTGAGTTTAGTACAATTCTAAGTTACTTGTGTAAACAGTCAATTACAACTGGGACATTTCCTGACTGACTAAAATATGCAGATGTTAAGCCTCTATTCAAGAAAGGGGATAAAGAGATACCAGAGAACTACAGACCGAGTTCACTTTTGCCAGCATTCTCAAAAATTTTGGAAAAACTAATGTACAGGCAGCTTCTCAACCATCTGACCACAAATAACGATCAAGAACACCGTTTAGATTTCTGGAGGGTTCTGATATCGAGAAGGCTATTTACATGTACAGTGAAAATTTACTTAATTCATTGAATAACCAGTTACAAGCAGCAGGTATTTTCTGTGATTTGTCAAAGGCATTCGATTGTGTGAACCACAACATCCTTTTAAATAAATTAGAATTCTATGGTGTCATAGGCAGTGCTGCAAAATGCTTCAAGTCATACCTCGCTAACAGGAAACCGTGTGTCAGTGCAAGGGACTAGTGAATTAAGTCATCAGTCATCAGGTTGGGAAGAAATTACATGTAGTGTCCCACAAGGATCCATCTTAGGACCCTTGCTTTTTCTTGCGTAAATTAATGATCTCATCAGTTACACTGCCAGAAGCAGAGTTCGTTTTGTTTGGAGATGACAAGTATTGCAATAAATAGTATTTCTAGTAGTTCTGGAAAGATCTGCTAATGATATTTTCATGGATATTAATAAATGGTTTAAAGCCAACTCACTGACGTACTTCGAAAAGACTCACTATATGCAATTCAGAACCTGTAAGAGGTTTCCACCCAGCATATGCATAAAGTATGAAGAAGAGCAGATAGAGGTTGGCAGTCTTAAATTCCTGTGATTACAACTTGGTGATAAATTCAGTTGGGAGGAGTACACTACAGAACTGCAGAAACACCTTAACAAATCTCTATTTGCAATTCGAGTGTTAGCAGACAGGCGACATAAAAATGAAAAAGCTTGCATACTTCGCCAACTTTCATTCCATAATGTCATATGGTATAATATTTTGGGGTAACTCCAAGTCAATCAAAAGTTTTCAGAGTCCAAAAGCGTGTAATACGTATTTTTTGTTCAGTAAATTCACGGACATCCTGTAGAAACCTCTTCAAAGAACTGGGTATACTAACTACTACCTCTCAGTATATTTATTCCCTAATGAAATTTGTCCTAAATAATATATCTCTTTCCAACAAACAGCTCAGTTCATACATACAATACCAGGAACAAGAATGATCTGCACATGGACTTAAAAGCACTTTAGTTCATAAAGGGGTCCACTACTCAGGAACACTTATCTTCAATAATTTGCCAGCTAACATAAAAAAATTTAGTTACAAATAAAGATCAGTTTAAAGGAGCCTGAAAGACTTACTAGTGGCCAACTCCTACTCCACTGACGAATTTTTTAATAGAAACAAGTGATCTGTATATATTCATACAATTAGTATTGTTATATCAGCTTTTTTTTGGTGGGGTTTAAGGGCGCTCTACTACTGAGGTCATTAGCGCCCAGTCACTGTTGTTAGAGCACATGGAATCTAGTAAAACTCAAGGGGACGGGGGACACCAGAAAGACCTGACAAAGATGTAGATAAAATAAGTAAAAAGGTTAGATGTCTTTGGACAAGCCAGTTAAAGTTATAAAACGCAGAAGACGAGCAGCTGCTCGAGCGTCATCAGCTAAAATATCCTTTAAAGTAGATGGCAGGGACAGGACAACACGAGATTGACTAAAGCAGGGACACAACAATAAAACATGGCGCACTGTTAATGCCTGACCACAGGGGCACTGCGGGGCTGGGTCACCGGAGAGCAGGTAGCGGTGGCTAAACCGGCAATGCCCAATCCGCAACCTGGTCAGAAGGACCTCCTCTCGCCGAGATGGTCGGGAGGAGGTTGTCCAAGCAGTTGGGAGCGGTTTTACTGCCCAGAGCTTGTTTCCTTGGAGGGATGACCAAGCATCCCACCACATTGACACAAGCCTCTTACAAACATCCCCACGAACGTCAGATGATGGGACACAATGGGAGGCTGGCCGAGGCAGGGGGACTGCAGCCTTGGCTGCAGCATCTACAGCCTCATTCCCAGGCACTCCTACATGTCCGGGAACCCACAGAAAGTTGACAGGAGAACCATTATCAGCGAAAGAATGGAGGGACTGCTGCATCCGTTAAACCAAAGGATGGACCAGATAGGGAGCTCCAAGGCTCTGAAGAGCACTGAGTGAGTCACAGCAGAGTACATACGATGAATGGCGGTGGCGGCGGACATACTGAACGGCCTGATGGAGAGCAAAAAGCTCGGCTGTGAAGCTGGAACATTGGTCGAGGAGCCGGTATTTAAAGGTGGCGGCCCCGACGACAAAGGCACAGCCGACACTGTCAGTTTTGGAGCCACCGGTGTAAATAAAGGTGTTACTGGCAAGTCGAGCACGAAGTTCGACAAACCGTGAGCAATACACTGCAGCTGGAGTACCCTCCTTCAGGAATGAGCTGAGGTCGAGATAAATATGAACCGGAGCCTGGAGCCAAGGTGGTGTCGGGCTCTCACCCTCTCTGAAGGTGGTAGGGAGGGCAAAATCCAATTGTCGAAGCAGGCGACGGAAGCGGACTTCGGGGGGCAGCAGGGTACACACATATAACCCGTACTGACGGTCGAGAGAATTGGCGAAGAAGGACTAATAAGAGGGGTGGTCGGGGACAGACAACAGCCGGCAGGCATACCGACACAGCAGTACGTCGCGCCAGTAGGTCAATAGTAATTCGGCAGCTTCAGCATAAAGACTCTCGACAGGACTAGTGTAGAAGGCTCCGGTCGCAAGACGTAGCCCCCGATGGTGGATGGAATTGAGCCGGCGTAAGAGGGATGGCCGAGCAGACGAGTAGACGAGTAGACGAGGCTCCCATAATCCAGCTTTGATCAGACTATGGACCGATACAAGCGAAGCAGGACAGTGCGATCCGCTCCCCAAGATGAACCACTAAGAACTCTGAGGACATTAAGGTAACGTGTACAACGGGCCGCCAAGTAAGAGACATGCAGAGACCAACACAGTTTCCTGTCCAACGTGAGCCCTAGGAACTTAGTTGTTGCCACGAACGGGAGAACAACGGGTCCGAGATGTAAGGATGGCGGAAGGAACGCTTTATATCGCCAAAAGTTGATACAAACCGTCTTCTCTTCGGAGAACCGGAAGCCATTTTTCACGCTCCATGAGTATAGGCTGTCTAGACAACGCTGAAGGCAGCGCTCCAGGAGGCATGTTCTCTGGGCACTGCAGTAGATCGCGAAGTCATCGACAAAGGGAGAGCCTGAGACATTAGGTGGAATGCAATCCATAATTGGATTGATTGCGATGGCAAAAAGGGCTACGCTCAAGAAGGAGCCCTGAGGCACTCTTTTCTCCTGGAGGAAGACGTCGGACAATACGGAACCCACACGTACCCTAAACTTTCGATCCGTTAAAAAGGAATCCAAAAGGGGCAGGCGACCGCGTAGGCCCCACCTGTGCATAGTGCGGAGGATACCTCCTCTCCAACAGGTATCATAAGCCTTCTCCAAATCGAAGAAAATGGCTACCGTTTGGCGCCTTCGCAGAAAGTTGTTCATGATGAATGTCGACAAGGTCACAAGGTGGTCAACAGCGGAGCAGCGGAGAACGAAAGTTGCATTGGACATTGGTAAGTAGCCGTCGAGATTCCAGAATCCAGACTAACCGAGCATGAACCATGCGCTCCATCAGCTTACAGACACAGCTTGTAAGAGAAATGGGTTGGTTGGTTGTTTGAGGTGTAAGGGACCAAACAGCGAGGTCATCAGTCCCTTGTTTCAAATATACTCCATTCTGCTAACTAGACATCTCAGAAATGTCAGAACAATAAAACGGAAAAAGGGAAAAACGTAAAAGGGCAGTCACGTTGTCATTGGTAAAAACAAATGAGGGAAGTTGGCAAGAGAACGAACCCAACACTATGCTGAAACAGCATAGGCAAGACCACCTGTGACTTAAAAGGTACAACTGCTATAATGCAGAAAGTACGTATGGAAATAGAAAAACTAACCAAGCCTTAAAAAGAAGGGGTAAAAACAGAATAAAAGGGAAAGAAAAGAGGATTCCGGTCAGTGAGGTGAATCGGGAATCTCTGAACACTGCCTACAGTGGGAGACACCCAAACACTCACCGCCCTGCCCCAACACCAGAGGGAGATTAAAAACTTTAAAAACTGAGAATAAAAACCACTCTCCCGGAGGAAACCTAGAACCAGAGAGACCATCCGGGAATCGTCAGCCAACATCAAAGGTAAAGTGTGGGGGAGTCTGTACTTAGCACGCAGAGCCAAAAGAAGGGGGCATTCAACCAAAATGTGGGCCACTGACTGGAAGGCTCCACAACCACATAGCGGGGGTGGCTCATCACGCATAAGGAAACCATGGGTCAGCCTGGTATGGCCAATGCGGAGACGACACAGTGTGGTCGAGTCCTTGCGGGAGAGGCTAAAGGAAGAACGCCATGGGCCTGTATTCACCTTAATGGCACGAAGTTTATTAGACAGTGGAGTAGCCTCCCAAGAATTGGCCCATGACTGTGCAAAGTGGGATTTGATGTGAAGCCGTAAATCCGCTGCAGGAGGGGTTACAGAAAACGGGGGGTAAGTAACTGCTCCCCCAGCCAAACGATCAGCGAGCTCATTACCCGGGATACCCACATGGCCCGGGACCCATAGGAAGTCAATGGAACAAGCAGCACGGTGAAGATCAGCGAGATGGTCATGGATGGCAGAGACCAAGGGATGGCGCGAAAAACACCGGTCAATAGCAAGAAGGCCACTCATTGAGTCCTTACATAACAAAACGCGGGTGTGTTGGGATTGTTTAATAAAGGTAAGGGCCCGGGAAATTGCCATCAATTCCGCAGTAAACACCCCACATGAGGGTGGCAGTAGATGATTTTCCGTTCCAACAAAGGACGTGAAGGCATACCCAACATGATCAGCAGATTTAGAGCCATCAGTGTAAAAAACAACAGCATCCCGAAACTCCCATAAAATTTGGCGGAAAAAGGAACGGAACACCACCGGGGGGATGGAATCTTTCGGACCGCGGCGGAGATCCATCCGAATTCGAGGCCGAGGAACTAACCAAGGAGGGGTGGAGGGGAGGGAGCGAGGAAGACAGGACAAAGAAGGAAGCCGAAAATCACGGGTAAGAGACGCAAGGCGCAGCCCAACCGGTAAACCCGCCCGAGGGCGGGAGTCAGGCGGGCGACGTCCATGGTCTGGGAATAGGATAGAATAGGAAGGATGAGCGGGAGAAGAACGGATAGTAAGGGCATAAGACACCAGAAGCTGCGACCGCCGAACAGAAAGGGGGGGGATCCCAGCTTCAACCAGGAGACTATCAACAGGGCTAGTAGGGAAGGCACCGGTGGCCAAACGGATACCACGATGGTGGACTGGATCCAGCACGTGCAGCGTGGAAGGAGCAGCTGAACCATAAGCTTGACAACCATAGTCCAAACGTGACAGAACTAGAGCACGATAAAGACTGAGGAGGAGGGAACGGTCCGCACCCCAGGAGGAGTGGGCAAGGAAGCGAAGGACATTGAGTTAACGGAAACATCCTACCTTCAGGAGTCTGATATGGGGCAGCCAAGTGAGCTTGTTGTCGAAAAGAAGACCTAGGAAACGAAACTGTGGAACCACAGGCAATCTTTGTGCAGCGAGATAGATCTCTGGATCAGGGTGGACCGTAGTACGGCGACAGAAGTGGACCACCCGCGATTTTAAAGGAGAGAATTGAAACCCGTGGGAGAGGGTCCATGCAGAGGCACGCCGTATAGCCACCTGGAGCTGCCGTTCTGCAGATGGCATCGAGGAGGAACTAACCCAAATGCAGAAATCATCCACATACAGGGCAGGGGCGACCAAGGGACCGACAGAGGCCACAAGTCCATCGATAGCAATGATGAAAAGAAGGACACTCAAGACAGAACCCTGTGGGATGCCCGTCGCCTGGGTCCGTGGAGAACTAAAAGCAGTACCAACTCGAACTCTGAATGACCGATGGATCAGGAACTGGCGGATAAAAATCGGGAGTGGGCCCCGAAGACCCCACTGATGAAGGGTTAGTAAGATGTGATGGCGCCAGGCCGTGTCATAGGCCTTGCGAAGGTCAAAAAACACTGCAACCAAATGGCGGCGCTGGGAAAAAGCCTGCCGAACTGCGGATTCCAAGCGAAGCAAATGATCGATTGGAGATCGTCCCTCTCGAAAGCCACACTGGTAAGGGGACAATAGATCCCGAGATTCGAGGACCCAAGTGAGCCGACGGGCTACCAGCCGTTCAAGTAACTTACAACCAACATTGGTCAAACTAATTGGCCGATAGCTGTCAACAGATAGAGGGTTCTGACCAGGCTTAAGGACAGGAACCACAATGCTATCCCTCCACTGAGAAGGGAAGTCACCCTGGAGCCAGATACGGTTAAACACCCGAAGAAGATGGTGCCATTGTGGAGCACTGAGATGTTGAAGCAGCTGGTTATGAATGGAATCTGGGCCAGGAGCTGTATCATGAGAAGCAGATAGAGCAGAAAGAAATTCCCATTCAGTGAAAGGTTCGTTGTAAGATTCTTACTCACAAGTGGTGAAACATAAGGTGAGAGCTTCAGCCTGCTGTTTTTGATGAAGGAAAGCAGCTGGATAGGAGGCCGACGCTGATGCCACTGCAAAATGGGTCGCAAGATGTTCTGCGAGAACTAATGGGTCCGTACAAATGCCATCTGGGAGGTGAAGGCCTGGGAGGGTGGACTGCCGATGGCAACCTTGGAGAGAGCGAAGTGTAGCCCATACCCGTGACAGAGGGACAGTGGAACCAAGGGAAGAAACGAATCGTTCCCAACATATCCGCTTGCTCTGTTTGATTAAATAACGGGCTTTAGCGCGAAGGCGCTTAAAGGTAGTAAGGCTGGCTACAGATGGGTGCCTCGAAGTGTTGCAAAGCTCGACAGCGATCACGGATGGCAATGGCAATGGCCATACTCCACCACGGGACTTGCCGGCGACGAAACGGTCCAGATGAGCGCGGGACAGCAAGGTTAGCAGCGCGAACAATCGCGTCAGACACGTCACGTACGACGTCATCAATGCAACCCGACAAAGAGGGAGAAAACTCGACCTGTGCAGTGTATAGAGGCCAATCGGCGCGGTGGAAAGACCAACGAGGTAACCTGTCCATCGGGGAGCGGGAAGGTAGCGTGATAATCAACGGGAAATGGTCACTATCACAAAGGTCGTCGTGTGGCGACCAGTGTAATGAAGGGAGGAGAGAGGGAGAAGAAAGAGAAAGATCAATGGCAGAAAAGGTACCATGACCAGCACTGAAATGAGTAGGGGAGCCATCATTAAGAAGGCACAGGTCGTGGTCTGCAATAAAGTGGTCTATAAGAATACCTCGTTTAGATGGAAAGGCACTGCCCCACAAAGGATGATGAGCATTAAAATCCCCAAGGAGGAGGAAGGGAGGAGGAAGTTGCTGAGGAAGGGTGGTTAAGGCAGCAGGTGTAAGAGTCCTGTCAGGAGGGAGATAAAGGTTGCAAACTGTGACTGCAGAGTCTAAGTGGACCCTAACAGCAACCGCTTCCAATGTAGTTTGGAGAGGAATCCACGTGCTAGCAATGTCTGTACGGACCAACGTACAAACGCCACCAGAAGCCCGCAAGGGTCCGACCCGATTTCGACGGAAAACACGGAACCCACGGAGGGTCGGTGAGTGAGCATCAGTAAAATGAGATTCCTGGAGAACCACACAAGCTGCAGAGTAGGACGAAAGAAGGGATTTCAATTCCGGAAGGTGACGATAGTAGCGATTGCAATTCCATTGGAGTACCACAGAATGATGGGTGAAATGAGGGCGGAACACGCTAAATCCAGTCATACCGCCGGGTCCCCGCCCGTCACCGACAAGGAGGGGGCGACATCCATGAACGACAGGTCAGAATCCGGTTGTGAAGTCGGGAAAGGGACCTCCGGTGACACCAGAGGCTCTTTGTCCCGGGACTTATGTTTCTTCTTCTTTTCAGGCTGAGATCGAGGAGGGCTGTGTGGCATACATGAGCCAGCTGCAGCAATATGAGGAACAGAAAGAGACCGGGTGTCCTGCGGGCCCACAGCCCGCGGCCCGCGGCCCTCGCGGTCGCCGCGCGGCAGCAGACCTTTGACCTGGAAGGTGCCGGGAAGGGGCATCTCGGGAGAGGCGCCCTTGACCGGCAGACGCCGAAGGAGTGGGACACTTATCCGGCTGGGGAGGGGGAGCAGCGCCCAGAGGAGAAGGTGTGGGAGCTGCAGGGGAGGGGGGGAGGAGAGGGGTCCGGGATGGGGTAAGGAAGGGGGAGGAAGGGGTGAAGATGTAACCAAGGCGTAACTAGATGTCATGGACACAGGGTGCAGTCGTACATATTTCTTACGGGCCTCTGTGTAGCTTAAACGATCGAGGGACTTATACTCCTGTATCTTTTTTTCTTTCTTATATACTGGGCAATCTGGTGAACGTGGAGAATGACTACCATGACAATTTAGACATACAGGAGGGGGAACACAGGGACTCCCCTCATGGAGTGGACGTCCAGTCACCACAGAGAGGGTCCTGAGAACAGCGGGAAGACATGTGGCAAAAACGCAAGCACTTAAAACACCTCATAGGAAGTGGGACGTACGGCTTCACATCACAGCGATAGACCATAATCTTAACTTTCTCAGGAAGGGTATCCCATTCAAAGGCCAGGATAAAGGCACCAGTATCAATACGATTATCTTTAGGACCCTTCTGAACACGCCGAACAAAGTGAACACCCCGCCATCCGAGATTGTCCCGAAGTTCCTCATCAGTTTGAAGGATGAGGTCCCTGTGAAAAATCACACCTTGTACCGTATTTAGAGACTGGTGAGGGGTAATGGACACAGGAATTGTGCCAAGATGGGTACAGGCACGAAGGGCTGCAGATTGGGCAGCTGAAGCAGTTTTTATCAGCAACGAACCCAACCGCATCTTGCTCGGGGAATCCACTTCGCCGAACTTGTCTTCAATGTGTTCCACAAAGAGTAAAGGTTTGACACTGGTGAAAGTATCTCTATCAGTCCCGGTGCAAACTAGATAATGGGGGAAAGGTTTTGCCCCTAGACGACAGGCCTGACCCTCTTCCCAGGGGGTAGCCATGGAAGGGAAGGACGAAGGGGCAAGAGAAGCAGCACTTGAGGAATCAGTACCATGCAGAGAGACGGCCGCAGAAGAACGGCCAGAGTTTTGGACCCGTATGCATTTCATCTGCATAGCGTCCGCCCTGATACCACCCACTCCGATCAGGGGCTCTCCTCACGGGCGCCACCCAGCCACAGCAAGGGCCGTCTGGCATGGCGGCCATTGCCAGGAGTTCCGATGCTCCAGGATGGCGAGCAACCACTCCAAGGCATGCATGAGGTGGTCACAGCTCAGGTATCAGAAGTATGATCCCTGTGTGCTCAGGGGGCTCAACCAAAAGGGTACATAGCGACCCCACCATATGGGCTGGCTACCGTGCTGGCTATGCACCCTAGCATCAAACAACGACGTGAAAGAAAGTGTGGAATGTACTAGGAGGGCGCACGTCGGAGACTAGGTAAGGTGCTCTTCCCCAAATGGCTCACACTACGGAAAAGAAATTTTGTAATGGAGGTCAAACTCCAGAGGGGGACCAAGGAATGCCAAAAGGAGGAGACTATTACGCAACAAAGCCGGAGTGTAAAACCAACAGAACCAAGAGGATAGTGGGGCCAACATAAGCAAGGACACCAATAGAGGGAGAGGAGAGGGCGAGGGGAAAGGAGCATGGAGGGGAAAGGAGGGGAAGGGAAAGGAAATGCAGCCCGGGAGAGAAAGAAGGCGGCAATGGCTCGGGGCCCCGTGCTCGCCACGCACGTATCCACAAAAGAGTTGTGGATCCCCTGGGGGGAAAAGAAATGGGGCGGTAACTAGAAGGAAGGTGTCTATCCTTCCCGGATTTGGGTATAGGAACAACGACGGGGTCACGCCAACACATGGGGACCTGACCTTCGGTCCAGACGCGATTGTAGGTACGAAGAAGGAAGCTTTTGCCCGCCAGGGAAAGGTGTGCCAGTATCTGAACGTGAATGGCATCTGGCCCCGGAGCAGAGGACCGGGACAGGGCAAGCGCACGTTCGAGTTCCCGCATAGTAAAGGGGGCATTATAAGTTTCCAGATTCAGTGAGTGGAAGGAAGGTCGCCGAGCCTCTTCTGCCTCTTTCCTGGGAAGGAAGGCAGGGTGGTAATGGGTGGAGCTTGAAACCTCCGCGAAAAACCGGCCGAAGGCGTTGGAGACAGCCACAGGATCAACGTGGACCTAATTACCTGAGGTCAGCTTTTTGCTGTCTTTGATGACTCTACAGCATTGCACTCTGAGTCGCTTGTATCCAATACAATTCGCCAACGTAGGATGGCGGCGAAACGTGCGTAAAGCACGTCGCCAAGCACGGATAGCGTCTCTACAAGCCTCATTTCAACAGGGGACGGAAACGCGACGTGAAGAAGAGGTAGTACGAGGAATGGAACGTTCCGCAGCATTGATGATAACAGCCGTGAGGTATTCGACCTGACTGTCACAACTGAGAAAATCGTGATCCGGAAAGGTCGCCAGGGAGGAGTAAAGTCCCCAGTCAGCTTTAGTTATGTTCCAGCTCGAAGTACGTGGGGTGGGGTGTGGTGCAGGAGACGAACGACACAGGGGAAGTGGTCGCTCGAATAGGTGTCAGAATGGACATACCACTCAAACCGATGGGCAAGAGTGGTAGAACAGATTGAGAGGTCCAAGTGGGAGTAGGTATGAGTAGAGTCCGAGAGGAAAGTTGGGGCGCCAGTATGGAGGCACAAGATTGAGATGGTTGAAGACATCCGCCAAGAGTGAGCCTCTTTGACAGGATGCAGGAGAGCCCCAAAGGGGATGATGGGCATTGAAGTCGCCAAACAATAAAAACGGCGGGGGAAGCTGACCAATCAGGTGCATCATGTCAGCCCGACTAACAGTGGATGACAATGGAGTGTAGATGGTACTAACTGAAAAAGTAAAAGCAGACAGAGTAATACGAACAGCTATTGCTTGGAGTGGGGTGGTCAATGGGATGGGATGGTAATAGACACCGTCCCGAACGAGCAACATGAC